>NW_027422043.1:0-347365 GCF_037893015.1 Macrotis lagotis | reverse complement strand
GGAAGGTAAGGAAGGCAAGGGAAAGCAAGGAAAGGCAATGGTAACGGAAGGAACGGCACGGCAAGGGGAAACAAGGCTTAAGGCACCAAACGCACGCTAGGCAATGCACGCAAGGCAAGGAAAGGGTAACGCATGGGGAAAGAACGGTCAGGCGAGGCAAGGCTAAGGCATGACAACGCAAGGCTAGGCAATGCACGGAAAGCAAGCAAAGAGTAACGGAACGCAAGGAAGGCAAGGGAAAGCAAGGGAAGGCAAGGGTAACGGAAGGAACGGCACGGCAAGGGGTAACAAGGCTAAGGGCACGACAACGCAGGGCTAGGCAATGCACGGCAAGGCAAGGAAAGGGTAACGGAAGGAAAGGAAGTTAAGGCAAAGCCAGGCAAGGCAAGTGTAACAAAAGGAAAGCCACGGCAAGGGGAAACAAGGCTAAGGCACGACAACGCACGGCTAGGCAATGCACGGCAAAGCAAGGAAAGGGTAACGCAAGGCAAGGCACGGTGAGGCTAGGCAAGGCTAATGCACGACAACGCAAGGCTAAGCATTGCACGACAATGCAAGGAAAGCTTAAAGCAAAGGAAGGTACGGTCAGGCGAGATAAGGCTAAGGCACGACAACGCAAGGCTAGGCAATGCAGGGAAGGGACGCAAAGAGCAACGGAAGGTAAGCAAGGCAAGGAAAAGCAAGGAAAGGCAAGGGTAACGGAAGGAACGGCACGGCAAGGGGAAACAAGGCTAAGGCACGGCAACGCACGCTAGGCAATGCACGGCAAGGCAAGGAAAGGGTAACGCATGGGAAAGCACGGTCAGGCGAGGCAAGGCTAAGGCACGACAACGCAAGGCTAGGCAATGCACGGAAGGCAAGCAAAGAGTAACGGAAGGTAAGGAAGGCAAAGGGAAAGCAAGGAAAGGCAAGTGTAACGGAATGAACGGCACGGCAAGGGGAAACAAGGCTAAGGCACGACAACGCACGCTAGGCAATGCACGGCAAGGCAAGGAAAGGGTAACGCATGGGAAAGCAAGGTCAGGCGAGGCAAGGCTAGGGCACGACAACGCAAGGCTAGGCAATGCACGACAATGCAAGGAAATCTTAAAGCAAAGGAAGGCACGGTCAGGCGAGATAAGGCTAAGGCACGACAACGCAAGGCTAGGCAATGCAGGGAAGGCAAGCAAAGAGTAACGGAAGGTAAGCAAGGCAGGGGAAAGCAAGGGAAGGCAAGGGTAACGGAAGGAACGGCACGGCAAGGGGGAAACAAGGCTAAGGCACGGCAACGCAGGCTAGGCAATGCACGGCAAGGCAAGGAAAGGGTAACGCATGGGAAAGCACGGTCAGGCGAGGCAAGGCTAAGGCACGAGAACGCAAGGCTAGGCAATGCACGGAAGGCAAGCAAAGAGTAACGGAAGGTAAGGAAGGCAAGGGAAAGCAAGGAAAAGCAAGTGTAACGGAAGGAACGGCACGGCAAGGGGAAACAAGGCTAAGGCACGACAACGCACGCTAGGCAATGCACGGCAAGGCAAGGGAAAGGGTAACGCATGGGAAAGCACGGTCAGGCGAGGCAAGGCTAAGGCATGACAACGCAAGGCTAAGCAATGCACGGAAAGCAAGCAAAGAGTAACGGAACGCAAGGAAGGCAAGGGAAAGCAAGGGAAGGCAAGGGTAACGGAAGGAACGGCACGGAAAGGGGTAACAAGGCTAAGGCACGACAACGCAGGGCTAGGCAATGCACGGCAAGGCAAGGAAAGGGTAACGGAAGGAAAGGAAGGTAAGGCAAAGCCAGGCAAGGCAAGTGTAACAAAAGGAAAGCCACGGCAAGGGGGAAACAAGGCTAAGGCACGACAACGCACGGCTAGGCAATGCACGGCAACGCAAGGAAAGGGTAACGCAAGGCAAGGCACGGTGAGGCTAGGCAAGGCTAATGCACGACAACGCAAGGCTAGGCAATGCACGACAATGCAAGGAAAGCTTAAAGCAAAGGAAGGCACGGTCAGGCGAGATAAGGCTAAGGCACGACAACGCAAGGCTAGGCAATGCAGGGAAGGGAAGCAAAGAGCAACGGAAGGTAAGCAAGGCAAGGAAAAGCAAGGAAAGGCAAGGGTAACGGAAGGAACGGCACGGCAAGGGGAAACAAGGGCTAAGGCACGGCAACGCAGGCTAGGCAATGCACGGCAAGGCAAGGAAAGGGTAACGCATGGGAAAGCACGGTCAGGCGAGGCAAGGCTAAGGCACGACAACGCAAGGCTAGGCAATGCACGGAAGGCAAGCAAAGAGTAACGGAAGGTAAGGAAGGCAAGGGAAAGCAAGGAAAGGCAAGTGTAACGGAAGGAACGGCACGGCAAGGGGAAACAAGGCTAAGGCACGACAACGCACGCTAGGCAATGCACGGAAAGGCAAGGAAAGAGTAACGGAAGGAAAGGAAGGCAAGGCAAAGCCAGGCAAGGCAAGTGTAACAAAAGGCACGGCACGGCAAGGGGAAACAAGGCTAAGGCACGACAACGCACGGCTAGTCAATGCACGGCAAGGCAAGGAAAGGGTAACGCAAGGCAAGGCACGGTGAGGCTAGTCAAGGCTAATGCACGACAACGCAAGGCTAGGCAATGCACGGCAAGGCAAGGAAAGAGTAACGAAAGGCAAGGCACGGTCAGGCAAGGCAAGGAAAATGCACGACAACGCAAGGGTAGGCGCTGCACGGCAAGGAAACGAAAGAATAACGGAAAGAAAGGAAGGCAAGGCAAAGCCAGGCAAGGCAAGTGTAACAAAAGGCACGCAACGGCAAGGGGAAACAAGGCTAAGGCACGACAACACACGGCTAGGAAATGCACGGCAAGGCAAGGAAAGGGTAACGCAAGGCAAGGCACGGTGAGGCTAGGCAAGGCTAATGCACGACAACGCAAGGCTAGGCAATGCACGACAATGCCAGGAAAGCTTAAAGCAAAGGAAGGCACGGTCAGGCGAGATAAGGCTAAGGCACGACAACGCAAGGCTAGGCAAGGCACAGAAGGCAAGCAAAGTGTAACGGAAGGTAAGGAAGGCAAGGGAAAGCAAGGAAAGGCAATGGTAACGGAAGGAACGGCACGGCAAGGGGAAACAAGGCTAAGGCACGACAACGCACGCTAGGCAATGCACGGCAAGGCAAGGAAAGGGTAACGCATAGGAAAGCACGGTCAGGCGAGGCAAGGCTAAGGCACGACAACGCAAGGCTAGGCAATGCACGGAAGGCAAGCAAAGAGTAACGGAAGGTAAGGAAGGCAAGGGAAAGGAAAGAAAGGCAAGTGTAACGGAAGGAACGGCACGGCAAGGGGTAACAAGGCTAAGGCACGACAACGCAGGGCTAGGCAATGCACGGCAAGGCAAGGAAAGGGTAACGGAAGGAAAGGAAGGTAAGGCAAAGCCAGGCAAGGCAAGTGTAACAAAAGGAAAGCCACGGCAAGGGGAAACAAGGCTAAGGCACGACAACGCACGGCTAGGCAATGCACGGCAACGCAAGGAAAGGGTAACGCAAGGCAAGGCACGGTGAGGCTAGGCAAGGCTAATGCACGACAACGCAAGGCTAGGCAATGCACGACAATGCAAGGAAAGCTTAAAGCAAAGGAAGGTACGGTCAGGCGAGATAAGGCTAAGGCACGACAACGCAAGGCTAGGCAATGCAGGGAAGGGAAGCAAAGAGCAACGGAAGGTAAGCAAGGCAAGGAAAAGCAAGGAAAGGCAAGGGTAACGGAAGGAACGGCACGGCAAGGGGAAACAAGGCTAAGGCACGGCAACGCAGGCTAGGCAATGAACGGCAAGGCAAGGAAAGGGTAACGCATTTGAAAGCACGGTCAGGCGAGGCAACGCTAAGGCACGACAACGCAAGTCTAGGCCATGCACGGAAGGCAAGCAAAGAGTAACGGAAGGTAAGCTAGGCAAGGAAAAGGAAGGAAAGGCCAGGGTAACGGAAGGAACGGCACGGCAAGGGGAAACAAGTCTAAGGCACGACAACGCACGCTAGGCAATGCACGGAAAGGCAAGGAAAGGGTAACGCATGGGAAAGCAAGGTCAGGCGAGGCAAGGCTAAGGCACGACAACGCAAGGCTAGGCAATGCACGACAATGCAAGGAAACCTTAAAGCAAAGGAAGGCACGGTCAGGCGAGATAAGGCTAAGGCACGACAACGCAAGGCTAGGCAATGCAGGGAAGGCAAGGAAAGGGTAACGGATGGAAAGGAAGGTAAGGTAAGGCAAAGCCAGGCAAGGCAAGTGTAACAAAAGGAAAGCCACGGCAAGGGGAAACAAGGCTAAGGCACGACAACGCAGGGCTAGGCAGTGCACGGCAAGGCAAGGAAAGGGTAACGCAAGGGAAGGCACGGTCAGTTGAGGCAAGGATAAGGCACGAAAATGCAAGGCTAGGCAATGCACGGCAAGGCAAGTAAAGAGTAACGGAAGGAAAGGAAGGCAAGGCAAAGCCAGGCAAGGCAAGTGTAACAAAAGGCACGCCACGGCAAGGGGAAACAAGGCTAAGGCACTACAACGCACGGCTAGGCAATGCACGGCAAGGCAAGGAAAGGGTAACGCAAGGCAAGGCACGGTGAGGCTAGGCAAGGCAATTGCACGACAACGCAAGGCTAGGCAATGCACGGAAGGAAAGGAAAGAGTAACGAAAGGCAAGGCACGGTCAGGCAAGGCAAGGAAAATGCACGACAACGCAAGGGTATGCGCTGCACGGCAAGTAAATGAAAGAATAACGGAAAGAAAGGAAGGCAAGGCAAAGCCAGGCAAGGCAAGTGTAACAAAAGGCACGCAACGGCAAGGGGAAACAAGGCTAAGGCACGACAACGCACGGCTAGGCAATGCACGGCAACGCAAGGAAAGGGTAACGCAAGGCAAGGCACGGTGAGGCTAGGCAAGGCTAATGCACGACAACGCAAGGCTAGGCAATGCACGACAATGCAAGGAAAGCTTAAAGCAAAGCAAGGTACGGTCAGGCGAGATAAGGCTAAGGCACGACAACGCAAGGCTAGGCAATGCAGGGAAGGGAAGCAAAGAGCAACGGAAGGTAAGCAAGGCAAGGAAAAGCAAGGAAAGGCAAGGGTAACGGAAGGAACGGCACGCCACGGCAAGGGGAAACAAGGCTAAGGCACGACAACGCACGCTAGGCAATGCACGGCAAGGCAAGGCAAGGGTAACGCATGGGAAAGCACGGTCAGGCGAGGCAAGGCTAAGGCACGACAACGCAAGGCTAGGCCATGCACGGAAGGCAGGCAAAGAGTAACGGAAGGTAAGGAAAGCATGGGAAAGCAAGGAAAGGCAAGTGTAACGGAATGAACGGCACGGCAAGGGGAAACAAGGCTAAGGCACGACAACGCACGCTAGGCAATGCACGGAAAGGCAAGGAAAGGGTAACGCATGGGAAAGCAAGGTCAGGCGAGGCAAGGCTAGGGCACGACAACTCAAGGCTAGGCAATGCACGACAATGAAAGGAAACCTTAAAGCAAAGGAAGGCACGGTCAGGCGAGATAAGGCTAAGGCACGACAACGCAAGGCTAGGCAATGCAGGGAAGGCAAGGAAAGGGTAACGGAAGGAAAGGAAGGTAAGGCAAAGCCAGGCAAGGCAAGTGTAACAAAAGGAAAGCCACGGCAAGGGGAAACAAGGCTAAGGCACGACAACGCAGGGCTAGGCAGTGCACGGCAAGGCAAGGAAAGGGTAACGCAAGGGAAGGCACGGTCAGTTGAGGCAAGGATAAGGCACGAAAATGCAAGGCTAGGCAATGCACGGCAAGGCAAGTAAAGAGTAACGGAAGGAAAGGAAGGCAAGGCAAAGCCAGGCAAGGCAAGTGTAACAAAAGGCACGCCACGGCAAGGGGAAACAAGGCTAAGGCACTACAACGCACGGCTAGGCAATGCACGGCAAGGCAAGGAAAGGGTAACGCAAGGCAAGGCACGGTGAGGCTAGGCAAGGCAATTGCACGACAACGCAAGGCTAGGCAATGCACGGAAGGCAAGGAAAGAGTAACGAAAGGCAAGGCACGGTCAGGCAAGGCAAGGAAAATGCACGACAACGCAAGGGTATGCGCTGCACGGCAAGTAAATGAAAGAATAACGGAAAGAAAGGAAGGCAAGGCAAAGCCAGGCAAGGCAAGTGTAACAAAAGGCACGCAACGGCAAGGGGAAACAAGGCTAAGGCACGACAACTCACGGCTAGGAAATGCACGGCAAGGCAAGGAAAGGGTAACGCAAGGCAAGGCACGGTGAGGCTAGGCAAGGCTAATGCACGACAACGCAAGGCTAGGCAATGCACGACAATGCCAGGAAAGCTTAAAGCAAAGGAAGGCACGGTCAGGCGAGATAAGGCTAAGGCACGACAACGCAAGGCTAGGCAAGGCACAGAAGGCAAGCAAAGTGTAACGGAAGGTAAGGAAGGCAAGGGAAAGCAAGGAAAGGCAATGGTAACGGAAGGAACGGCACGGCAAGGCGAAACAAGGCTAAGGCACGACAACGCACGCTAGGCAATGCACGGCAAGGCAAGGAAAGGGTAACGCATAGGAAAGCACGGTCAGGCGAGGCAAGGCTAAGGCACGACAACGCAAGGCTAGGCAATGCACGGAAGGCAAGCAAAGAGTAACGGAAGGTAAGGAAGGCAAGGGAAAGGAAAGAAAGGCAAGTGTAACGGAAGGAACGGCACGGTAAGGGGAAACAAGTCTAAGGCACGACAACGCACGGCTAGGCAATGCACGGCAAGGCAAGCAAAGGGTAACGCAAGGCAAGGCACGGTGAGGCTAGGCAAGGCTAATGCACGAAAACGCAAGGCTAGGCAATGCACGGAAATCAAGCAAAGAGTAATGGAACGCAAGGAAGGCAACAGAAAGCAAGGGAAGGCAAGGGTAACGGAAGTAACGGCACGGCACGGGGTAACAAGGCTAAGGCACGACAACACACGGCTAGGAAATGCACGGCAAGGCAAGGAAAGGGCAACGCAAGGCAAGGCACGGTGAGGCTAGGCAAGGATAATGCACGACAACGCAAGGCTAGGCAATGCACGACAATGCAAGGAAACCTTAAAGCAAAGGAAGGCACGGTCAGGCGAGATAAGGCTAAGGCACGACAACGCAAGGCTAGTCAATGCAGGGAACGCAAGCAAAGAGTAACGGAAGGTAAGGAAGGCAAGGGAAAGCAAGGAAAGGCAATGGTAACGGAAGGAACGGCACGGCAAGGGGAAACAAGGCTAAGGCACCAAACGCACGCTAGGCAATGCACGCAAGGCAAGGAAAGGGTAACGCATGGGAAAGAACGGTCAGGCGAGGCAAGGCTAAGGCATGACAACGCAAGGCTAGGCAATGCACGGAAAGCAAGCAAAGAGTAACGGAACGCAAGGAAGGCAAGGGAAAGCAAGGGAAGGCAAGGGTAACGGAAGGAACGGCACGGCAAGGGGTAACAAGGCTAAGGCACGACAACGCAGGGCTAGGCAATGCACGGCAAGGCAAGGAAAGGGTAACGGAAGGAAAGGAAGTTAAGGCAAAGCCAGGCAAGGCAAGTGTAACAAAAGGAAAGCCACGGCAAGGGGAAACAAGGCTAAGGCACGACAACGCACGGCTAGGCAATGCACGGCAACGCAAGGAAAGGGTAACGCAAGGCAAGGCACGGTGAGGCTAGGCAAGGCTAATGCACGACAACGCAAGGCTAAGCATTGCACGACAATGCAAGGAAAGCTTAAAGCAAAGGAAGGTACGGTCAGGCGAGATAAGGCTAAGGCACGACAACGCAAGGCTAGGCAATGCAGGGAAGGGACGCAAAGAGCAACGGAAGGTAAGCAAGGCAAGGAAAAGCAAGGAAAGGCAAGGGTAACGGAAGGAACGGCACGGCAAGGGGAAACAAGGCTAAGGCACGGCAACGCAGGCTAGGCAATGCACGGCAAGGCAAGGAAAGGGTAACGCATGGGAAAGCACGGTCAAGCGAGGCAAGGCTAAGGCACGACAACGCAAGGCTAGGCCAAGCACGGAAGGCAAGCAAAGAGTAACGGAAGGTAAGGAAAGCATGGGAAAGCAAGGAAAGGCAAGTGTAACGGAATGAACGGCACGGCAAGGGGAAACAAGGCTAAGGCACGACAACGCACGCTAGGCAATGCACGGAAAGGCAAGGAAAGGGTAACGCATGGGAAAGAACGGTCAGGCGAGGCAAGGCTAAGGCATGACAACGCAAGGCTAGGCAATGCACGGAAAGCAAGCAAAGAGTAACGGAACGCAAGGAAGGCAAGGGAAAGCAAGGGAAGGCGAGGGTAACGGAAGGAACGGCACGGCAAGGGGTAACAAGGCTAAGGCACGACAACGCAGGGCTAGGCAATGCACGGCAAGGCAAGGAAAGGGTAACGGAAGGAAAGGAAGGTAAGGCAAAGCCAGGCAAGGCAAGTGTAACAAAAGGAAAGCCACGGCAAGGGGAAACAAGGCTAAGGCACGACAACGCACGGCTAGGCAATGCACGGCAACGCAAGGAAAGGGTAACGCAAGGCAAGGCACGGTGAGGCTAGGCAAGGCTAATGCACGACAACGCAAGGCTAGGCAATGCACGACAATGCAAGGAAAGCTTAAAGCAAAGGAAGGCACGGTCAGGCTAGATAAGGCTAAGGCACGACAACGCAAGGCTAGGCAATGCAGGGAAGGGAAGCAAAGAGCAACGGAAGGTAAGCAAGGCAAGGAAAAGCAAGGAAAGGCAAGGGTAACGGAAGGAACGGCACGGCAAGGGGAAACAAGGCTAAGGCACGGCAACGCAGGCTAAGCAATGCACGGCAAGGCAAGGAAAGGGTAACGCATGGGAAAGCACGGTCAGGCGAGGCAAGGCTAAGGCACGACAACGCAAGGCTAGGCAATGCACGGAAGGCAAGCAAAGAGTAACGGAAGGTAAGGAAAGCATGGGAAAGCAAGGAAAGGCAAGTGTAACGGAATGAACGGCACGGCAAGGGGAAACAAGGCTAAGGCACGACAACGCACGCTAGGCAATGCACGGAAAGGCAAGGAAAGGGTAACGCATGGGAAAGCAAGGTCAGGCGAGGCAAGGCTAGGGCACGACAACGCAAGGCTAGGCAATGCACGACAATGCAAGGAAAGCTTAAAGCAAAGGAAGGCACGGTCAGGCGAGATAAGGCTAAGGCACGACAACGCAAGGGTAGGCAATGCAGGGAAGGGAAGCAAAGAGTAACGGAAGGTAAGCAAGGCAAGGAAAAGCAAGGAAAGGCAAGTGTAACGGAAGGAACGGCACGGCAAGGGGAAACAAGGCTAAGGCACGGCAACGCACGCTAGGCAATGCACGGCAAGGCAAGTAAAGGGGAACGCATGGGAAAGCACGGTCAGGGGAGGCAAGGCTAAGGCATGACAACGCAAGGCTAAGCCATGCACGGAAAGCAAGCAAAGAGTAACGGAACGCAAGGAAGGCAAGGGAAAGCAAGGGAAGGCAAGGGTAACGGAAGGAACGGCACGGAAAGGGGTAACAAGGCTAAGGCACGACAACGCAGGGCTAGACAATGCACGTCAAGGCAAGGAAAGGGTAACGCAAGGGAAGGCACGGTCAGTTGAGGCAAGGTTAAGGCACGAAAATGCAAGGCTAGGCAATGCACGGCAAGGCAAGGAAAGAGTAACGGAAGGAAAGGAAGGCAAGGCAAAGCCAGGCAAGGCAAGTGTAACAAAAGGCACGCCACGGCAAGGGGTAACAAGGCTAAGGCACGACAACGCACGGCTAGGCAATGCACGGCAAGGCAAGGAAAGGGTAACGCAAGGCAAGGCACGGTGAGGCTAGGCAAGGCTAATGCACGACAACGCAAGGCTAGGCAATGCACGGAAGGCAAGGAAAGAGTAACGAAAGGCAAGGCACGGTCAGGCAAGGCAAGGAAAATGCACGACAACGCAAGGGTAGGCGCTGCACGGCAAGGAAACGAAAGAATAACGGAAAGAAAGGAAGGCAAGGCAAAGCCAGGCAAGGCAAGTGTAACAAAAGGCACGCAACGGCAAGGGGAAACAAGGCTAAGGCACGACAACACTCGGCTAGGAAATGCACGGCAAGGCAAGGAAAGGGTAACGCAAGGCAAGGCACGGTGAGGCTAGGCAAGGCTAATGCACGACAACGCAAGGCTAGGCAATGCACGACAATGCCAGGAAAGCTTAAAGCAAAGGAAGGCACGGTCAGGCGAGATAAGGCTAAGGCACGACAACGCAAGGCTAGGCAACGCACAGAAGGCAAGCAAAGAGTAACGGAAGGTAAGGAAGGCAAGGGAAAGCAAGGAAAGGCAATGGTAACGGAAGGAACGGCACGGCAAGTGGAAACAAGGCTAAGGCACGACAACGAACGCTAGGCAATGCACGGCAAGGTAAGGAAAGGGTAACGCATGGGAAAGCACGGTCAGGCGAGGCAAGGCTATGGCACGACAACGCAAGGCTACGCAATGCACGGAAGGCAAGCAAAGAGTAACGGAAGGCAAGGAAGGCAAGGGAAAGGAAAGAAAGGCAAGTGTAACGGAAGGAACGGCACGGCAAGGGGAAACAAGGCTAAGGCACGACAACGAACGGCTACGCAATGCACGGCAAGGCAAGGAAAGGGTAACGCAGGGGAAGGCACGGTCAGGTGAGGCAAGGATAAGGCACGACAATGCAAGGCTAAGCAATGTACGGCAAGGCAAGGAAAGAGTAACGGAAGGAAAGGAAGGTAAGGCAAAGCCAGGCAAGGCACGTGTAACAAAAGGAAAGCCACGGCAAGGGGAAACAAGGCTAAGGCACGACAACGCACGGCTAGGCAATGCACGGCAACGCAAGGAAAGGGTAACGCAAGGCAAGGCACGGTGAGGCTAGGCAAGGCTAATGCACGACAAGGCAAGGCTAGGCAATGCACGACAATGCAAGGAAAGCTTAAAGCAAAGGAAGGCACGGTCAGGCGAGATAAGGCTAAGGCACGACAACGCAAGGCTAGGCAATGCAGGGAAGGGAAGCAAAGAGTAACGTAAGGTAAGCAAGGCAAGGAAAAGCAAGGAAAGGTAAGGGTAACAGTAGGAACGGCACGGCAAAGGGAAACAAGGCTAAGGCACGACAACGCACGCTAGGCAATGCACGGCAAGGCAAGGAAAGGGTAACGCATGGGAAAGCACGGTCAGGCGAGGCAAGCCTAAGGCATGACAACACACGGCTAGGAAATGCACGGCAAGGCAAGGAAAGGGTAACGGAACGCAAGGAAGGCAAGGGAAAGCAAGGGAAGGCAAGGGTAACGGAAGGAACAGCACGGCAAGGGGTAACAAGGCTAATGCACGACAACTCAAGGGTAGGCACTGCACGGCAAGGAAAGGAAAGAATAACGGAAAGAAAGGAAGGCAAGGCAAAGCCAGGCAAGGCAAGTGTAACAAAAGGCACGGCACGGCAAGGGACAACAAGGCTAAGGCACGACAACGCAGGGCTAGGCAATGCACGGCAAGGCAAGGAAAGTGTAACGCAAGGGAAGGCACGGTCAGTTGAGGGAAGGATAAGGCACGAAAATGCAAGGCTAGGCAATGCACGGCAAGGCAAGGAAAGAGTAACGGAAGGAAAGGAAGGCAAGGCAAAGCCAGGCAAGGCAAGTGTAACAAAAGGCACGCCACGGCAAGGGGAAACAAGGCTAAGGCACGACAACGCACGGCTAGGCAATGCACGCCAAGGCAAGGAAAGGGTAACGCAAGGCAAGGCACGGTGAGGCTAGGCAAGGCTAATGCAAGACAACGCAAGGCTAGGCAATGCACGGAAGGTAAGAAAAGAGTAACGGAAGGCAAGGCACGGTGAGGCAAGGCAAGGCTAATGCACGACAACGCAAGGCTAGGCACTGCACGGCAAGGAAAGGAAAGAATAACGGAAAGAAAGGAAGGCAAGGCAAAGCCAGGCAAGGCAAGTGTAACAAAAGGCACGCAACGGCAAGGGGAAACAAGGCTAAGGCACGACAACTCACGGCTAGGAAATGCACGGCAAGGCAAGGAAAGGGTAACGCAAGGCAAGGCACGGTGAGGCTAGGCAAGGCTAATGCACGACAACGCAAGGCTAGGCAATGCACGGAAGGCAAGGAAAGAGTAACGAAAGGCAAGGCACGGTCAGGCAAGGCAAGGAAAATGCACGACAACGCAAGGGTAGGCGCTGCACGGCAAGGAAAGGAAAGAATAACGGAAAGAAAGGAAGGCAAGGCAAAGCCAGGCAAGGCAAGTGTAACAAAAGGCACGCAACGGCAAGGGGAAAGAAGGCTAAGGCACGACAACACACTGCTAGGAAATGCACGGCAAGGCAAGGAAAGGGTAACGCAAGGCAAGGCACGGTGAGGGTAGGCAAGGCTAATGCACGAAAACGCAAGGCTAGGCAATGCACGGAAATCAAGCAAAGAGTAACGGAACGCAAGGAAGGCAAGTGAAAGCAAGGGAATGCAAGGGTAACGGAAAGAACGGCACGGCAAGGGGTAACAAGGCTAAGGCACGACAACACACGGCTAGGAAATGCACGGCAAGGCAAGGAAAGGGTAACGCAAGGCAAGGCACGGTGAGGCTAGGCAAGGATAATGCACGACAACGCAAGGCTAGGCAATGCACGACAATGCAAGGAAACCTTAAAGCAAAGGAAGGCACGGTCAGGCGAGATAAGGCTAAGGCACGACAACGCAAGGCTAGTCAATGCAGGGAAGGCAAGCAAAGAGTAACGGAAGGTAAGGAAGGCAAGGGAAAGCAAGGAAAGGCAATGGTAACGGAAGGAACGGCACGGCAAGGGGAAACAAGGCTAAGGCACCAAACGCACGCTAGGCAATGCACGCAAGGCAAGGAAAGGGTAACGCATGGGAAAGAACGGTCAGGCGAGGCAAGGCTAAGGCATGACAACGCAAGGCTAGGCAATGCACGGAAAGCAAGCCAAGAGTAACGGAACGCAAGGAAGGCAAGGTAAAGCAAGTGAAGGCAAGGGTAACGGAAGCAACGGCAAGGCAAGGGGTAACAAGGCTAAGGCACGACTACGCAGGGCTAGGCAATGCACGGCAAGGCAAGGAAAGGGTAACGGAAGGAAAGGAAGGTAAGGCAAAGCCAGGCAAGGCAAGTGTAACAAAAGGAAAGCCACGGCAGGGGGAAACAAGGCTAAGGCACGACAACGCACGGCTAGGCAATGCACGGCAAAGCAAGGAAAGGGTAACGCAAGGCAAGGCACGGTGAGGCTAGGCAAGGCTAATGCACGACAACGCAAGGCTAGGCAATGCACGACAATGCAAGGAAAGCTTAAAGCAAAGGAAGGTACGGTCAGGCGAGATAAGGCTAAGGCACGACAACGCAAGGCTAGGCAATGCAGGGAAGGGACGCAAAGAGCAACGGAAGGTAAGCAAGGCAAGGAAAAGCAAGGAAAGGCAAGGGTAACGGAAGGAACGGTACGGCAAGGGGAAACAAGGCTAAGGCACGGCAACGCAGGCTAGGCAATGCACGGCAAGGCAAGGAAAGGTTAACGCATGGGAAAGCACGGTCAGGCGAGGCAAGGCTAAGGCACGACAACGCAAGGCTAATCAATGCACGGAAGGCAAGCAAAGAGTAACGGAAGGTAAGGAAGGCAAGGGAAAGCAAGGAAAGGCAAGTGTAACGGAATGAACGGCACGGCAAGAGGAAACAAGGCTAAAGCACGACAACGCACGCTAGGCAATGCACGGAAAGGCAAGGAAAGGGTAACGCATGGGAAAGCAAGGTCAGGCGAGGCAAGGCTAAGGCACGACAACGCAAGGCTAGGCAATGCACGGAAGGCAAGGAAAGGGTAACGGAAGGAAAGGAAGGCAAGGCAAAGCAAGGCAAGGCAAGTGTAACAAAAGGCACGGACGGCAAGGGGAAACAAGGCTAAGGCACGACAACGCACGGCTAGGCAATGCACGGCAACGCAAGGAAAGGGTAACGCAAGGCAAGGCACGGTGAGGCTAGGCAAGGCTAATGCACGACAACGCAAGGCTAGGCAATGCACGACAATGCAAGGAAAGCTTAAAGCAAAGGAAGGTACGGTCAGGCGAGATAAG
This sequence comes from Macrotis lagotis, assembly GCF_037893015.1. Classification (NCBI taxonomy): domain Eukaryota; kingdom Metazoa; phylum Chordata; class Mammalia; order Peramelemorphia; family Peramelidae; genus Macrotis; species Macrotis lagotis. The sequence goes on along the minus strand of NW_027422043.1, from coordinate 333,383 downwards.
GCTAAGGCACGACAACGCAAGGCTAGGCAATGCAGGGAAGGGAAGCAAAGAGCAACGGAAGGTAAGCAAGGCAAGGAAAAGCAAGGAAAGGCAAGGGTAACGGAAGGAACGGCACGGCAAGGGGAAACAAGGTTAAGGCACGGCAACGCAGGCTAGGCAATGCACGGCAAGGCAAGGAAAGGGTAACGCATGGGAAAGCACGGTCAGGCGAGGCAAGGCTAAGGCACGACAACGCAAGTCTAGGCCATGCACGGAAGGCAGGCAAAGAGTAACGGAAGGTAAGGAAAGCATGGGAAAGCAAGGAAAGGCAAGTGTAACGGAATGAACGGCACGGCAAGGGGAAACAAGGCTAAGGCACGACAACGCACGCTAGGCAATGCACGGAAAGGCAAGGAAAGGGTAACGCATGGGAAAGCAAGGTCAGGCGAGGCAAGGCTAGGGCACGACAACGCAAGGCTAGGCAATGCACGACAATGCAAGGAAACCTTAAAGCATAGGAAGGCACGGTCAGGCGAGATAAGGCTAAGGCACGACAACGCAAGGCTAGGCAATGCAGGGAAGGCAAGGAAAGGGTAACGGATGGAAAGGAAGGTAAGGCAAAGCCAGGCAAGGCAAGTGTAACAAAAGGAAAGCCACGGCAAGGGGAAACAAGGCTAAGGCACGACAACGCAGGGCTAGGCAGTGCACGGCAAGGCAAGGAAAGGGTAACGCAAGGGAAGGCACGGTCAGTTGAGGCAAGGATAAGGCACGAAAATGCAAGGCTAGGCAATGCACGGCAAGGCAAGTAAAGAGTAACGGAAGGAAAGGAAGGCAAGGCAAAGCCAGGCAAGGCAAGTGTAAGAAAAGGCACGCCACGGCAAGGGGAAACAAGGCTAAGGCACTACAACGCACGGCTAGGCAATGCACGGCAAGGCAAGGAAAGGGTAACGCAAGGCAAGGCACGGTGAGGCTAGGCAAGGCAATTGCACGACAACGCAAGGCTAGGCAATGCACGGAAGGCAAGGAAAGAGTAACGAAAGGCAAGGCACGGTCAGGCAAGGCAAGGAAAATGCACGACAACGCAAGGGTATGCGCTGCACGGCAAGTAAATGAAAGAATAACGGAAAGAAAGGAAGGCAAGGCAAAGCCAGGCAAGGCAAGTGTAACAAAAGGCACGCAACGGCAAGGGGAAACAAGGCTAAGGCACGACAACGCACGGCTAGGCAATGCACGGCAACGCAAGGAAAGGGTAACGCAAGGCAAGGCACGGTGAGGCTAGGCAAGGCTAATGCACGACAACGCAAGGCTAGGCAATGCACGACAATGCAAGGAAAGCTTAAAGCAAAGCAAGGTACGGTCAGGCGAGATAAGGCTAAGGCACGACAACGCAAGGCTAGGCAATGCAGGGAAGGGAAGCAAAGAGCAACGGAAGGTAAGCAAGGCAAGGAAAAGCAAGGAAAGACAAGGGTAACGGAAGGAACGGCACGGCAAGGGGAAACAAGGTTAAGGCACGGCAACGCAGGCTAGGCAATGCACGGCAAGGCAAGGAAAGGGTAACGCATGGGAAAGCACGGTCAGGCGAGGCAAGGCTAAGGCACGACAACGCAAGGCTAGGCCATGCACGGAAGGCAGGCAAAGAGTAACGTTAGGTAAGGAAAGCATGGGAAAGCAAGGAAAGGCAAGTGTAACGGAATGAACGGCACGGCAAGGGGAAACAAGGCTAAGGCACGACAACGCACGCTAGGCAATGCACGGAAAGGCAAGGAAAGGGTAACGCATGGGAAAGCAAGGTCAGGCGAGGCAAGGCTAGGGCACGACAACGCAAGGCTAGGCAATGCACGACAATGCAAGGAAACCTTAAAGCAAAGGAAGGCACGGTCAGGCGAGATAAGGCTAAGGCACGACAACGCAAGGCTAGGCAATGCAGGGAAGGCAAGGAAAGGGTAACGGAAGGAAAGGAAGGTAAGGCAAAGCCAGGCAAGGCAAGTGTAACAAAAGGAAAGCCACGGCATGGGGAAACAAGGCTAAGGCACGACAACGCAGGGCTAGGCAGTGCACGGCAAGGCAAGGAAAGGGTAACGCAAGGGAAGGCACGGTCAGTTGAGGCAAGGATAAGGCACGAAAATGCAAGGCTAGGCAATGCACGGCAAGGCAAGTAAAGAGTAACGGAAGGAAAGGAAGGCAAGGCAAAGCCAGGCAAGGCAAGTGTAACAAAAGGCACGCCACGGCAAGGGGAAACAAGGCTAAGGCACTACAACGCACGGCTAGGCAATGCACGGCAAGGCAAGGAAAGGGTAACGCAAGGCAAGGCACGGTGAGGCTAGGCAAGGCAATTGCACGACAACGCAAGGCTAGGCAATGCACGGAAGGCAAGGAAAGAGTAACGAAAGGCAAGGCACGGTCAGGCAAGGCAAGGAAAATGCACGACAACGCAAGGGTATGCGCTGCACGGCAAGTAAATGAAAGAATAACGGAAAGAAAGGAAGGCAAGGCAAAGCCAGGCAAGGCAAGTGTAACAAAAGGCACGCAACGGCAAGGGGAAACAAGGCTAAGGCACGACAACTCACGGCTAGGAAATGCACGGCAAGGCAAGGAAAGGGTAACGCAAGGCAAGGCACGGTGAGGCTAGGCAAGGCTAATGCACGACAACGCAAGGCTAGGCAATGCACGACAATGCCAGGAAAGCTTAAAGCAAAGGAAGGCACGGTCAGGCGAGATAAGGCTAAGGCACGACAACGCAAGGCTAGGCAAGGCACAGAAGGCAAGCAAAGTGTAACGGAAGGTAAGGAAGGCAAGGGAAAGCAAGGAAAGGCAATGGTAACGGAAGGAACGGCACGGCAAGGCGAAACAAGGCTAAGGCACGACAACGCACGCTAGGCAATGCACGGCAAGGCAAGGAAAGGGTAACGCATAGGAAAGCACGGTCAGGCGAGGCAAGGCTAAGGCACGACAACGCAAGGCTAGGCAATGCACGGAAGGCAAGCAAAGAGTAACGGAAGGTAAGGAAGGCAAGGGAAAGGAAAGAAAGGCAAGTGTAACGGAAGGAACGGCACGGTAAGGGGAAACAAGTCTAAGGCACGACAACGCACGGCTAGGCAATGCACGGCAAGGCAAGCAAAGGGTAACGCAAGGCAAGGCACGGTGAGGCTAGGCAAGGCTAATGCACGAAAACGCAAGGCTAGGCAATGCACGGAAATCAAGCAAAGAGTAATGGAACGCAAGGAAGGCAACAGAAAGCAAGGGAAGGCAAGGGTAACGGAAGTAACGGCACGGCACGGGGTAACAAGGCTAAGGCACGACAACACACGGCTAGGAAATGCACGGCAAGGCAAGGAAAGGGCAACGCAAGGCAAGGCACGGTGAGGCTAGGCAAGGATAATGCACGACAACGCAAGGCTAGGCAATGCACGACAATGCAAGGAAACCTTAAAGCAAAGGAAGGCACGGTCAGGCGAGATAAGGCTAAGGCACGACAACGCAAGGCTAGTCAATGCAGGGAACGCAAGCAAAGAGTAACGGAAGGTAAGGAAGGCAAGGGAAAGCAAGGAAAGGCAATGGTAACGGAAGGAACGGCACGGCAAGGGGAAACAAGGCTAAGGCACCAAACGCACGCTAGGCAATGCACGCAAGGCAAGGAAAGGGTAACGCATGGGAAAGAACGGTCAGGCGAGGCAAGGCTAAGGCATGACAACGCAAGGCTAGGCAATGCACGGAAAGCAAGCAAAGAGTAACGGAACGCAAGGAAGGCAAGGGAAAGCAAGGGAAGGCAAGGGTAACGGAAGGAACGGCACGGCAAGGGGTAACAAGGCTAAGGCACGACAACGCAGGGCTAGGCAATGCACGGCAAGGCAAGGAAAGGGTAACGGAAGGAAAGGAAGTTAAGGCAAAGCCAGGCAAGGCAAGTGTAACAAAAGGAAAGCCACGGCAAGGGGAAACAAGGCTAAGGCACGACAACGCACGGCTAGGCAATGCACGGCAAAGCAAGGAAAGGGTAACGCAAGGCAAGGCACGGTGAGGCTAGGCAAGGCTAATGCACGACAACGCAAGGCTAAGCATTGCACGACAATGCAAGGAAAGCTTAAAGCAAAGGAAGGTACGGTCAGGCGAGATAAGGTTAAGGCACGACAACGCAAGGCTAGGCAATGCAGGGAAGGGACGCAAAGAGCAACGGAAGGTAAGCAAGGCAAGGAAAAGCAAGGAAAGGCAAGGGTAACGGAAGGAACGGCACGGCAAGGGGAAACAAGGCTAAGGCACGGCAACGCAGGCTAGGCAATGCACGGCAAGGCAAGGAAAGGGTAACGCATGGGAAAGCACGGTCAAGCGAGGCAAGGCTAAGGCACGACAACGCAAGGCTAGGCCAAGCACGGAAGGCAAGCAAAGAGTAACGGAAGGTAAGGAAAGCATGGGAAAGCAAGGAAAGGCAAGTGTAACGGAATGAACGGCACGGCAAGGGGAAACAAGGCTAAGGCACGACAACGCACGCTAGGCAATGCACGGAAAGGCAAGGAAAGGGTAACGCATGGGAAAGAACGGTCAGGCGAGGCAAGGCTAAGGCATGACAACGCAAGGCTAGGCAATGCACGGAAAGCAAGCAAAGAGTAACGGAACGCAAGGAAGGCAAGGGAAAGCAAGGGAAGGCGAGGGTAACGGAAGGAACGGCACGGCAAGGGGTAACAAGGCTAAGGCACGACAACGCAGGGCTAGGCAATGCACGGCAAGGCAAGGAAAGGGTAACGGAAGGAAAGGAAGGTAAGGCAAAGCCAGGCAAGGCAAGTGTAACAAAAGGAAAGCCACGGCAAGGGGAAACAAGGCTAAGGCACGACAACGCACGGCTAGGCAATGCACGGCAACGCAAGGAAAGGGTAACGCAAGGCAAGGCACGGTGAGGCTAGGCAAGGCTAATGCACGACAACGCAAGGCTAGGCAATGCACGACAATGCAAGGAAAGCTTAAAGCAAAGGAAGGCACGGTCAGGCTAGATAAGGCTAAGGCACGACAACGCAAGGCTAGGCAATGCAGGGAAGGGAAGCAAAGAGCAACGGAAGGTAAGCAAGGCAAGGAAAAGCAAGAAAAGGCAAGTGTAACGGAAGGAACGGCACGGCAAGGGTAATGCACGGCAACGCAGGCTAAGCAATGCACGGCAAGGCAAGGAAAGGGTAACGCATGGGAAAGCACGGTCAGGCGAGGCAAGGCTAAGGCACGACAACGCAAGGCTAGGCAATGCACGGCAAGGCAAGGAAAGGCAAGGAAAGGGTAACGGAAGGAAAGGAAGGCAAGGCAAAGCCAGGCAAGGCAAGGGGAAACAAGGCTAAGGCACGACAACGCAAGTCTAGGCCATGCACGGAAGGCAGGCAAAGAGTAACGGAAGGTAAGGAAAGCATGGGAAAGCAAGGAAAGGCAAGTGTAACGGAATGAACGGCACGGCAAGGGGAAACAAGGCTAAGGCACGACAACGCACGCTAGGCAATGCACGGAAAGGCAAGGAAAGGGTAACGCATGGGAAAGCAAGGTCAGGCGAGGCAAGGCTAGGGCACGACAACGCAAGGCTAGGCAATGCACGACAATGCAAGGAAACCTTAAAGCAAAGGAAGGCACGGTCAGGCGAGATAAGGCTAAGGCACGACAACGCAAGGCTAGGCAATGCAGGGAAGGCAAGGAAAGGGTAACGGATGGAAAGGAAGGTAAGGCAAAGCCAGGCAAGGCAAGTGTAACAAAAGGAAAGCCACGGCAAGGGGAAACAAGGCTAAGGCACGACAACGCAGGGCTAGGCAGTGCACGGCAAGGCAAGGAAAGGGTAACGCAAGGGAAGGCACGGTCAGTTGAGGCAAGGATAAGGCACGAAAATGCAAGGCTAGGCAATGCACGGCAAGGCAAGGAAAGAGTAACGGAAGGAAAGGAAGGCAAGGCAAAGCCAGGCAAGGCAAGTGTAAGAAAAGGCACGCCACGGCAAGGGGAAACAAGGCTAAGGCACGACAACGCACGGCTAGGCAATGCACGGCAAGGCAAGGAAAGGGTAACGCAAGGCAAGGCACGGTGAGGCTAGGCAAGGCAATTGCACGACAACGCAAGGCTAGGCAATGCACGGAAGGCAAGGAAAGAGTAACGAAAGGCAAGGCACGGTCAGGCAAGGCAAGGAAAATGCACGACAACGCAAGGGTATGCGCTGCACGGCAAGTAAATGAAAGAATAACGGAAAGAAAGGAAGGCAAGGCAAAGCCAGGCAAGGCAAGTGTAACAAAAGGCACGCAACGGCAAGGGGAAACAAGGCTAAGGCACGACAACGCACGGCTAGGCAATGCACGGCAACGCAAGGAAAGGGTAACGCAAGGCAAGGCACGGTGAGGCTAGGCAAGGCTAATGCACGACAACGCAAGGCTAGGCAATGCACGACAATGCAAGGAAAGCTTAAAGCAAAGCAAGGTACGGTCAGGCGAGATAAGGCTAAGGCACGACAACGCAAGGCTAGGCAATGCAGGGAAGGGAAGCAAAGAGCAACGGAAGGTAAGCAAGGCAAGGAAAAGCAAGGAAAGACAAGGGTAACGGAAGGAACGGCACGGCAAGGGGAAACAAGGTTAAGGCACGGCAACGCAGGCTAGGCAATGCACGGCAAGGCAAGGAAAGGGTAACGCATGGGAAAGCACGGTCAGGCGAGGCAAGGCTAAGGCACGACAACGCAAGGCTAGGCCATGCACGGAAGGCAGGCAAAGAGTAACGTTAGGTAAGGAAAGCATGGGAAAGCAAGGAAAGGCAAGTGTAACGGAATGAACGGCACGGCAAGGGGAAACAAGGCTAAGGCACGACAACGCACGCTAGGCAATGCACGGAAAGGCAAGGAAAGGGTAACGCATGGGAAAGCAAGGTCAGGCGAGGCAAGGCTAGGGCACGACAACGCAAGGCTAGGCAATGCACGACAATGCAAGGAAACCTTAAAGCAAAGGAAGGCACGGTCAGGCGAGATAAGGCTAAGGCACGACAACGCAAGGCTAGGCAATGCAGGGAAGGCAAGGAAAGGGTAACGGAAGGAAAGGAAGGCAAGGCAAAGCCAGGCAAGGCAAGTGTAACAAAAGGCACGGCACGGCAAGGGGAAACAAGGCTAAGGCACGACAACGCAGGGCTAGGCAGTGCACGGCAAGGCAAGGAAAGGGTAACGCAAGGGAAGGCACGGTCAGTTGAGGCAAGGATAAGGCACGAAAATGCATGGCTAGGCAATGCACGGCAAGGCAAGTAAAGAGTAACGGAAGGAAAGGAAGGCAAGGCAAAGCCAGGCAAGGCAAGTGTAACAAAAGGCACGCCACGGCAAGGGGAAACAAGGCTAAGGCACTACAACGCACGGCTAGGCAATGCACGGCAAGGCAAGGAAAGGGTAACGCAAGGCAAGGCACGGTGAGGCTAGGCAAGGCAATTGCACGACAACGCAAGGCTAGGCAATGCACGGAAGGCAAGGAAAGAGTAACGAAAGGCAAGGCACGGTCAGGCAAGGCAAGGAAAATGCACGACAACGCAAGGGTATGCGCTGCACGGCAAGTAAATGAAAGAATAACGGAAAGAAAGGAAGGCAAGGCAAAGCCAGGCAAGGCAAGTGTAACAAAAGGCACGCAACGGCAAGGGGAAACAAGGCTAAGGCACGACAACTCACGGCTAGGAAATGCACGGCAAGGCAAGGAAAGGGTAACGCAAGGCAAGGCACGGTGAGGCTAGGCAAGGCTAATGCACGACAACGCAAGGCTAGGCAATGCACGACAATGCCAGGAAAGCTTAAAGCAAAGGAAGGCACGGTCAGGCGAGATAAGGCTAAGGCACGACAACGCAAGGCTAGGCAAGGCACAGAAGGCAAGCAAAGTGTAACGGAAGGTAAGGAAGGCAAGGGAAAGCAAGGAAAGGCAATGGTAACGGAAGGAACGGCACGGCAAGGCGAAACAAGGCTAAGGCACGACAACGCACGCTAGGCAATGCACGGCAAGGCAAGGAAAGGGTAACGCATAGGAAAGCACGGTCAGGCGAGGCAAGGCTAAGGCACGACAACGCAAGGCTAGGCAATGCACGGAAGGCAAGCAAAGAGTAACGGAAGGTAAGGAAGGCAAGGGAAAGGAAAGAAAGGCAAGTGTAACGGAAGGAACGGCACGGTAAGGGGAAACAAGTCTAAGGCACGACAACGCACGGCTAGGCAATGCACGGCAAGGCAAGCAAAGGGTAACGCAAGGCAAGGCACGGTGAGGCTAGGCAAGGCTAATGCACGAAAACGCAAGGCTAGGCAATGCACGGAAATCAAGCAAAGAGTAATGGAACGCAAGGAAGGCAACAGAAAGCAAGGGAAGGCAAGGGTAACGGAAGTAACGGCACGGCACGGGGTAACAAGGCTAAGGCACGACAACACACGGCTAGGAAATGCACGGCAAGGCAAGGAAAGGGCAACGCAAGGCAAGGCACGGTGAGGCTAGGCAAGGATAATGCACGACAACGCAAGGCTAGGCAATGCACGACAATGCAAGGAAACCTTAAAGCAAAGGAAGGCACGGTCAGGCGAGATAAGGCTAAGGCACGACAACGCAAGGCTAGTCAATGCAGGGAAGGCAAGCAAAGAGTAACGGAAGGTAAGGAAGGCAAGGGAAAGCAAGGAAAGGCAATGGTAACGGAAGGAACGGCACGGCAAGGGGAAACAAGGCTAAGGCACCAAACGCACGCTAGGCAATGCACGCAAGGCAAGGAAAGGGTAACGCATGGGAAAGAACGGTCAGGCGAGGCAAGGCTAAGGCATGACAACGCAAGGCTAGGCAATGCACGGAAAGCAAGCAAAGAGTAACGGAACGCAAGGAAGGCAAGGGAAAGCAAGGGAAGGCAAGGGTAACGGAAGGAACGGCACGGCAAGGGGTAACAAGGCTAAGGCACGACAACGCAGGGCTAGGCAATGCACGGCAAGGCAAGGAAAGGGTAACGGAAGGAAAGGAAGTTAAGGCAAAGCCAGGCAAGGCAAGTGTAACAAAAGGAAAGCCACGGCAAGGGGAAACAAGGCTAAGGCACGACAACGCACGGCTAGGCAATGCACGGCAAAGCAAGGAAAGGGTAACGCAAGGCAAGGCACGGTGAGGCTAGGCAAGGCTAATGCACGACAACGCAAGGCTAAGCATTGCACGACAATGCAAGGAAAGCTTAAAGCAAAGGAAGGTACGGTCAGGCGAGATAAGGTTAAGGCACGACAACGCAAGGCTAGGCAATGCAGGGAAGGGACGCAAAGAGCAACGGAAGGTAAGCAAGGCAAGGAAAAGCAAGGAAAGGCAAGGGTAACGGAAGGAACGGCACGGCAAGGGGAAACAAGGCTAAGGCACGGCAACGCAGGCTAGGCAATGCACGGCAAGGCAAGGAAAGGGTAACGCATGGGAAAGCACGGTCAAGCGAGGCAAGGCTAAGGCACGACAACGCAAGGCTAGGCCAAGCACGGAAGGCAAGCAAAGAGTAACGGAAGGTAAGGAAAGCATGGGAAAGCAAGGAAAGGCAAGTGTAACGGAATGAACGGCACGGCAAGGGGAAACAAGGCTAAGGCACGACAACGCACGCTAGGCAATGCACGGAAAGGCAAGGAAAGGGTAACGCATGGGAAAGAACGGTCAGGCGAGGCAAGGCTAAGGCATGACAACGCAAGGCTAGGCAATGCACGGAAAGCAAGCAAAGAGTAACGGAACGCAAGGAAGGCAAGGGAAAGCAAGGGAAGGCGAGGGTAACGGAAGGAACGGCACGGCAAGGGGTAACAAGGCTAAGGCACGACAACGCAGGGCTAGGCAATGCACGGCAAGGCAAGGAAAGGGTAACGGAAGGAAAGGAAGGTAAGGCAAAGCCAGGCAAGGCAAGTGTAACAAAAGGAAAGCCACGGCAAGGGGAAACAAGGCTAAGGCACGACAACGCACGGCTAGGCAATGCACGGCAAGGCAAGGAAAGGGTAACGCATGGGAAAGCACGGTGAGGCTAGGCAAGGATAATGCACGACAACGCAAGGCTAGGCAATGCACGACAATGCAAGGAAAGCATAAAGCAAAGGAAGGCACGGTCAGGCTAGATAAGGCTAAGGCACGACAACGCAAGGCTAGGCAATGCAGGGAAGGGAAGCAAAGAGCAACGGAAGGTAAGCAAGGCAAGGAAAAGCAAGGAAAGGCAAGGGTAACGGAAGGAACGGCACGGCAAGGGGAAACAAGGCTAAGGCACGGCAACGCAGGCTAAGCAATGCACGGCAAGGCAAGGAAAGGGTAACGCATGGGAAAGCACGGTCAGGCGAGGCAAGGCTAAGGCACGACAACGCAAGGCTAGGCAATGCACGGAAGGCAAGCAAAGAGTAACGGAAGGTAAGGAAAGCATGGGAAAGCAAGGAAAGGCAAGTGTAACGGAATGAACGGCACGGCAAGGGGAAACAAGGCTAAGGCACGACAACGCACGCTAGGCAATGCACGGAAAGGCAAGGAAAGGGTAACGCATGGGAAAGCAAGGTCAGGCGAGGCAAGGCTAGGGCACGACAACGCAAGGCTAGTCAATGCACGACAATGCAAGGAAAGCTTAAAGCAAAGGAAGGCACGGTCAGGCGAGATAAGGCTAAGGCACGACAACGCAAGGCTAGGCAATGCAGGGAAGGGAAGCAAAGAGTAACGGAAGGTAAGCAAGGCAAGGAAAAGCAAGAAAAGGCAAGTGTAACGGAAGGAACGGCACGGCAAGGGGAAACAAGGCTAAGGCACGGCAACGCAGGCTAGGCAATGCACGGCAAGGCAAGGAAAGGGTAACGCATGGGAAAGCACGGTCAGTCGAGGCAAGGCTAAGGCACGAGAACGCAAGGCTAGGCAATACACGGAAGGCAACAAAGAGTAACGGAAGGTAAGGAAGGCAACGGAAAGCAAGGAAAAGCAAGTGTAACGGAAGGAACGGCACGGCAAGGGGAAACAAGGCTAAGGCACGACAACGCACGCTAGGCAATGCACGGCAAGGCAAGTAAAGGGGAACGCATGGGAAAGCACGGTCAGGCGAGGCAAGGCTAAGGCATGACAACGCAAGGCTAAGCCATGCACGGAAAGCAAGCAAAGAGTAACGGAACGCAAGGAAGGCAAGGGAAAGCAAGGGAAGGCAAGGGTAACGGAAGGAACGGCACGGAAAGGGGTAACAAGGCTAAGGCACGACAACGCAGGGCTAGGCAATGCACGGCAAGGCAAGGAAAGGGTAACGGAAGGAAAGGAAGGTAAGGCAAAGCCAGGCAAGGCAAGTGTAACAAAAGGAAAGCCACGGCAAGGGGAAACAAGGCTAAGGCACGACAACGCACGGCTAGGCAATGCACGGCAACGCAAGGAAAGGGTAACGCAAGGCAAGGCACGGTGAGGCTAGGCAAGGCTAATGCACGACAACGCAAGGCTAAGCATTGCACGACAATGCAAGGAAAGCTTAAAGCAAAGGAAGGTACGGTCAGGCGAGATAAGGCTAAGGCACGACAACGCAAGGCTAGGCAATGCAGGGAAGGGACGCAAAGAGCAACGGAAGGTAAGCAAGGCAAGGAAAAGCAAGGAAAGGCAAGGGTAACGGAAGGAACGGCACGGCAAGGGGAAACAAGGCTAAGGCACGGCAACGCAGGCTAGGCAATGCACGGCAAGGCAAGGAAAGGGTAACGCATGGGAAAGCACGGTCAAGCGAGGCAAGGCTAAGGCACGACAACGCAAGGCTAGGCCAAGCACGGAAGGCAAGCAAAGAGTAACGGAAGGTAAGGAAAGCAAGGGAAAGCAAGGAAAGGCAAGTGTAACGGAAGGAACGGCACGGCAAGGGGAAACAAGGCTAAGGCACGACAACGCAAGGCTAGGCAATGCACGGAAAGGCAAGGAAAGAGTAACGGAAGGAAAGGAAGGCAAGGCAAAGCCAGGCAAGGCAAGTGTAAGAAAAGGCACGCCACGGCAAGGGGAAACAAGGCTAAGGCACTACAACGCACGGCTAGGCAATGCACGGCAAGGCAAAGAAAGGGTAACGCAAGGCAAGGCACGGTGAGGCTAGGCAAGGCAAATGCACGACAACGCAAGGCTAGGCAATGCACGGAAGGCAAGGAAAGAGTAACGAAAGGCAAGGCACGGTCAGGCAAGGCAAGGAAAATGCACGACAACGCAAGGGTATGCGCTGCACGGCAAGTAAATGAAAGAATAACGGAAAGAAAGGAAGGCAAGGCAAAGCCAGGCAAGGCAAGTGTAACAAAAGGCACGCAACGGCAAGGGGAAACAAGGCTAAGGCACGACAACGCACGGCTAGGCAATGCACGGCAACGCAAGGAAAGGGTAACGCAAGGCAAGGCACGGTGAGGCTAGGCAAGGCTAATGCACGACAACGCAAGGCTAGGCAATGCACGACAATGCAAGGAAAGCTTAAAGCAAAGCAAGGTACGGTCAGGCGAGATAAGGCTAAGGCACGACAACGCAAGGCTAGGCAATGCAGGGAAGGGAAGCAAAGAGCAACGGAAGGTAAGCAAGGCAAGGAAAAGCAAGGAAAGACAAGGGTAACGGAAGGAACGGCACGGCAAGGGGAAACAAGGTTAAGGCACGGCAACGCAGGCTAGGCAATGCACGGCAAGGCAAGGAAAGGGTAACGCATGGGAAAGCACGGTCAGGCGAGGCAAGGCTAAGGCACGACAACGCAAGGCTAGGCCATGCACGGAAGGCAGGCAAAGAGTAACGTTAGGTAAGGAAAGCATGGGAAAGCAAGGAAAGGCAAGTGTAACGGAATGAACGGCACGGCAAGGGGAAACAAGGCTAAGGCACGACAACGCACGCTAGGCAATGCACGGAAAGGCAAGGAAAGGGTAACGCATGGGAAAGCAAGGTCAGGCGAGGCAAGGCTAGGGCACGACAACGCAAGGCTAGGCAATGCACGACAATGCAAGGAAACCTTAAAGCAAAGGAAGGCACGGTCAGGCGAGATAAGGCTAAGGCACGACAACGCAAGGCTAGGCAATGCAGGGAAGGCAAGGAAAGGGTAACGGAAGGAAAGGAAGGTAAGGCAAAGCCAGGCAAGGCAAGTGTAACAAAAGGAAAGCCACGGCATGGGGAAACAAGGCTAAGGCACGACAACGCAGGGCTAGGCAGTGCACGGCAAGGCAAGGAAAGGGTAACGCAAGGGAAGGCACGGTCAGTTGAGGCAAGGATAAGGCACGAAAATGCAAGGCTAGGCAATGCACGGCAAGGCAAGTAAAGAGTAACGGAAGGAAAGGAAGGCAAGGCAAAGCCAGGCAAGGCAAGTGTAACAAAAGGCACGCCACGGCAAGGGGAAACAAGGCTAAGGCACTACAACGCACGGCTAGGCAATGCACGGCAAGGCAAGGAAAGGGTAACGCAAGGCAAGGCACGGTGAGGCTAGGCAAGGCAATTGCACGACAACGCAAGGCTAGGCAATGCACGGAAGGCAAGGAAAGAGTAACGAAAGGCAAGGCACGGTCAGGCAAGGCAAGGAAAATGCACGACAACGCAAGGGTATGCGCTGCACGGCAAGTAAATGAAAGAATAACGGAAAGAAAGGAAGGCAAGGCAAAGCCAGGCAAGGCAAGTGTAACAAAAGGCACGCAACGGCAAGGGGAAACAAGGCTAAGGCACGACAACTCACGGCTAGGAAATGCACGGCAAGGCAAGGAAAGGGTAACGCAAGGCAAGGCACGGTGAGGCTAGGCAAGGCTAATGCACGACAACGCAAGGCTAGGCAATGCACGACAATGCCAGGAAAGCTTAAAGCAAAGGAAGGCACGGTCAGGCGAGATAAGGCTAAGGCACGACAACGCAAGGCTAGGCAAGGCACAGAAGGCAAGCAAAGTGTAACGGAAGGTAAGGAAGGCAAGGGAAAGCAAGGAAAGGCAATGGTAACGGAAGGAACGGCACGGTAAGGGGAAACAAGTCTAAGGCACGACAACGCACGGCTAGGCAATGCACGGCAAGGCAAGCAAAGGGTAACGCATAGGAAAGCACGGTCAGGCGAGGCAAGGCTAAGGCACGACAACGCAAGGATAGGCAATGCACGGAAGGCAAGCAAAGAGTAACGGAAGGTAAGGAAGGCAAGGGAAAGGAAAGAAAGGCAAGTGTAACGGAAGGAACGGCACGGTAAGGGGAAACAAGTCTAAGGCACGACAACGCACGGCTAGGCAATGCACGGCAAGGCAAGCAAAGGGTAACGCAAGGCAAGGCACGGTGAGGCTAGGCAAGGCTAATGCACGAAAACGCAAGGCTAGGCAATGCACGGAAATCAAGCAAAGAGTAATGGAACGCAAGGAAGGCAACAGAAAGCAAGGGAAGGCAAGGGTAACGGAAGTAACGGCACGGCACGGGGTAACAAGGCTAAGGCACGACAACACACGGCTAGGAAATGCACGGCAAGGCAAGGAAAGGGTAACGCAAGGCAAGGCACGGTGAGGCTAGGCAAGGATAATGCACGACAACGCAAGGCTAGGCAATGCACGACAATGCAAGGAAACCTTAAAGCAAAGGAAGGCACGGTCAGGCGAGATAAGGCTAAGGCACGACAACGCAAGGCTAGTCAATGCAGGGAACGCAAGCAAAGAGTAACGGAAGGTAAGGAAGGCAAGGGAAAGCAAGGAAAGGCAATGGTAACGGAAGGAACGGCACGGCAAGGGGAAACAAGGCTAAGGCACCAAACGCACGCTAGGCAATGCACGCAAGGCAAGGAAAGGGTAACGCATGGGAAAGAACGGTCAGGCGAGGCAAGGCTAAGGCATGACAACGCAAGGCTAGGCAATGCACGGAAAGCAAGCAAAGAGTAACGGAACGCAAGGAAGGCAAGGGAAAGCAAGGGAAGGCAAGGGTAACGGAAGGAACGGCACGGCAAGGGGTAACAAGGCTAAGGCACGACAACGCAGGGCTAGGCAATGCACGGCAAGGCAAGGAAAGGGTAACGGAAGGAAAGGAAGTTAAGGCAAAGCCAGGCAAGGCAAGTGTAACAAAAGGAAAGCCACGGCAAGGGGAAACAAGGCTAAGGCACGACAACGCACGGCTAGGCAATGCACGGCAAAGCAAGGAAAGGGTAACGCAAGGCAAGGCACGGTGAGGCTAGGCAAGGCTAATGCACGACAACGCAAGGCTAAGCATTGCACGACAATGCAAGGAAAGCTTAAAGCAAAGGAAGGTACGGTCAGGCGAGATAAGGCTAAGGCACGACAACGCAAGGCTAGGCAATGCAGGGAAGGGACGCAAAGAGCAACGGAAGGTAAGCAAGGCAAGGAAAAGCAAGGAAAGGCAAGGGTAACGGAAGGAACGGCACGGCAAGGGGAAACAAGGCTAAGGCACGGCAACGCAGGCTAGGCAATGCACGGCAAGGCAAGGAAAGGGTAACGCATGGGAAAGCACGGTCAAGCGAGGCAAGGCTAAGGCACGACAACGCAAGGCTAGGCCAAGCACGGAAGGCAAGCAAAGAGTAACGGAAGGTAAGGAAAGTATGGGAAAGCAAGGAAAGGCAAGTGTAACGGAATGAACGGCACGGCAAGGGGAAACAAGGCTAAGGCACGACAACGCACGCTAGGCAATGCACGGAAAGGCAAGGAAAGGGTAACGCATGGGAAAGAACGGTCAGGCGAGGCAAGGCTAAGGCATGACAACGCAAGGCTAGGCAATGCACGGAAAGCAAGCAAAGAGTAACGGAACGCAAGGAAGGCAAGGGAAAGCAAGGGAAGGCGAGGGTAACGGAAGGAACGGCACGGCAAGGGGTAACAAGGCTAAGGCACGACAACGCAGGGCTAGGCAATGCACGGCAAGGCAAGGAAAGGGTAACGGAAGGAAAGGAATGTAAGGCAAAGCCAGGCAAGGCAAGTGTAACAAAAGGAAAGCCACGGCAAGGGGAAACAAGGCTAAGGCACGACAACGCACGGCTAGGCAATGCACGGCAACGCAAGGAAAGGGTAACGCAAGGCAAGGCACGGTGAGGCTAGGCAAGGCTAATGCACGACAACGCAAGGCTAGGCAATGCACGACAATGCAAGGAAAGCTTAAAGCAAAGGAAGGCACGGTCAGGCTAGATAAGGCTAAGGCACGACAACGCAAGGCTAGGCAAAGCAGGGAAGGGAAGCAAAGAGCAACGGAAGGTAAGCAAGGCAAGGAAAAGCAAGGAAAGGCAAGGGTAACGGAAGGAACGGCACGGCAAGGGGAAACAAGGCTAAGGCACGGCAACGCAGGCTAAGCAATGCACGGCAAGGCAAGGAAAGGGTAACGCATGGGAAAGCACGGTCAGGCGAGGCAAGGCTAAGGCACGACAACGCAAGGCTAGGCAATGCACGGAAGGCAAGCAAAGAGTAACGGAAGGTAAGGAAAGCATGGGAAAGCAAGGAAAGGCAAGTGTAACGGAATGAACGGCACGGCAAGGGGAAACAAGGCTAAGGCACGACAACGCACGCTAGGCAATGCACGGAAAGGCAAGGAAAGGGTAACGCATGGGAAAGCAAGGTCAGGCGAGGCAAGGCTAGGGCACGACAACGCAAGGCTAGTCAATGCACGACAATGCAAGGAAAGCTTAAAGCAAAGGAAGGCACGGTCAGGCGAGATAAGGCTAAGGCACGACAACGCAAGGCTAGGCAATGCAGGGAAGGGAAGCAAAGAGTAACGGAAGGTAAGCAAGGCAAGGAAAAGCAAGAAAAGGCAAGTGTAACGGAAGGAACGGCACGGCAAGGGGAAACAAGGCTAAGGCACGGCAACGCAGGCTAGGCAATGCACGGCAAGGCAAGGAAAGGGTAACGCATGGGAAAGCACGGTCAGTCGAGGCAAGGCTAAGGCACGAGAACGCAAGGCTAGGCAATACACGGAAGGCAACAAAGAGTAACGGAAGGTAAGGAAGGCAACGGAAAGCAAGGAAAAGCAAGTGTAACGGAAGGAACGGCACGGCAAGGGGAAACAAGGCTAAGGCACGACAACGCACGCTAGGCAATGCACGGCAAGGCAAGTAAAGGGGAACGCATGGGAAAGCACGGTCAGGCGAGGCAAGGCTAAGGCATGACAACGCAAGGCTAAGCCATGCACGGAAAGGAAGCAAAGAGTAACGGAACGCAAGGAAGGCAAGGGAAAGCAAGGGAAGGCAAGGGTAACGGAAGGAACGGCACGGAAAGGGGTAACAAGGCTAAGGCACGACAACGCAGGGCTAGGCAATGCACGGCAAGGCAAGGAAAGGGTAACGGAAGGAAAGGAAGGTAAGGCAAAGCCAGGCAAGGCAAGTGTAACAAAAGGAACGGCACGGCAAGGGGAAACAAGGCTAAGGCACGACAACGCACGGCTAGGCAATGCACGGCAACGCAAGGAAAGGGTAACGCAAGGCAAGGCACGGTGAGGCTAGGCAAGGCTAATGCACGACAACGCAAGGCTAAGCATTGCACGACAATGCAAGGAAAGCTTAAAGCAAAGGAAGGTACGGTCAGGCGAGATAAGGCTAAGGCACGACAACGCAAGGCTAGGCAATGCAGGGAAGGGACGCAAAGAGCAACGGAAGGTAAGCAAGGCAAGGAAAAGCAAGGAAAGGCAAGGGTAACGGAAGGAACGGCACGGCAAGGGGAAACAAGGCTAAGGCACGGCAACGCAGGCTAGGCAATGCACGGCAAGGCAAGGAAAGGGTAACGCATGGGAAAGCACGGTCAAGCGAGGCAAGGCTAAGGCACGACAACGCAAGGCTAGGCCAAGCACGGAAGGCAAGCAAAGAGTAACGGAAGGTAAGGAAAGCATGGGAAAGCAATGAAAGGCAAGTGTAACGGAATGAACGGCACGGCAAGGGGAAACAAGGCTAAGGCACGACAACGCACGCTAGGCAATGCACGGAAAGGCAAGGAAAGAGTAACGGAAGGTAAGGAAGGCAAGGCAAAGCCAGGCAAGGCAAGTGTAACAAAAGGCACGCCACGGCAAGGGGTAACAAGGCTAAGGCACGACAACGCACGGCTAGGCAATGCACGGCAAGGCAAGGAAAGGGTAACGCAAGGCAAGGCACGGTGAGGCTAGTCAAGGCTAATGCACGACAACGCAAGGCTAGGCAATGCACGGAAGGCAAGGAAAGAGTAACGAAAGGCAAGGCACGGTCAGGCAAGGCAAGGAAAATGCACGACAACGCAAGGGTAGGCGCTGCACGGCAAGGAAAGGAAAGAATAACGGAAAGAAAGGAAGGCAAGGCAAAGCCAGGCAAGGCAAGTGTAACAAAAGGCACGCAACGGCCAGGGGAAAAAAGGCTAAGGCACGACAACGCAAGGCTAGGAAATGCACGGCAAGGCAAGGAAAGGGTAACGCAAGGCAAGGCACGGTGAGGCTAGGCAAGGCTAATGCACGACAACGCAAGGCTAGGCAATGCACGACAATGCCAGGAAAGCTTAAAGCAAAGGAAGGCACGGTCAGGCGAGATAAGGCTAAGGCACGACAACGCAAGGCTAGGCAAGGCACAGAAGGCAAGCAAAGAGTAACGGAAGGTAAGGAAGGCAAATGAAAGCAAGGAAAGGCAAGTGTAACGGAAGGAACGGCACGGCAAGGGGAAACAAGGCTAAGGCACGACAACACACGCTAGGCAATGCACGGCAAGGCAAGGAAAGGGTAACGCATGGGAAAGCACGGTCAGGCGAGGCAAGGCTAAGGCACGACAACGCAAGGCTAGGCAATGCACGGAAGGCAAGCAAAGAGTAACGGAAGGTAAGGAAGGCAAGGGAAAGGAAAGAAAGGCAAGTGTAACGGAAGGAACGGCACGGCAAGGGGTAACAAGGCTAAGGCACGACAACGCAGGGCTAGGCAATGCACGGCAAGGCAAGGAAAGGGTAACGGAAGGAAAGGAAGGTAAGGCAAAGCCAGGCAAGGCAAGTGTAACAAAAGGAAAGCCACGGCAAGGGGAAACAAGGCTAAGGCACGACAACGCACGGCTAGGCAATGCACGGCAACGCAAGGAAAGGGTAACGCAAGGCAAGGCACGGTGAGGCTAGGCAAGGCTAATGCACGACAACGCAAGGCTAGGCAATGCACGACAATGCAAGGAAAGCTTAAAGCAAAGGAAGGTACGGTCAGGCGAGATAAGGCTAAGGCACGACAACGCAAGGCTAGGCAATGCAGGGAAGGGGAGCAAAGAGCAACGGAAGGTAAGCAAGGCAAGGAAAAGCAAGGAAAGGCAAGGGTAACGGAAGGAACGGCACGGCAAGGGGAAACAAGGTTAAGGCACGGCAACGCAGGCTAGGCAATGCACGGCAAGGCAAGGAAAGGGTAACGCATGGGAAAGCACGGTCAGGCGAGGCAAGGCTAAGGCACGACAACGCAAGTCTAGGCCATGCACGGAAGGCAGGCAAAGAGTAACGGAAGGTAAGGAAAGCATGGGAAAGCAAGGAAAGGCAAGTGTAACGGAATGAACGGCACGGCAAGGGGAAACAAGGCTAAGGCACGACAACGCACGCTAGGCAATGCACGGAAAGGCAAGGAAAGGGTAACGCATGGGAAAGCAAGGTCAGGCGAGGCAAGGCTAGGGCACGACAACGCAAGGCTAGGCAATGCACGACAATGCAAGGAAACCTTAAAGCAAAGGAAGGCACGGTCAGGCGAGATAAGGCTAAGGCACGACAACGCAAGGCTAGGCAATGCAGGGAAGGCAAGGAAAGGGTAACGGATGGAAAGGAAGGTAAGGCAAAGCCAGGCAAGGCAAGTGTAACAAAAGGAAAGCCACGGCAAGGGGAAACAAGGCTAAGGCACGACGACGCAGGGCTAGGCAGTGCACGGCAAGGCAAGGAAAGGGTAACGCAAGGGAAGGCACGGTCAGTTGAGGCAAGGATAAGGCACGAAAATGCAAGGCTAGGCAATGCACGGCAAGGCAAGTAAAGAGTAACAGAAGGAAAGGAAGGCAAGGCAAAGCCAGGCAAGGGAAGTGTAACAAAAGGCACGCCACGGCAAGGGGAAACAAGGCTAAGGCACTACAACGCACGGCTAGGCAATGCACGGCAAGGCAATGAAAGGGTAACGCAAGGCAAGGCACGGTGAGGCTAGGCAAGGCAATTGCACGACAACGCAAGGCTAGGCAATGCACGGAAGGCAAGGAAAGAGTAACGAAAGGCAAGGCACGGTCAGGCAAGGCAAGGAAAATGCACGACAACGCAAGGGTATGCGCTGCACGGCAAGTAAATGAAAGAATAACGGAAAGAAAGGAAGGCAAGGCAAAGCCAGGCAAGGCAAGTGTAACAAAAGGCACGCAACGGCAAGGGGAAACAAGGCTAAGGCACGACAACGCACGGCTAGGCAATGCACGGCAACGCAAGGAAAGGGTAACGCAAGGCAAGGCACGGTGAGGCTAGGCAAGGCTAATGCACGACAACGCAAGGCTAGGCAATGCACGACAATGCAAGGAAAGCTTAAAGCAAAGCAAGGTACGGTCAGGCGAGATAAGGCTAAGGCACGACAACGCAAGGCTAGGCAATGCAGGGAAGGGAAGCAAAGAGCAACGGAAGGTAAGCAAGGCAAGGAAAAGCAAGGAAAGGCAAGGGTAACGGAAGGAACGGCACGGCAAGGGGAAACAAGGTTAAGGCACGGCAACGCAGGCTAGGCAATGCACGGCAAGGCAAGGAAAGGGTAACGCATGGGAAAGCACGGTCAGGCGAGGCAAGGCTAAGGCACGACAACGCAAGGCTAGGCCATGCACGGAAGGCAGGCAAAGAGTAACGGAAGGTAAGGAAAGCATGGGAAAGCAAGGAAAGGCAAGTGTAACGGAATGAACGGCACGGCAAGGGGAAACAAGGCTAAGGCACGACAACGCACGCTAGGCAATGCACGGAAAGGCAAGGAAAGGGTAACGCATGGGAAAGCAAGGTCAGGCGAGGCAAGGCTAGGGCACGACAACGCAAGGCTAGGCAATGCACGACAATGCAAGGAAACCTTAAAGCAAAGGAAGGCACGGTCAGGCGAGATAAGGCTAAGGCACGACAACGCAAGGCTAGGCAATGCAGGGCAAGGCAAGGAAAGAGTAACGGAAGGAAAGGAAGGTAAGGCAAAGCCAGGCAAGGCAAGTGTAACAAAAGGAAAGCCACGGCATGGGGAAACAAGGCTAAGGCACGACAACGCAGGGCTAGGCAGTGCACGGCAAGGCAAGGAAAGGGTAACGCAAGGGAAGGCACGGTCAGTTGAGGCAAGGATAAGGCACGAAAATGCAAGGCTAGGCAATGCACGGCAAGGCAAGTAAAGAGTAACGGAAGGAAAGGAAGGCAAGGCAAAGCCAGGCAAGGCAAGTGTAACAAAAGGCACGCCACGGCAAGGGGAAACAAGGCTAAGGCACTACAACGCACGGCTAGGCAATGCACGGCAAGGCAAGGAAAGGGTAACGCAAGGCAAGGCACGGTGAGGCTAGGCAAGGCAATTGCACGACAACGCAAGGCTAGGCAATGCACGGAAGGCAAGGAAAGAGTAACGAAAGGCAAGGCACGGTCAGGCAAGGCAAGGAAAATGCACGACAACGCAAGGGTATGCGCTGCACGGCAAGTAAATGAAAGAATAACGGAAAGAAAGGAAGGCAAGGCAAAGCCAGGCAAGGCAAGTGTAACAAAAGGCACGCAACGGCAAGGGGAAACAAGGCTAAGGCACGACAACTCACGGCTAGGAAATGCACGGCAAGGCAAGGAAAGGGTAACGCAAGGCAAGGCACGGTGAGGCTAGGCAAGGCTAATGCACGACAACGCAAGGCTAGGCAATGCACGACAATGCCAGGAAAGCTTAAAGCAAAGGAAGGCACGGTCAGGCGAGATAAGGCTAAGGCACGACAACGCAAGGCTAGGCAAGGCACAGAAGGCAAGCAAAGTGTAACGGAAGGTAAGGAAGGCAAGGGAAAGCAAGGAAAGGCAATGGTAACGGAAGGAACGGCACGGCAAGGCGAAACAAGGCTAAGGCACGACAACGCACGCTAGGCAATGCACGGCAAGGCAAGGAAAGGGTAACGCATAGGAAAGCACGGTCAGGCGAGGCAAGGCTAAGGCACGACAACGCAAGGCTAGGCAATGCACGGAAGGCAAGCAAAGAGTAACGGAAGGTAAGGAAGGCAAGGGAAAGGAAAGAAAGGCAAGTGTAACGGAAGGAACGGCACGGTAAGGGGAAACAAGTCTAAGGCACGACAACGCACGGCTAGGCAATGCACGGCAAGGCAAGCAAAGGGTAACGCAAGGCAAGGCACGGTGAGGCTAGGCAAGGCTAATGCACGAAAACGCAAGGCTAGGCAATGCACGGAAATCAAGCAAAGAGTAACGGAACGCAAGGAAGGCAAGGGAAAGCAAGGGAAGGCAAGGGTAACGGAAGTAACGGCACGGCACGGGGTAACAAGGCTAAGGCACGACAACACACGGCTAGGAAATGCACGGCAAGGCAAGGAAAGGGCAACGCAAGGCAAGGCACGGTGAGGCTAGGCAAGGATAATGCACGACAACGCAAGGCTAGGCAATGCACGACAATGCAAGGAAACCTTAAAGCAAAGGAAGGCACGGTCAGGCGAGATAAGGCTAAGGCACGACAACGCAAGGCTAGTCAATGCAGGGAAGGCAAGCAAAGAGTAACGGAAGGTAAGGAAGGCAAGGGAAAGCAAGGAAAGGCAATGGTAACGGAAGGAACGGCACGGCAAGGGGAAACAAGGCTAAGGCACCAAACGCACGCTAGGCAATGCACGCAAGGCAAGGAAAGGGTAACGCATGGGAAAGAACGGTCAGGCGAGGCAAGGCTAAGGCATGACAACGCAAGGCTAGGCAATGCACGGAAAGCAAGCAAAGAGGAACGGAACGCAAGGAAGGCAAGGGAAAGCAAGGGAAGGCAAGGGTAACGGAAGGAACGGCACGGCAAGGGGTAACAAGGCTAAGGCACGACAACGCAGGGCTAGGCAATGCACGGCAAGGCAAGGAAAGGGTAACGGAAGGAAAGGAAGTTAAGGCAAAGCCAGGCAAGGCAAGTGTAACAAAAGGAAAGCCACGGCAAGGGGAAACAAGGCTAAGGCACGACAACGCACGGCTAGGCAATGCACGGCAACGCAAGGAAAGGGTAACGCAAGGCAAGGCACGGTGAGGCTAGGCAAGGCTAATGCACGACAACGCAAGGCTAAGCATTGCACGACAATGCAAGGAAAGCTTAAAGCAAAGGAAGGTACGGTCAGGCGAGATAAGGCTAAGGCACGACAACGCAAGGCTAGGCAATGCAGGGAAGGGACGCAAAGAGCAACGGAAGGTAAGCAAGGCAAGGAAAAGCAAGGAAAGGCAAGGGTAACGGAAGGAACGGCACGGCAAGGGGAAACAAGGCTAAGGCACGGCAACGCAGGCTAGGCAATGCACGGCAAGGCAAGGAAAGGGTAACGCATGGGAAAGCACGGTCAAGCGAGGCAAGGCTAAGGCACGACAACGCAAGGCTAGGCCAAGCACGGAAGGCAAGCAAAGAGTAACGGAAGGTAAGGAAAGCATGGGAAAGCAAGGAAAGGCAAGTGTAACGGAATGAACGGCACGGCAAGGGGAAACAAGGCTAAGGCACGACAACGCACGCTAGGCAATGCACGGAAAGGCAAGGAAAGGGTAACGCATGGGAAAGAACGGTCAGGCGAGGCAAGGCTAAGGCATGACAACGCAAGGCTAGGCAATGCACGGAAAGCAAGCAAAGAGTAACGGAACGCAAGGAAGGCAAGGGAAAGCAAGGGAAGGCGAGGGTAACGGAAGGAACGGCACGGCAAGGGGTAACAAGGCTAAGGCACGACAACGCA
Organism: Macrotis lagotis; assembly: GCF_037893015.1. Taxonomy (NCBI): domain Eukaryota; kingdom Metazoa; phylum Chordata; class Mammalia; order Peramelemorphia; family Peramelidae; genus Macrotis; species Macrotis lagotis. Next base: position 309,707 of record NW_027422043.1, on the reverse strand, counting down.
GGGCTAGGCAATGCACGGCAAGGCAAGGAAAGGGTAACGGAAGGAAAGGAAGGTAAGGCAAAGCCAGGCAAGGCAAGTGTAACAAAAGGAAAGCCACGGCAAGGGGAAACAAGGCTAAGGCACGACAACGCACGGCTAGGCAATGCACGGCAACGCAAGGAAAGGGTAACGCAAGGCAAGGCACGGTGAGGCTAGGCAAGGCTAATGCACGACAACGCAAGGCTAAGCATTGCACGACAATGCAAGGAAAGCTTAAAGCAAAGGAAGGTACGGTCAGGCGAGATAAGGCTAAGGCACGACAACGCAAGGCTAGGCAATGCAGGGAAGGGACGCAAAGAGCAACGGAAGGTAAGCAAGGCAAGGAAAAGCAAGGAAAGGCAAGGGTAACGGAAGGAACGGCACGGCAAGGGGAAACAAGGCTAAGGCACGGCAACGCAGGCTAGGCAATGCACGGCAAGGCAAGGAAAGGGTAACGCATGGGAAAGCACGGTCAAGCGAGGCAAGGCTAAGGCACGACAACGCAAGGCTAGGCCAAGCACGGAAGGCAAGCAAAGAGTAACGGAAGGTAAGGAAAGCATGGGAAAGCAAGGAAAGGCAAGTGTAACGGAATGAACGGCACGGCAAGGGGAAACAAGGCTAAGGCACGACAACGCACGCTAGGCAATGCACGGAAAGGCAAGGAAAGGGTAACGCATGGGAAAGAACGGTCAGGCGAGGCAAGGCTAAGGCATGACAACGCAAGGCTAGGCAATGCACGGAAAGCAAGCAAAGAGTAACGGAACGCAAGGAAGGCAAGGGAAAGCAAGGGAAGGCGAGGGTAACGGAAGGAACGGCACGGCAAGGGGTAACAAGGCTAAGGCACGACAACGCAGGGCTAGGCAATGCACGGCAAGGCAAGGAAAGGGTAACGGAAGGAAAGGAAGGTAAGGCAAAGCCAGGCAAGGCAAGTGTAACAAAAGGAAAGCCACGGCAAGGGGAAACAAGGCTAAGGCACGACAACGCACGGCTAGGCAATGCACGGCAACGCAAGGAAAGGGTAACGCAAGGCAAGGCACGGTGAGGCTAGGCAAGGCTAATGCACGACAACGCAAGGCTAGGCAATGCACGACAATGCAAGGAAAGCTTAAAGCAAAGGAAGGCACGGTCAGGCTAGATAAGGCTAAGGCACGACAACGCAAGGCTAGGCAATGCAGGGAAGGGAAGCAAAGAGCAACGGAAGGTAAGCAAGGCAAGGAAAAGCAAGGAAAGGCAAGGGTAACGGAAGGAACGGCACGGCAAGGGGAAACAAGGCTAAGGCACGGCAACGCAGGCTAAGCAATGCACGGCAAGGCAAGGAAAGGGTAACGCATGGGAAAGCACGGTCAGGCGAGGCAAGGCTAAGGCACGACAACGCAAGGCTAGGCAATGCACGGAAGGCAAGCAAAGAGTAACGGAAGGTAAGGAAAGCATGGGAAAGCAAGGAAAGGCAAGTGTAACGGAATGAACGGCACGGCAAGGGGAAACAAGGCTAAGGCACGACAACGCACGCTAGGCAATGCACGGAAAGGCAAGGAAAGGGTAACGCATGGGAAAGCAAGGTCAGGCGAGGCAAGGCTAGGGCACGACAACGCAAGGCTAGTCAATGCACGACAATGCAAGGAAAGCTTAAAGCAAAGGAAGGCACGGTCAGGCGAGATAAGGCTAAGGCACGACAACGCAAGGCTAGGCAATACACGGAAGGCAACAAAGAGTAACGGAAGGTAAGGAAGGCAACGGAAAGCAAGGAAAAGCAAGTGTAACGGAAGGAACGGCACGGCAAGGGGAAACAAGGCTAAGGCACGACAACGCACGCTAGGCAATGCACGGCAAGGCAAGTAAAGGGGAACGCATGGGAAAGCACGGTCAGGCGAGGCAAGGCTAAGGCATGACAACGCAAGGCTAAGCCATGCACGGAAAGCAAGCAAAGAGTAACGGAACGCAAGGAAGGCAAGGGAAAGCAAGGGAAGGCAAGGGTAACGGAAGGAACGGCACGGAAAGGGGTAACAAGGCTAAGGCACGACAACGCAGGGCTAGGCAATGCACGGCAAGGCAAGGAAAGGGTAACGGAAGGAAAGGAAGGTAAGGCAAAGCCAGGCAAGGCAAGTGTAACAAAAGGAAAGCCACGGCAAGGGGAAACAAGGCTAAGGCACGACAACGCACGGCTAGGCAATGCACGGCAACGCAAGGAAAGGGTAACGCAAGGCAAGGCACGGTGAGGCTAGGCAAGGCTAATGCACGACAACGCAAGGCTAAGCATTGCACGACAATGCAAGGAAAGCTTAAAGCAAAGGAAGGTACGGTCAGGCGAGATAAGGCTAAGGCACGACAACGCAAGGCTAGGCAATGCAGGGAAGGGACGCAAAGAGCAACGGAAGGTAAGCAAGGCAAGGAAAAGCAAGGAAAGGCAAGGGTAACGGAAGGAACGGCACGGCAAGGGGAAACAAGGCTAAGGCACGGCAACGCAGGCTAGGCAATGCACGGCAAGGCAAGGAAAGGGTAACGCATGGGAAAGCACGGTCAAGCGAGGCAAGGCTAAGGCACGACAACGCAAGGCTAGGCCAAGCACGGAAGGCAAGCAAAGAGTAACGGAAGGTAAGGAAAGCATGGGAAAGCAATGAAAGGCAAGTGTAACGGAATGAACGGCACGGCAAGGGGAAACAAGGCTAAGGCACGACAACGCACGCTAGGCAATGCACGGAAAGGCAAGGAAAGGGTAACGCATGGGAAAGCAAGATCAGGCGAGGCAAGGCAAGGGCACGACAACGCAAGGCTAGGCAATGCACGACAATGCAAGGAAACCTTAAAGCAAAGGAAGGCACGGTCAGGCGAGATAAGGCTAAGGCACGACAACGCAAGGCTAGGCAATGCAGGGAAGGCAAGCAAAGAGTAACGGAAGGTAAGGAAGGCAAGGGAAAGCAAGGAAAGGCAATGGTAACGGAAGGAACGGCACGGCAAGGGGTAACAAGGCTAAGGCACCAAACGCACGCTAGGCAATGCACGCAAGGCAAGGAAAGGGTAACGAATGGGAAAGAACGGTCAGGCGAGGCAAGGCTAAGGCATGACAACGCAAGGCTAGGCAATGCACGGAAAGCAAGCAAAGAGTAACGGAACGCAAGGAAGGCAAGGGAAAGCAAGGGAAGGCAAGGGTAACGGAAGGAACGGCACGGCAAGGGGTAACAAGGCTAAGGCACGACAACGCAGGGCTAGGCAATGCACGGCAAGGCAAGGAAAGGGTAACGGAAGGAAAGGAAGGTAAGGCAAAGCCAGGCAAGGCAAGTGTAACAAAAGGAAAGCCACGGCAAGGGGAAACAAGGCTAAGGCACGACAACGCACGGCTAGGCAATGCACGGCAACGCAAGGAAAGGGTAACACAAGGCAAGGCACGGTGAGGCTAGGCAAGGCTAATGCACGACAACGCAAGGCTAGGCAATGCACGACAATGCAAGGAAAGCTTAAAGCAAAGGAAGGCACGGTCAGGCTAGATAAGGCTAAGGCACGACAACGCAAGGCTAGGCAATGCAGGGAAGGGAAGCAAAGAGCAACGGAATGTAAGCAAGGCAAGGAAAAGCAAGGAAAGGCAAGGGTAACGGAAGGAACATCACGGCAAGGGGAAACAAGGCTAAGGCACGGCAACGCAGGCTAGGCAATGCACGGCAAGGCAAGGAAAGGGTAACGCATGGGAAAGCACGGTCAGGCGAGGCAAGGCTAAGGCACGACAACGCAAGGCTAGGCAATGCACGGAAGGCAAGCAAAGAGTAACGGAAGGTAAGGAAAGCATGGGAAAGCAAGGAAAGGCAAGTGTAACGGAATGAACGGCACGGCAAGGGGAAACAAGGCTAAGGCACGACAACGCACGCTAGGCAATGCACGGAAAGGCAAGGAAAGGGTAACGCATGGGAAAGCAAGGTCAGGCGAGGCAAGGCTAGGGCACGACAACGCAAGGCTAGTCAATGCACGACAATGCAAGGAAAGCTTAAAGCAAAGGAAGGCACGGTCAGGCGAGATAAGGCTAAGGCACGACAACGCAAGGCTAGGCAATGCAGGGAAGGGAAGCAAAGAGTAACGGAAGGTAAGCAAGGCAAGGAAAAGCAAGAAAAGGCAAGTGCAACGGAAGGAACGGCACGGCAAGGGGAAACAAGGCTAAGGCACGGCAACGCAGGCTAGGCAATGCACGGCAAGGCAAGGAACGGTAACGCATGAGAAAGCACGGTCAGGCGAGGCAAGGCTAAGGCACGACAACGCAAGGCTAGGCAATACACGGAAGGCAACAAAGAGTAACGGAAGGTAAGGAAGGCAACAGAAAGCAAGGAAAAGCAAGTGTAACGGAAGGAACGGCACGGCAAGGGGAAACAAGGCTAAGGCACGACAACGTACGCTAGGCAATGCACGGCAAGGCAAGTAAAGGGGAACGCATGGGAAAGCACGGTCAGGCGAGGCAAGGCTAAGGCATGACAACGCAAGGCTAAGCCATGCACGGAAAGCAAGCAAAGAGTAACGGAACGCAAGGAAGGCAAGGGAAAGCAAGGGAAGGCAAGGGTAACGGAAGGAACGGCACGGAAAGGGGTAACAAGGCTAAGTCACGACAACGCAGGGCTAGACAATGCACGTCAAGGCAAGGAAAGGGTAACGCAAGGGAAGGCACGGTCAGTTGAGGCAAGGTTAAGGCACGAAAATGCAAGGCTAGGCAATGCACGGCAAGGCAAGGAAAGAGTAACGGAAGGAAAGGAAGGCAAGGCAAAGCCAGGCAAGGCAAGTGTAACAAAAGGCACGCCACGGCAAGGGGTAACAAGGCTAAGGCACGACAACGCACGGCTAGGCAATGCACGGCAAGGCAAGGAAAGGGTAACGCAAGGCAAGGCACGGTGAGGCTAGGCAAGGCTAATGCACGACAACGCAAGGCTAGGCAATGCACGGAAGGCAAGGAAAGAGTAACGAAAGGCAAGGCACGGTCAGGCAAGGCAAGGAAAATGCACGACAACGCAAGGGTAGGCGCTGCACGGCAAGGAAACGAAAGAATAACGGAAATAAAGGAAGGCAAGGCAAAGCCAGGCAAGGCAAGTGTAACAAAAGGCACGCAACGGCAAGGGGAAACAAGGCTAAGGCACGACAACACACGGCTAGGAAATGCACGGCAAGGCAAGGAAAGGGTAACGCAAGGCAAGGCACGGTGAGGCTAGGCAAGGCTAATGCACGACAACGCAAGGCTAGGCAATGCACGACAATGCCAGGAAAGCTTAAAGCAAAGGAAGGCACGGTCAGGCGAGATAAGGCTAAGGCACGACAACGCAAGGCTAGGCAAGGCACAGAAGGCAAGCAAAGAGTAACGGAAGGTAAGGAAGGCAAGGGAAAGCAAGGAAAGGCAATGGTAACGGAAGGAACGGCACGGCAAGGGGAAACAAGGCTAAGGCACGACAACGCACGCTAGGCAATGCACGGCAAGGTAAGGAAAGGGTAACGCATGGGAAAGCACGGTCAGGCGAGGCAAGGCTATGGCACGACAACGCAAGGCTAGGCAATGCACGGAAGGCAAGCAAAGAGTAACGGAAGTAAAGGAAGGCAAGGGAAAGGAAAGAAAGGCAAGTGTAACGGAAGGAACGGCACGGCAAGGGGAAACAAGGCTAAGGCACGACAACGAACGGCTAGGCAATGCACGGAAAGGCAAGGAAAGGGCAACGCAAGGCAAGGCACGGTGAGGCTAGGCAAGGATAATGCACGACAACGCAAGGCTAGGCAATGCACGACAATGCAAGGAAACCTTAAAGCAAAGGAAGGCACGGTCAGGCGAGATAAGGCTAAGGCACGACAACGCAAGGCTAGGCAATGCAGGGAAGGCAAGCAAAGAGTAACGGAAGGTAAGGAAGGCAAGGGAAAGCAAGGAAAGGCAATGGTAACGGAAGGAACGGCACGGCAAGGGGAAACAAGGCTAAGGCACCAAACGCACGCTAGGCAATGCACGCAAGGCAAGGAAAGGGTAACGCATGGGAAAGAACGGTCAGGCGAGGCAAGGCTAAGGCATGACAACGCAAGGCTAGGCAATGCACGGAAAGCAAGCAAAGAGTAACAGAACGCAAGGAAGGCAAGGGAAAGCAAGGGAAGGCAAGGGTAACGGAAGGAACGGCACGGCAAGGGGTAACAAGGCTAAGGCACGACAACGCAGGGCTAGGCAATGCACGGCAAGGCAAGGAAAGGGTAACGGAAGGAAAGGAAGGTAAGGCAAAGCCAGGCAAGGCAAGTGTAACAAAAGGAAAGCCACGGCAAGGGGAAACAAAGCTAAGGCACGACAACGCACGGCTAGGCAATGCACAGCAACGCAAGGAAAGGGTAACGCAAGGCAAGGCACGGTGAGGCTAGGCAAGGCTAATGCACGACAACGCAAGGCTAGGCAATGCACGACAATGCAAGGAAAGTTTAAAGCAAAGGAAGGCACGGTCAGGCGAGATAAGGCTAAGGCACGACAACGCAAGGCTAGGCAATGCAGGGAAGGGAAGCAAAGAGCAACGGAAGGTAAGCAAGGCAAGGAAAAGCAAGGAAAGGCAAGGGTAACGGAAGGAACGGCACGGCAAGGGGAAACAAGGCTAAGGCACGGCAACGCAGGCTAGGCAATGCACGGCAAGGCAAGGAAAGGGTAACGCATGGGAAAGCACGGTCAGGCGAGGCAAGGCTAAGGCACGACAACGCAAGGCTAGGCAATGCACGGAAGGCAAGCAAAGAGTAACGGAAGGTAAGGAAAGCATGGGAAAGCAAGGAAAGGCAAGTGTAACGGAATGAACGGCACGGAAGGGGAAACAAGGCTAAGGCACGACAACGCACGCTAGGCAATGCACGGAAAGGCAAGGAAAGGGTAACGCATGGGAAAGCAAGGTCAGGCGAGGCAAGGCTAGGGCACGACAACGCAAGGCTAGGCAATGCACGGAAAGCAAGCAAAGAGTAACGGAACGCAAGGAAGGCAAGGGAAAGCAAGGAAAGGCAAGGGTAACGGAAGGAACGGCACGGCAAGGGGAGACAAGGCTAAGGCACGACAACGCAAGGCTAGGCAATGCACGGCAATGCAAGGAAAGGGTAACGGAAGGAAAGGAAGGTAAGGCAAAGCCAGGCAAGGCAAGTGTAACAAAAGGAAAGCCACGGCAAGGGGAAACAAGGCTAAGGCACGACAACGCACGGCTAGGCAATGCACGGCAACGCAAGGAAAGGGTAACGCAAGGCAAGGCACGGTGAGGCTAGGCAAGGCTAATGCACGACAACGCAAGGCTAGGCAATGCACGACAATGCAAGGAAAGCTTAAAGCAAAGGAAGGTACGGTCAGGCGAGATAAGGCTAAGGCACGACAACGCAAGGCTAGGCAATGCAGGGAAGGGAAGCAAAGAGCAACGGAAGGTAAGCAAGGCAAGGAAAAGCAAGGAAAGGCAAGGGTAACGGAAGGAACGGCACGGCAAGGGGAAACAAGGCTAAGGCACGGCAACGCAGGCTAGGCAATGCACGGCAAGGCAAGGAAAGGGTAACGCATGGGAAAGCACGGTCAAGCGAGGCAAGGCTAAGGCACGACAACGCAAGGCTAGGCCATGCACGGAAGGCAAGCAAAGAGTAACGGAAGGTAAGGAAAGCATGGGAAAGCAAGGAAAGGCAAGTGTAACGGAATGAACGGCACGGCAAGGGGAAACAAGGCTAAGGCACGACAACGCACGCTAGGCAATGCACGGAAAAGCAAGGAAAGGGTAACGCATGGGAAAGCACGGTCAGGCGAGGCAAGGCTAGGGCAGGACAACGCAAGGCTAGGCAATGCACGACAATGCAAGGAAACCTTAAAGCAAAGGAAGGCACGGTCAGGCGAGATAAGGCTAAGGCACGACAACGCAAGGCTAGGCAATGCATGGAAGGCAAGCAAAGAGTAACGGAAGGTAAGGAAGGCAAGGGAAAGCAAGGAAAGGCAATGGTAACGGAAGGAACGGCACGGGAAGGGGAAACAAGGCTAAGGCACCAAACGCACGCTAGGCAAAGCACGCAAGGCAAGGAAAGGGTAACGCATGGGAAAGAACGGTCAGGCGAGGCAAGGCTAAGGCATGACAACGCAAGGCTAGGCAATGCACGGAAAGCAAGCAAAGAGTAACGGAACGCAAGGAAGGCAAGGGAAAGCAAGGGAAGGCAAGGGTAACGGAAGGAACGGCACGGCAAGGGGTAACAAGGCTAAGGCACGACAACGCAGGGCTAGGCAATGCACGGCAAGGCAAGGAAAGGGTAACGGAAGGAAAGGAAGGTAAGGCAAAGCCAGGCAAGGCAAGTGTAACAAAAGGAAAGCCACGGCAAGGGGAAACAAGGCTAAGGCACGACAACGCACGGCTAGGCAATGTACGGCATCGCAAGGAAAGGGTAACGCAAGGCAAGGCACGGTGAGGCTAGGCAAGGCTAATGCACGACAACGCAAGGCTAGGCAATGCACGACAATGCAAGGAAAGTTTAAAGCAAAGGAAGGCACGGTCAGGCGAGATAAGGCTAAGGCACGACAACGCAAGCCTAGGCAATGCAGGGAAGGGAAGCAAAGAGCAACGGAAGGTAAGCAAGGCAAGGAAAAGCAAGGAAAGGCAAGGGTAACGGAAGGAACGGCACGGCAAGGGGAAACAAGGCTAAGGCACGGCAACGCAGGCTAGGCAATGCACGGCAAGGCAAGGAAAGGGTAACGCATGGGAAAGCACGGTCAGGCGAGGCAAGGCTAAGGCACGACAACGCAAGGCTAGGCAATGCACGGAAGGCAAGCAAAGAGTAACGGAAGGTAAGGAAAGCATGGGAAAGCAAGGAAAGGCAAGTGTAACGGAATGAACGGCACGGCAAGGGGAAACAAGGCTAATGCACGACAACGCACGCTAGGCAATGCACGGAAAGGCAAGGAAAGGGTAACGCATGGGAAAGCAAGATCAGGCGAGGCAAGGCTAGGGCACAACAACGCAAGGCTAGGCAATGCACGACAATGTAAGGAAAGCTTCAAGCAAAGGAAGGCACGGTCAGGCGAGATAAGGCTAAGGCACGACAACGCTAGGGTAGGCAATGCAGGGAAGGGAAGCAAAGAGTAACGGAAGGTAAGCAAGGCAAGGAAAAGCAAGGAAAGGCAAGTGTAACGGAAGGAACGGCACGGCAAGGGGAAACAAGGCTAAGGCACGGCAACGCACGCTAGGCAATGCACGGCAAGGCAAGTAAAGGGGAACGCATGGGAAAGCACGGTCAGGCGAGGCAAGGCTAAGGCATGACAACGCAAGGCTAAGCCATGCACGGAAAGCAAGCAAAGAGTAACGGAACGCAAGGAAGGCAAGGGAAAGCAAGGGAAGGCAAGGGTAACGGAAGGAACGGCACGGAAAGGGGTAACAAGGCTAAGGCACGACAACGCAGGGCTAGACAATGCACGTCAAGGCAAGGAAAGGGTAACGCAAGGGAAGGCACGGTCAGTTGAGGCAAGGTTAAGGCACGAAAATGCAAGGCTAGGCAATGTACGGAAAGGCAAGGAAAGAGTAACGGAAGGAAAGGAAGGCAAGGCAAAGCCAGGCAAGGCAAGTGTAACAAAAGGCACGCCACGGCAAGGGGTAACAAGGCTAAGGCACGACAACGCACGGCTAGGCAATGCACGGCAAGGCAAGCAAAGGGTAACGCAAGGCAAGGCACGGTGAGGCTAGGCAAGGCTAATGCACGACAACGCAAGGCTAGGCAATGCACGGAAGGCAAGGAAAGAGTAACGAAAGGCAAGGCACGGTCAGGCAAGGCAAGGAAAATGCACGACAACGCAAGGGTAGGCGCTGCACGGCAAGGAAACGAAAGAATAACGGAAAGAAAGGAAGGCAAGGCAAAGCCAGGCAAGGCAAGTGTAACAAAAGGCACGCAACGGCAAGGGGAAACAAGGCTAAGGCACGACAACACTCGGCTAGGAAATGCACGGCAAGGCAAGGAAAGGGTAACGCAAGGCAAGGCACGGTGAGGCTAGGCAAGGCTAATGCACGACAACGCAAGGCTAGGCAATGCACGACAATGCCAGGAAAGCTTAAAGCAAAGGAAGGCACGGTCAGGCGAGATAAGGCTAAGGCACGACAACGCAAGGCTAGGCAAGGCACAGAAGGCAAGCAAAGAGTAACGGAAGGTAAGGAAGGCAAGGGAAAGCAAGGAAAGGCAATGGTAACGGAAGGAACGGCACGGCAAGTGGAAACAAGGCTAAGGCACGACAACGCACGCTAGGCAATGCACGGCAAGGTAAGGAAAGGGTAACGCATGGGAAAGCACGGTCAGGCGAGGCAAGGCTATGGCACGACAACGCAAGGCTACGCAATGCACGGAAGGCAAGCAAAGAGTAACGGAAGTTAAGGAATTCAAGGGAAAGGAAAGAAAGGCAAGTGTAACGGAAGGAACGGCACGGCAAGGGGAAACAAGGCTAAGGCACGACAACGAACGGCTAGGCAATGCATGGCAAGGCAAGCAAAGGGTAACGCAAGGCAAGGCCCGTTGAGGCTAGGTAAGGCTAATGCACGACAACGCAAGGGTAGGCACTGCACGGCAAGGAAAGGAAAGAATAACGGAAAGAAAGGAAGGCAAGGCAAAGCCAGGCAAGGCAAGTGTAACAAAAGGCACGCAACGGCCAGGGGAAACAAGGCTAAGGCACGACAACTCAGGGCTACGCAATTCACGGCAAGGCAATGAAAGGGTAACGCAGGGGAAGGCACGGTCAGGTGAGGCAAGGATAAGGCACGACAATGCAAGGCTAAGCAATGTACGGCAAGGCAAGGAAAGAGTAACGGAAGGAAAGGAAGGTAAGGCAAAGCCAGGCAAGGCACGTGTAACAAAAGGAACGCCACGGCAAGGGGAAACAAGGCTAAGGCACGACAACGCACGGCTAGGCAATGCACGGCAACGCAAGGAAAGGGTAACGCAAGGCAAGGCACGGTGAGGCTAGGCAAGGCTAATGCACGACAAGGCAAGGCTAGGCAATGCACGACAATGCAAGGAAAGCTTAAAGCAAAGGAAGGCACGGTCAGGCGAGATAAGGCTAAGGCACGACAACGCAAGCCTAGGCAATGCAGGGAAGGGAAGCAAAGAGTAACGTCAGGTAAGCAAGGCAAGGAAAAGCAAGGAAAGGTAAGGGTAACAGTAGGAAAGGCACGGCAAAGGGAAACAAGGCTAAGGCACGACAACGCACGCTAGGCAATGCACGGCAAGGCAAGGAAAGGGTAACGCATGGGAAAGCACGGTCAGGCGAGGCAAGCCTAAGGCATGACAACGCAAGGCTAGGCAATGCACGGAAAGCAAGCAAAGAGTAACGGAACGCAAGGAAGGCAAGGGAAAGCAAGGGAAGGCAAGGGTAACGGAAGGAACCGCACGGCAAGGGGTAACAAGGCTAATGCACGACAACTCAAGGGTAGGCACTGCACGGCAAGGAAAGGAAAGAATAACGGAAAGAAAGGAAGGCAAGGCAAAGCCAGACAAGGCAAGTGTAACAAAAGGCACGCAACGGCAAGGGGAAACAAGGCTAAGGCACGACAACGCAGGGCTAGGCAATGCACGGCAAGGCAAGGAAAGGGTAATGCAAGGGAAGGCACGGTCAGTTGAGGCAAGGATAAGGCACGAAAATGCAAGGCTAGGCAATGCACGGCAAGGCAAGGAAAGAGTAACGGAAGGAAAGGAAGGCAAGGCAAAGCCAGGCAAGGCAAGTGTAACAAAAGGCACGCCACGGCAAGGGGAAACAAGGCTAAGGCACGACAACGCACGGCTAGGCAATGCACGGCAAGGCAAGGAAAGGGTAACGCAAGGCAAGGCACGGTGAGGCTAGGCAAGGCAATTGCACGACAACGCAAGGCTAGGCAATGCACGGAAGGCAAGGAAAGAGTAACGAAAGGCAAGGCACGGTCAGGCAAGGCAAGGAAAATGCACGACAACGCAAGGGTAGGCGCTGCACGGCAATTAAATGAAAGAATAACGGAAAGAAAGGAAGGCAAGGCAAAGCCAGGCAAGGCAAGTGTAACAAAAGGCACGCAACGGCAAGGGGAAACAAGGCTAAGGCACGACAACTCACGGCTAGGAAATGCACGGCAAGGCAAGGAAAGGGTAACGCAAGGCAAGGCACGGTGAGGCTAGGCAAGGCTAATGCACGACAACGCAAGGCTAGGCAATGCACGGAAGGCAAGGAAACAGTAACGAAAGGCAAGGCACGGTCAGGCAAGGCAAGGAAAATGCACGACAACGCAAGGGTAGGCGCTGCACGGCAAGGAAAGGAAAGAATAACGGAAAGAAAGGAAGGCAAGGCAAAGCCAGGCAAGGCAAGTGTAACAAAAGGCACGCAACGGCAAGGGGAAAGAAGGCTAAGGCACGACAACACACTGCTAGGAAATGCACGGCAAGGCAAGGAAAGGGTAACGCAAGGCAAGGCACGGTGAGGCTAGGCAAGGCTAATGCACGAAAACGCAAGGCTAGGCAATGCACGGAAATCAAGCAAAGAGTAACGGAACGCAAGGAAGGCAAGGGAAAGCAAGGGAAGGCAAGGGTAACGGAAGTAACGGCACGGCACGGGGTAACAAGGCTAAGGCACGACAACACACGGCTAGGAAATGCACGGCAAGGCAAGGAAAGGGCAACGCAAGGCAAGGCACGGTGAGGCTAGGCAAGGATAATGCACGACAACGCAAGGCTAGGCAATGCACGACAATGCAAGGAAACCTTAAAGCAAAGGAAGGCACGGTCAGGCGAGATAAGGCTAAGGCACGACAACGCAAGGCTAGTCAATGCAGGGAAGGCAAGCAAAGAGTAACGGAAGGTAAGGAAGGCAAGGGAAAGCAAGGAAAGGCAATGGTAACGGAAGGAATGGCACGGCAAGGGGAAACAAGGCTAAGGCACCAAACGCACGCTAGGCAATGCACGCAAGGCAAGTAAAGGGTAACGCATGGGAAAGAACGGTCAGGCGAGGCAAGGCTAAGGCATGACAACACAAGGCTAGGCAATGCACGGAAAGCAAGCAAAGAGTAACGGAACGCAAGGAAGGCAAGGGAAAGCAAGGGAAGGCAAGGGTAACGGAAGGAACGGCACGGCAAGGGGTAACAAGGCTAAGGCACGACAACGCAGGGCTAGGCAATGCACGGCAAGGCAAGGAAAGGGTAACGGAAGGAAAGGAAGGTAAGGCAAAGCCAGGCAAGGCAAGTGTAACAAAAGGAAAGCCACGGCAAGGGGAAACAAGGGTAAGGCACGACAACGCACGGCTAGGCAATGCACGGCAACGCAAGGAAAGGGTAACGCAAGGCAAGGCACGGTGAGGCTAGGCAAGGCTAATGCACGACAACGCAAGGCTAGGCAATGCACGACAATGCAAGGAAAGCTGAAAGCAAAGGAAGGTACGGTCAGGCGAGATAAGGCTAAGGCACGACAACGCAAGGCTTGGCAATGCAGGGAAGGGACGCAAAGAGCAACGGAAGGTAAGCAAGGCAAGGAAAAGCAAGGAAAGGCAAGGGTAACGGAAGGAACGGCACGGCAAGGGGAAACAAGGCTAAGGCACCAAACGCACGCTAGGCAATGCACGCAAGCCAAGGAAAGGGTAACGCATGGGAAAGAACGGTCAGGCGAGGCAAGGCTAAGGCATGACAACGCAAGGCTAGGCAATGCACGGAAACCAAGCAAAGAGTAACGGAACGCAAGGAAGGCAAGGGAAAGCAAGGGAAGGCAAGGGTAACGGAAGGAATGGCACGGCAAGGGGTAACAAGGCTAAGGCACGACAACGCAGGGCTAGGCAATGCACGGCAAGGCATGGAAAGGGTAACGGAAGGAAAGGAAGGTAAGGCAAAGCCAGGCAAGGCAAGTGTAACAAAAGGAAAGCTAACGGAAGGAACGGCACGGCAGGGGAAACAAGGCTAAGGCACGACAACGCACGGCTAGGCAATGCACGGCAAGGCAAGGAAAGGGTAACGCAAGGCAAGGCACGGTGAGGCTAGGCAAGGCTAATGCACGACAACGCAAGGCTAGGCAATGCACGACAATGCAAGGAAAGCTTAAAGCAAAGGAAGGCACGGTCAGGCGAGATAAGGCTAAGGCACGACAACGCAAGGCTAGGCAATGCAGGGAAGGGAAGCAAAGACCAACGGAAGGTAAGCAAGGCAAGGAAAAGCAAGGAAAGGCAAGGGTAACGGAAGGAACGGCACGGCAAGGGGAAACAAGGCTAAGGCACGGCAACGCAGGCTAGGCAATGCACGGCAAGGCAAGGAAAGGTTAACGCATGGGAAAGCACGGTCAGGCGAGGCAAGGCTAAGGCACGACAACGCAAGGCTAGGCAATGCACGGAAGGCAAGCAAAGAGTAACGGACGGTAAGGAAAGCATGGGAAAGCAAGGAAAGGCAAGTGTAACGGAATGAACGGCACGGCAAGGGGAAACAAGGCTAAGGCACGACAACGCACGCTAGGCAATGCACGGAAAGGCAAGGAAAGGGTAACGCATGGGAAAGCAAGGTCAGGCGAGGCAAGGCTAGGGCACGACAACGCAAGGCTAGGCAATGCACGACAATGCAAGGAAAGCTTAAAGCAAAGGAAGGCACGGTCAGGCGAGATAAGGCTAAGGCACGACAACGCAAGGCTAGGCAATGCAGGGAAGGGAAGCAAGGAGTAACGGAAGGTAAGCAAGGCAAGGAAAAGCAAGGAAAGGCAAGTGTAACGGAAGGAACGGCACGGCAAGGGGAAACAAGGCTAAGGCACGACAACGCACGCTAGGCAATGCACGGCAAGGCAAGTAAAGGGGAACGCATGGGAAAGCACGGTCAGGCGAGGCAAGGCTAAGGCATGACAACGCAAGGCTAGGCAATGCAGGGAAGGGAAGCAAAGAGTAACGGAAGGTAAGCAAGGCAAGGAAAAGCAAGGAAAGGCAAGTGTAACGGAAGGAACGGCACGGAAAGGGGTAACAAGGCTAAGGCACGACAACGCAGGGCTAGACAATGCACGTCAAGGCAAGGAAAGGGTAACGCAAGGGAAGTCACGGTCAGTTGAGGCAAGGTTAAGGCACGAAAATGCAAGGCTAGGCAATGCACGGCAAGGCAAGGAAAGAGTAACGGAAGGAAAGGAAGGCAAGGCAAAGCCAGGCAAGGCAAGTGTAACAAAAGGCACGCCACGGCAAGGGGTAACAAGGCTAAGGCACGACAACGCACGGCTAGGCAATGCACGGCAAGGCAAGGAAAGGGTAACGCAAGGCAAGGCACGGTGAGGCTAGTCAAGGCTAATGCACGACAACGCAAGGCTAGGCAATGCACGGAAGGCAAGGAAAGAGTAACGAAAGGCAAGGCACGGTCAGGCAAGGCAAGGAAAATGCACGACAACGCAAGGGTAGGCGCTGCACGGCAAGGAAACGAAAGAATAACGGAAAGAAAGGAAGGCAAGGCAAAGCCAGGCAAGGCAAGTGTAACAAAAGGCACGCAACGGCAAGGGGAAACAAGGCTAAGGCACGACAACACACGGCTAGGAAATGCACGGCAAGGCAAGGAAAGGGTAACGCAAGGCAAGGCACGGTGAGGCTAGGCAAGGCTAATGCACGACAACGCAAGGCTAGGCAATGCACGACAATGCCAGGAAAGCTTAAAGCAAAGGAAGGCACGGTCAGGCGAGATAAGGCTAAGGCACGACAACGCAAGGCTAGGCAAGGCACAGAAGGCAAGCAAAGTGTAACGGAAGGTAAGGAAGGCAAGGGAAAGCAAGGAAAGGCAATGGTAACGGAAGGAACGGCACGGCAAGGGGAAACAAGGCTAAGGCACGACAACGCACGCTAGGCAATGCACGGCAAGGTAAGGAAAGGGTAACGCATGGGAAAGCACGGTCAGGCGAGGCAAGGCTATGGCACGACAACGCAAGGCTAGGCAATGCACGGAAGGCAAGCAAAGAGTAACGGAAGTTAAGGAAGGCAAGGGAAAGGAAAGAAAGGCAAGTGTAACGGAAGGAACGGCACGGCAAGGGGAAACAAGGCTAAGGCACGACAACGAACGGCTAGGCAATGCACGGCAAGGCAAGGAAAGGGCAACGAAAGGCAAGGCACGGTGTGGCTAGGCAAGGATAATGCACGACAACGCAAGGCTAGGCAATGCACGACAATGCAAGGAAACCTTAAAGCAAAGGAAGGCACGGTCAGGCGAGAAGGAAGGCTAAGGCAAGACAACGCAAGGCTAGGCAATGCAGGGAAGGCAAGCAAAGAGTAACGGAAGGTAAGGAAGGCAAGGGAAAGCAAGGAAAGGCAATGGTAACGGAAGGAACGGCACGGCAAGGGGTAACAAGGCTAAGGCACCAAACGCACGCTAGGCAATGCACGCAAGGCAAGGAAAGGGTAACGCATGGGAAAGCACGGTCAGGGCGAGGCAAGGCTAAGGCACGACAACGCAAGGCTAGGCAATGCACGGAAGGCAAGCAAAGAGTAACGGAAGGTAAGGAAGGCAAGGGAAAGCAAGGAAAGGCAATGGTAACGGAAGGAACGGCACGGTAAGGGGAAACAAGGCTAAGGCACGACAACGCACGCTAGGCAATGCACGGCAAGGTAAGGAAAGGGTAACGCATGGGAAAGCACGGTCAGGCGAGGCAAGGCTATGGCACGACAACGCAAGGCTAGGCAATGCGCTAGGCAATGCACGGAAGGCAAGCAAAGAGTAACGGAAGGTAAGGAAGGCAAGGGAAAGCAAGGAAAGGCAATGGTAACGGAAGGAACGGCACGGCAAGGGGAAACAAGGCTAAGGCACCAAACGCACGCTAGGCAATGCACGCAAGGCAAGGAAAGGGTAACGCATGGGAAAGAACGGTCAGGCGAGGCAAGGCTAAGGCATGACAACGCAAGGCTAGGCAATGCACGGAAAGCAAGCAAAGAGTAACAGAACGCAAGGAAGGCAAGGGAAAGCAAGGGAAGGCAAGGGTAACGGAAGGAACGGCACGGCAAGGGGTAACAAGGCTAAGGCACGACAACGCAGGGCTAGGCAATGCACGGCAAGGCAAGGAAAGGGTAACGGAAGGAAAGGAAGGTAAGGCAAAGCCAGGCAAGGCAAGTGTAACAAAAGGAAAGCCACGGCAAGGGGAAACAAAGCTAAGGCACGACAACGCACGGCTAGGCAATGCACAGCAACGCAAGGAAAGGGTAACGCAAGGCAAGGCACGGTGAGGCTAGGCAAGGCTAATGCACGACAACGCAAGGCTAGGCAATGCACGACAATGCAAGGAAAGTTTAAAGCAAAGGAAGGCACGGTCAGGCGAGATAAGGCTAAGGCACGACAACGCAAGGCTAGGCAATGCAGGGAAGGGAAGCAAAGAGCAACGGAAGGTAAGCAAGGCAAGGAAAAGCAAGGAAAGGCAAGGGTAACGGAAGGAACGGCACGGCAAGGGGAAACAAGGCTAAGGCACGGCAACGCAGGCTAGGCAATGCACGGCAAGGCAAGGAAAGGGTAACGCATGGGAAAGCACGGTCAGGCGAGGCAAGGCTAAGGCACGACAACGCAAGGCTAGGCAATGCACGGAAGGCAAGCAAAGAGTAACGGAAGGTAAGGAAAGCATGGGAAAGCAAGGAAAGGCAAGTGTAACGGAATGAACGGCACGGAAGGGGAAACAAGGCTAAGGCACGACAACGCACGCTAGGCAATGCACGGAAAGGCAAGGAAAGGGTAACGCATGGGAAAGCAAGGTCAGGCGAGGCAAGGCTAGGGCACGACAACGCAAGGCTAGGCAATGCACGGAAAGCAAGCAAAGAGTAACGGAACGCAAGGAAGGCAAGGGAAAGCAAGGGAAGGCAAGGGTAACGGAAGGAACGGCACGGCAAGGGGTAACGAGGCTAAGGCACGACAACGCAGGGCTAGGCAATGCACGGCAATGCAAGGAAAGGGTAACGGAAGGAAAGGAAGGTAAGGCAAAGCCAGGCAAGGCAAGTGTAACAAAAGGAAAGCCACGGCAAGGGGAAACAAGGCTAAGGCACGACAACGCACGGCTAGGCAATGCACGGCAACGCAAGGAAAGGGTAACGCAAGGCAAGGCACGGTGAGGCTAGGCAAGGCTAATGCACGACAACGCAAGGCTAGGCAATGCACGACAATGCAAGGAAAGCTTAAAGCAAAGGAAGGTACGGTCAGGCGAGATAAGGCTAAGGCACGACAACGCAAGGCTAGGCAATGCAGGGAAGGGAAGCAAAGAGCAACGGAAGGTAAGCAAGGCAAGGAAAAGCAAGGAAAGGCAAGGGTAACGGAAGGAACGGCACGGCAAGGGGAAACAAGGCTAAGGCACGGCAACGCAGGCTAGGCAATGCACGGCAAGGCAAGGAAAGGGTAACGCATGGGAAAGCACGGTCAAGCGAGGCAAGGCTAAGGCACGACAACGCAAGGCTAGGCCATGCACGGAAGGCAAGCAAAGAGTAACGGAAGGTAAGGAAAGCATGGGAAAGCAAGGAAAGGCAAGTGTAACGGAATGAACGGCACGGCAAGGGGAAACAAGGCTAAGGCACGACAACGCACGCTAGGCAATGCACGGAAAAGCAAGGAAAGGGTAACGCATGGGAAAGCACGGTCAGGCGAGGCAAGGCTAGGGCAGGACAACGCAAGGCTAGGCAATGCACGACAATGCAAGGAAACCTTAAAGCAAAGGAAGGCACGGTCAGGCGAGATAAGGCTAAGGCACGACAACGCAAGGCTAGGCAATGCATGGAAGGCAAGCAAAGAGTAACGGAAGGTAAGGAAGGCAAGGGAAAGCAAGGAAAGGCAATGGTAACGGAAGGAACGGCACGGGAAGGGGAAACAAGGCTAAGGCACCAAACGCACGCTAGGCAAAGCACCCAAGGCAAGGAAAGGGTAACGCATGGGAAAGAACGGTCAGGCGAGGCAAGGCTAAGGCATGACAACGCAAGGCTAGGCAATGCACGGAAAGCAAGCAAAGAGTAACGGAACGCAAGGAAGGCAAGGGAAAGCAAGGGAAGGCAAGGGTAACGGAAGGAACGGCACGGCAAGGGGTAACAAGGCTAAGGCACGACAACGCAGGGCTAGGCAATGCACGGCAAGGCAAGGAAAGGGTAACGGAAGGAAAGGAAGGTAAGGCAAAGCCAGGCAAGGCAAGTGTAACAAAAGGAAAGCCACGGCAAGGGGAAACAAGGCTAAGGCACGACAACGCACGGCTAGGCAATGTACGGCATCGCAAGGAAAGGGTAACGCAAGGCAAGGCACGGTGAGGCTAGGCAAGGCTAATGCACGACAACGCAAGGCTAGGCAATGCACGACAATGCAAGGAAAGTTTAAAGCAAAGGAAGGCACGGTCAGGCGAGATAAGGCTAAGGCACGACAACGCAAGCCTAGGCAATGCAGGGAAGGGAAGCAAAGAGCAACGGAAGGTAAGCAAGGCAAGGAAAAGCAAGGAAAGGCAAGGGTAACGGAAGGAACGGCACGGCAAGGGGAAACAAGGCTAAGGCACGGCAACGCAGGCTAGGCAATGCACGGCAAGGCAAGGAAAGGGTAACGCATGGGAAAGCACGGTCAGGCGAGGCAAGGCTAAGGCACGACAACGCAAGGCTAGGCAATGCACGGAAGGCAAGCAAAGAGTAACGGAAGGTAAGGAAAGCATGGGAAAGCAAGGAAAGGCAAGTGTAACGGAATGAACGGCACGGCAAGGGGAAACAAGGCTAATGCACGACAACGCACGCTAGGCAATGCACGGAAAGGCAAGGAAAGGGTAACGCATGGGAAAGCAAGGTCAGGCGAGGCAAGGCTAGGGCACAACAACGCAAGGCTAGGCAATGCACGACAATGTAAGGAAAGCTTAAAGCAAAGGAAGGCACGGTCAGGCGAGATAAGGCTAAGGCACGACAACGCAAGGGTAGGCAATGCAGGGAAGGGAAGCAAAGAGTAACGGAAGGTAAGCAAGGCAAGGAAAAGCAAGGAAAGGCAAGTGTAACGGAAGGAACGGCACGGCAAGGGGAAACAAGGCTAAGGCACGGCAACGCACGCTAGGCAATGCACGGCAAGGCAAGTAAAGGGGAACGCATGGGAAAGCACGGTCAGGCGAGGCAAGGCTAAGGCATGACAACGCAAGGCTAAGCCATGCACGGAAAGCAAGCAAAGAGTAACGGAACGCAAGGAAGGCAAGGGAAAGCAAGGGAAGGCAAGGGTAACGGAAGGAACGGCACGGAAAGGGGTAACAAGGCTAAGGCACGACAACGCAGGGCTAGACAATGCACGTCAAGGCAAGGAAAGGGTAACGCAAGGGAAGGCACGGTCAGTTGAGGCAAGGTTAAGGCACGAAAATGCAAGGCTAGGCAATGTACGGAAAGGCAAGGAAAGAGTAACGGAAGGAAAGGAAGGCAAGGCAAAGCCAGGCAAGGCAAGTGTAACAAAAGGCACGCCACGGCAAGGGGTAACAAGGCTAAGGCACGACAACGCACGGCTAGGCAATGCACGGCAAGGCAAGCAAAGGGTAACGCAAGGCAAGGCACGGTGAGGCTAGGCAAGGCTAATGCACGACAACGCAAGGCTAGGCAATGCACGGAAGGCAAGGAAAGAGTAACGAAAGGCAAGGCACGGTCAGGCAAGGCAAGGAAAATGCACGACAACGCAAGGGTAGGCGCTGCACGGCAAGGAAACGAAAGAATAACGGAAAGAAAGGAAGGCAAGGCAAAGCCAGGCAAGGCAAGTGTAACAAAAGGCACGCAACGGCAAGGGGAAACAAGGCTAAGGCACGACAACACTCGGCTAGGAAATGCACGGCAAGGCAAGGAAAGGGTAACGCAAGGCAAGGCACGGTGAGGCTAGGCAAGGCTAATGCACGACAACGCAAGGCTAGGCAATGCACGACAATGCCAGGAAAGCTTAAAGCAAAGGAAGGCACGGTCAGGCGAGATAAGGCTAAGGCACGACAACGCAAGGCTAGGCAAGGCACAGAAGGCAAGCAAAGAGTAACGGAAGGTAAGGAAGGCAAGGGAAAGCAAGGAAAGGCAATGGTAACGGAAGGAACGGCACGGCAAGTGGAAACAAGGCTAAGGCACGACAACGCACGCTAGGCAATGCACGGCAAGGTAAGGAAAGGGTAACGCATGGGAAAGCACGGTCAGGCGAGGCAAGGCTATGGCACGACAACGCAAGGCTACGCAATGCACGGAAGGCAAGCAAAGAGTAACGGAAGTTAAGGAATTCAAGGGAAAGGAAAGAAAGGCAAGTGTAACGGAAGGAACGGCACGGCAAGGGGAAACAAGGCTAAGGCACGACAACGAACGGCTAGGCAATGCATGGCAAGGCAAGCAAAGGGTAACGCAAGGCAAGGCCCGTTGAGGCTAGGTAAGGCTAATGCACGACAACGCAAGGGTAGGCACTGCACGGCAAGGAAAGGAAAGAATAACGGAAAGAAAGGAAGGCAAGGCAAAGCCAGGCAAGGCAAGTGTAACAAAAGGCACGCAACGGCCAGGGGAAACAAGGCTAAGGCACGACAACTCAGGGCTACGCAATTCACGGCAAGGCAATGAAAGGGTAACGCAGGGGAAGGCACGGTCAGGTGAGGCAAGGATAAGGCACGACAATGCAAGGCTAAGCAATGTACGGCAAGGCAAGGAAAGAGTAACGGAAGGAAAGGAAGGTAAGGCAAAGCCAGGCAAGGCACGTGTAACAAAAGGAACGCCACGGCAAGGGGAAACAAGGCTAAGGCACGACAACGCACGGCTAGGCAATGCACGGCAACGCAAGGAAAGGGTAACGCAAGGCAAGGCACGGTGAGGCTAGGCAAGGCTAATGCACGACAAGGCAAGGCTAGGCAATGCACGACAATGCAAGGAAAGCTTAAAGCAAAGGAAGGCACGGTCAGGCGAGATAAGGCTAAGGCACGACAACGCAAGCCTAGGCAATGCAGGGAAGGGAAGCAAAGAGTAACGTCAGGTAAGCAAGGCAAGGAAAAGCAAGGAAAGGTAAGGGTAACAGTAGGAAAGGCACGGCAAAGGGAAACAAGGCTAAGGCACGACAACGCACGCTAGGCAATGCACGGCAAGGCAAGGAAAGGGTAACGCATGGGAAAGCACGGTCAGGCGAGGCAAGCCTAAGGCATGACAACGCAAGGCTAGGCAATGCACGGAAAGCAAGCAAAGAGTAACGGAACGCAAGGAAGGCAAGGGAAAGCGAGGGAAGGCAAGGGTAACGGAAGGAACAGCACGGCAAGGGGTAACAAGGCTAATGCACGACAACTCAAGGGTAGGCACTGCACGGCAAGGAAAGGAAAGAATAACGGAAAGAAAGGAAGGCAAGGCAAAGCCAGACAAGGCAAGTGTAACAAAAGGCACGCAACGGCAAGGGGAAACAAGGCTAAGGCACGACAACGCAGGGCTAGGCAATGCACGGCAAGGCAAGGAAAGGGTAATGCAAGGGAAGGCACGGTCAGTTGAGGCAAGGATAAGGCACGAAAATGCAAGGCTAGGCAATGCACGGCAAGGCAAGGAAAGAGTAACGGAAGGAAAGGAAGGCAAGGCAAAGCCAGGCAAGGCAAGTGTAACAAAAGGCACGCCACGGCAAGGGGAAACAAGGCTAAGGCACGACAACGCACGGCTAGGCAATGCACGGCAAGGCAAGGAAAGGGTAACGCAAGGCAAGGCACGGTGAGGCTAGGCAAGGCAATTGCACGACAACGCAAGGCTAGGCAATGCACGGAAGGCAAGGAAAGAGTAACGAAAGGCAAGGCACGGTCAGGCAAGGCAAGGAAAATGCACGACAACGCAAGGGTAGGCGCTGCACGGCAATTAAATGAAAGAATAACGGAAAGAAAGGAAGGCAAGGCAAAGCCAGGCAAGGCAAGTGTAACAAAAGGCACGCAACGGCAAGGGGAAACAAGGCTAAGGCACGACAACTCACGGCTAGGAAATGCACGGCAAGGCAAGGAAAGGGTAACGCAAGGCAAGGCACGGTGAGGCTAGGCAAGGCTAATGCACGACAACGCAAGGCTAGGCAATGCACGGAAGGCAAGGAAACAGTAACGAAAGGCAAGGCACGGTCAGGCAAGGCAAGGAAAATGCACGACAACGCAAGGGTAGGCGCTGCACGGCAAGGAAAGGAAAGAATAACGGAAAGAAAGGAAGGCAAGGCAAAGCCAGGCAAGGCAAGTGTAACAAAAGGCACGCAACGGCAAGGGGAAAGAAGGCTAAGGCACGACAACACACTGCTAGGAAATGCACGGCAAGGCAAGGAAAGGGTAACGCAAGGCAAGGCACGGTGAGGCTAGGCAAGGCTAATGCACGAAAACGCAAGGCTAGGCAATGCACGGAAATCAAGCAAAGAGTAACGGAACGCAAGGAAGGCAAGGGAAAGCAAGGGAAGGCAAGGGTAACGGAAGTAACGGCACGGCACGGGGTAACAAGGCTAAGGCACGACAACACACGGCTAGGAAATGCACGGCAAGGCAAGGAAAGGGCAACGCAAGGCAAGGCACGGTGAGGCTAGGCAAGGATAATGCACGACAACGCAAGGCTAGGCAATGCACGACAATGCAAGGAAACCTTAAAGCAAAGGAAGGCACGGTCAGGCGAGATAAGGCTAAGGCACGACAACGCAAGGCTAGTCAATGCAGGGAAGGCAAGCAAAGAGTAACGGAAGGTAAGGAAGGCAAGGGAAAGCAAGGAAAGGCAATGGTAACGGAAGGAATGGCACGGCAAGG
This sequence comes from Macrotis lagotis, assembly GCF_037893015.1. Lineage (NCBI taxonomy): Eukaryota > Metazoa > Chordata > Mammalia > Peramelemorphia > Peramelidae > Macrotis > Macrotis lagotis. Next base: position 286,076 of record NW_027422043.1, on the reverse strand, counting down.
GGAAACAAGGCTAAGGCACCAAACGCACGCTAGGCAATGCACGCAAGGCAAGTAAAGGGTAACGCATGGGAAAGAACGGTCAGGCGAGGCAAGGCTAAGGCATGACAACACAAGGCTAGGCAATGCACGGAAAGCAAGCAAAGAGTAACGGAACGCAAGGAAGGCAAGGGAAAGCAAGGGAAGGCAAGGGTAACGGAAGGAACGGCACGGCAAGGGGTAACAAGGCTAAGGCACGACAACGCAGGGCTAGGCAATGCACGGCAAGGCAAGGAAAGGGTAACGGAAGGAAAGGAAGGTAAGGCAAAGCCAGGCAAGGCAAGTGTAACAAAAGGAAAGCCACGGCAAGGGGAAACAAGGGTAAGGCACGACAACGCACGGCTAGGCAATGCACGGCAACGCAAGGAAAGGGTAACGCAAGGCAAGGCACGGTGAGGCTAGGCAAGGCTAATGCACGACAACGCAAGGCTAGGCAATGCACGACAATGCAAGGAAAGCTGAAAGCAAAGGAAGGTACGGTCAGGCGAGATAAGGCTAAGGCACGACAACGCAAGGCTTGGCAATGCAGGGAAGGGACGCAAAGAGCAACGGAAGGTAAGCAAGGCAAGGAAAAGCAAGGAAAGGCAAGGGTAACGGAAGGAACGGCACGGCAAGGGGAAACAAGGCTAAGGCACCAAACGCACGCTAGGCAATGCACGCAAGCCAAGGAAAGGGTAACGCATGGGAAAGAACGGTCAGGCGAGGCAAGGCTAAGGCATGACAACGCAAGGCTAGGCAATGCACGGAAACCAAGCAAAGAGTAACGGAACGCAAGGAAGGCAAGGGAAAGCAAGGGAAGGCAAGGGTAACGGAAGGAATGGCACGGCAAGGGGTAACAAGGCTAAGGCACGACAACGCAGGGCTAGGCAATGCACGGCAAGGCATGGAAAGGGTAACGGAAGGAAAGGAAGGTAAGGCAAAGCCAGGCAAGGCAAGTGTAACAAAAGGAAAGCCACGGCAAGGGGAAACAAGGCTAAGGCACGACAACGCACGGCTAGGCAATGCACGGCAACGCAAGGAAAGGGTAACGCAAGGCAAGGCACGGTGAGGCTAGGCAAGGCTAATGCACGACAACGCAAGGCTAGGCAATGCACGAAAATGCAAGGAAAGCTTAAAGCAAAGGAAGGCACGGTCAGGCGAGATAAGGCTAAGGCACGACAACGCAAGGCTAGGCAATGCAGGGAAGGGAAGCAAAGACCAACGGAAGGTAAGCAAGGCAAGGAAAAGCAAGGAAAGGCAAGGGTAACGGAAGGAACGGCACGGCAAGGGGAAACAAGGCTAAGGCACGGCAACGCAGGCTAGGCAATGCACGGCAAGGCAAGGAAAGGTTAACGCATGGGAAAGCACGGTCAGGCGAGGCAAGGCTAAGGCACGACAACGCAAGGCTAGGCAATGCACGGAAGGCAAGCAAAGAGTAACGGAAGGTAAGGAAGGCAAGGGAAAGCAAGGAAAGGCAAGTGTAACGGAATGAACGGCACGGCAAGGGGAAACAAGGCTAAGGCACGACAACGCACGCTAGGCAATGCACGGAAAGGCAAGGAAAGGGTAACGCATGGGAAAGCAAGGTCAGGCGAGGCAAGGCTAGGGCACGACAACGCAAGGCTAGGCAATGCACGACAATGCAAGGAAAGCTTAAAGCAAAGGAAGGCACGGTCAGGCGAGATAAGGCTAAGGCACGACAACGCAAGGCTAGGCAATGCAGGGAAGGGAAGCAAGGAGTAACGGAAGGTAAGCAAGGCAAGGAAAAGCAAGGAAAGGCAAGTGTAACGGAAGGAACGGCACGGCAAGGGGAAACAAGGCTAAGGCACGACAACGCACGCTAGGCAATGCACGGCAAGGCAAGTAAAGGGGAACGCATGGGAAAGCACGGTCAGGCGAGGCAAGGCTAAGGCATGACAACGCAAGGCTAGGCAATGCAGGGAAGGGAAGCAAAGAGTAACGGAAGGTAAGCAAGGCAAGGAAAAGCAAGGAAAGGCAAGTGTAACGGAAGGAACGGCACGGAAAGGGGTAACAAGGCTAAGGCACGACAACGCAGGGCTAGACAATGCACGTCAAGGCAAGGAAAGGGTAACGCAAGGGAAGTCACGGTCAGTTGAGGCAAGGTTAAGGCACGAAAATGCAAGGCTAGGCAATGCACGGCAAGGCAAGGAAAGAGTAACGGAAGGAAAGGAAGGCAAGGCAAAGCCAGGCAAGGCAAGTGTAACAAAAGGCACGCCACGGCAAGGGGTAACAAGGCTAAGGCACGACAACGCACGGCTAGGCAATGCACGGCAAGGCAAGGAAAGGGTAACGCAAGGCAAGGCACGGTGAGGCTAGTCAAGGCTAATGCACGACAACGCAAGGCTAGGCAATGCACGGAAGGCAAGGAAAGAGTAACGAAAGGCAAGGCACGGTCAGGCAAGGCAAGGAAAATGCACGACAACGCAAGGGTAGGCGCTGCACGGCAAGGAAACGAAAGAATAACGGAAAGAAAGGAAGGCAAGGCAAAGCCAGGCAAGGCAAGTGTAACAAAAGGCACGCAACGGCAAGGGGAAACAAGGCTAAGGCACGACAACACACGGCTAGGAAATGCACGGCAAGGCAAGGAAAGGGTAACGCAAGGCAAGGCACGGTGAGGCTAGGCAAGGCTAATGCACGACAACGCAAGGCTAGGCAATGCACGACAATGCCAGGAAAGCTTAAAGCAAAGGAAGGCACGGTCAGGCGAGATAAGGCTAAGGCACGACAACGCAAGGCTAGGCAAGGCACAGAAGGCAAGCAAAGTGTAACGGAAGGTAAGGAAGGCAAGGGAAAGCAAGGAAAGGCAATGGTAACGGAAGGAACGGCACGGCAAGGGGAAACAAGGCTAAGGCACGACAACGCACGCTAGGCAATGCACGGCAAGGTAAGGAAAGGGTAACGCATGGGAAAGCACGGTCAGGCGAGGCAAGGCTATGGCACGACAACGCAAGGCTAGGCAATGCACGGAAGGCAAGCAAAGAGTAACGGAAGGCAAGGAAGGCAAGGGAAAGGAAAGAAAGGCAAGTGTAACGGAAGGAACGGCACGGCAAGGGGAAACAAGGCTAAGGCACCAAACGCACGCTAGGCAATGCACGCAAGGCAAGGAAAGGGTAACGCATGGGAAAGAACGGTCAGGCGAGGCAAGGCTAAGGCATGACAACACAAGGCTAGGCAATGCACGGAAAGCAAGCAAAGAGTAACGGAACGCAAGGAAGGCAAGGGAAAGCAAGGGAAGGCAAGGGTAACGGAAGGAACGGCACGGCAAGGGGTAACAAGGCTAAGGCACGACAACGCAGGGCTAGGCAATGCACGGCAAGGCAAGGAAAGGGTAACGGAAGGAAAGGAAGGTAAGGCAAAGCCAGGCAAGGCAAGTGTAACAAAAGGAAAGCCACGGCAAGGGGAAACAAGGGTAAGGCACGACAACGCACGGCTAGGCAATGCACGGCAACGCAAGGAAAGGGTAACGCAAGGCAAGGCACGGTGAGGCTAGGCAAGGCTAATGCACGACAACGCAAGGCTAGGCAATGCACGACAATGCAAGGAAAGCTGAAAGCAAAGGAAGGTACGGTCAGGCGAGATAAGGCTAAGGCACGACAACGCAAGGCTTGGCAATGCAGGGAAGGGACGCAAAGAGCAACGGAAGGTAAGCAAGGCAAGGAAAAGCAAGGAAAGGCAAGGGTAACGGAAGGAACGGCACGGCAAGGGGAAACAAGGCTAAGGCACCAAACGCACGCTAGGCAATGCACGCAAGCCAAGGAAAGGGTAACGCATGGGAAAGAACGGTCAGGCGAGGCAAGGCTAAGGCATGACAACGCAAGGCTAGGCAATGCACGGAAACCAAGCAAAGAGTAACGGAACGCAAGGAAGGCAAGGGAAAGCAAGGGAAGGCAAGGGTAACGGAAGGAATGGCACGGCAAGGGGTAACAAGGCTAAGGCACGACAACGCAGGGCTAGGCAATGCACGGCAAGGCATGGAAAGGGTAACGGAAGGAAAGGAAGGTAAGGCAAAGCCAGGCAAGGCAAGTGTAACAAAAGGAAAGCCACGGCAAGGGGAAACAAGGCTAAGGCACGACAACGCACGGCTAGGCAATGCACGGCAACGCAAGGAAAGGGTAACGCAAGGCAAGGCACGGTGAGGCTAGGCAAGGCTAATGCACGACAACGCAAGGCTAGGCAATGCACGACAATGCAAGGAAAGCTTAAAGCAAAGGAAGGCACGGTCAGGCGAGATAAGGCTAAGGCACGACAACGCAAGGCTAGGCAATGCAGGGAAGGGAAGCAAAGACCAACGGAAGGTAAGCAAGGCAAGGAAAAGCAAGGAAAGGCAAGGGTAACGGAAGGAACGGCACGGCAAGGGGAAACAAGGCTAAGGCACGGCAACGCAGGCTAGGCAATGCACGGCAAGGCAAGGAAAGGTTAACGCATGGGAAAGCACGGTCAGGCGAGGCAAGGCTAAGGCACGACAACGCAAGGCTAGGCAATGCACGGAAGGCAAGCAAAGAGTAACGGACGGTAAGGAAAGCATGGGAAAGCAAGGAAAGGCAAGTGTAACGGAATGAACGGCACGGCAAGGGGAAACAAGGCTAAGGCACGACAACGCACGCTAGGCAATGCACGGAAAGGCAAGGAAAGGGTAACGCATGGGAAAGCAAGGTCAGGCGAGGCAAGGCTAGGGCACGACAACGCAAGGCTAGGCAATGCACGACAATGCAAGGAAAGCTTAAAGCAAAGGAAGGCACGGTCAGGCGAGATAAGGCTAAGGCACGACAACGCAAGGCTAGGCAATGCAGGGAAGGGAAGCAAGGAGTAACGGAAGGTAAGCAAGGCAAGGAAAAGCAAGGAAAGGCAAGTGTAACGGAAGGAACGGCACGGCAAGGGGAAACAAGGCTAAGGCACGACAACGCACGCTAGGCAATGCACGGCAAGGCAAGTAAAGGGGAACGCATGGGAAAGCACGGTCAGGCGAGGCAAGGCTAAGGCATGACAACGCAAGGCTAGGCAATGCAGGGAAGGGAAGCAAAGAGTAACGGAAGGTAAGCAAGGCAAGGAAAAGCAAGGAAAGGCAAGTGTAACGGAAGGAACGGCACGGAAAGGGGTAACAAGGCTAAGGCACGACAACGCAGGGCTAGACAATGCACGTCAAGGCAAGGAAAGGGTAACGCAAGGGAAGTCACGGTCAGTTGAGGCAAGGTTAAGGCACGAAAATGCAAGGCTAGGCAATGCACGGCAAGGCAAGGAAAGAGTAACGGAAGGAAAGGAAGGCAAGGCAAAGCCAGGCAAGGCAAGTGTAACAAAAGGCACGCCACGGCAAGGGGTAACAAGGCTAAGGCACGACAACGCACGGCTAGGCAATGCACGGCAAGGCAAGGAAAGGGTAACGCAAGGCAAGGCACGGTGAGGCTAGTCAAGGCTAATGCACGACAACGCAAGGCTAGGCAATGCACGGAAGGCAAGGAAAGAGTAACGAAAGGCAAGGCACGGTCAGGCAAGGCAAGGAAAATGCACGACAACGCAAGGGTAGGCGCTGCACGGCAAGGAAACGAAAGAATAACGGAAAGAAAGGAAGGCAAGGCAAAGCCAGGCAAGGCAAGTGTAACAAAAGGCACGCAACGGCAAGGGGAAACAAGGCTAAGGCACGACAACACACGGCTAGGAAATGCACGGCAAGGCAAGGAAAGGGTAACGCAAGGCAAGGCACGGTGAGGCTAGGCAAGGCTAATGCACGACAACGCAAGGCTAGGCAATGCACGACAATGCCAGGAAAGCTTAAAGCAAAGGAAGGCACGGTCAGGCGAGATAAGGCTAAGGCACGACAACGCAAGGCTAGGCAAGGCACAGAAGGCAAGCAAAGTGTAACGGAAGGTAAGGAAGGCAAGGGAAAGCAAGGAAAGGCAATGGTAACGGAAGGAACGGCACGGCAAGGGGAAACAAGGCTAAGGCACGACAACGCACGCTAGGCAATGCACGGCAAGGTAAGGAAAGGGTAACGCATGGGAAAGCACGGTCAGGCGAGGCAAGGCTATGGCACGACAACGCAAGGCTAGGCAATGCACGGAAGGCAAGCAAAGAGTAACGGAAGTTAAGGAAGGCAAGGGAAAGGAAAGAAAGGCAAGTGTAACGGAAGGAACGGCACGGCAAGGGGAAACAAGGCTAAGGCACGACAACGAACGGCTAGGCAATGCACGGCAAGGCAAGGAAAGGGCAACGAAAGGCAAGGCACGGTGTGGCTAGGCAAGGATAATGCACGACAACGCAAGGCTAGGCAATGCACGACAATGCAAGGAAACCTTAAAGCAAAGGAAGGCACGGTCAGGCGAGATAAGGCTAAGGCAAGACAACGCAAGGCTAGGCAATGCAGGGAAGGCAAGCAAAGAGTAACGGAAGGTAAGGAAGGCAAGGGAAAGCAAGGAAAGGCAATGGTAACGGAAGGAACGGCACGGCAAGGGGAAACAAGGCTAAGGCACCAAACGCACGCTAGGCAATGCACGCAAGGCAAGGAAAGGGTAACGCATGGGAAAGAACGGTCAGGCGAGGCAAGGCTAAGGCATGACAACGCAAGGCTAGGCAATGCACGGAAAGCAAGCAAAGAGTAACAGAACGCAAGGAAGGCAAGGGAAAGCAAGGGAAGGCAAGGGTAACGGAAGGAACGGCACGGCAAGGGGAAACAAGGCTAAGGCACGACAACGCACGCTAGGCAATGCACGGCAAGGTAAGGAAAGGGTAACGCATGGGAAAGCACGGTCAGGCGAGGCAAGGCTATGGCACGACAACGCAAGGCTAGGCAATGCACGGAAGGCAAGCAAAGAGTAACGGAAGTTAAGGAAGGCAAGGGAAAGGAAAGAAAGGCAAGTGTAACGGAAGGAACGGCACGGCAAGGGGAAACAAGGCTAAGGCACGACAACGCACGGCTAGGCAATGCACGGCAAGGCAAGGAAAGGGCAACGAAAGGCAAGGCACGGTGTGGCTAGGCAAGGATAATGCACGACAACGCAAGGCTAGGCAATGCACGACAATGCAAGGAAACCTTAAAGCAAAGGAAGGCACGGTCAGGCGAGATAAGGCTAAAGCACGACAACGCAAGGCTAGGCAATGCAGGGAAGGCAAGCAAAGAGTAACGGAAGGTAAGGAAGGCAAGGGAAAGCAAGGAAAGGCAATGGTAACGGAAGGAACGGCACGGCAAGGGGAAACAAGGCTAAGGCACCAAACGCACGCTAGGCAATGCACGCAAGGCAAGGAAAGGGTAACGCATGGGAAAGAACGGTCAGGCGAGGCAAGGCTAAGGCATGACAACGCAAGGCTAGGCAATGCACGGAAAGCAAGCAAAGAGTAACAGAACGCAAGGAAGGCAAGGGAAAGCAAGGGAAGGCAAGGGTAACGGAAGGAACGGCACGGCAAGGGGTAACAAGGCTAAGGCACGACAACGCAGGGCTAGGCAATGCACGGCAAGGCAAGGAAAGGGTAACGGAAGGAAAGGAAGGTAAGGCAAAGCCAGGCAAGGCAAGTGTAACAAAAGGAAAGCCACGGCAAGGGGAAACAAGGCTAAGGCACGACAACGCACGGCTAGGCAATGCACGGCAACGCAAGGAAAGGGTAACGCAAGGCAAGGCACGGTGAGGCTAGGCAAGGCTAATGCACGACAACGCAAGGCTAGGCAATGCACGACAATGCAAGGAAAGTTTAAAGCAAAGGAAGGCACGGTCAGGCGAGATAAGGCTAAGGCACGACAACGCAAGGCTAGGCAAGGCACAGAAGGCAAGCAAAGAGCAACGGAAGGTAAGCAAGGCAAGGAAAAGCAAGGAAAGGCAAGGGTAACGGAATGAACGGCACGGCAAGGGGAAACAAGGCTAAGGCACGGCAACGCAGGCTAGGCAATGCACGGCAAGGCAAGGAAAGGGTAACGCATGGGAAAGCACGGTCAGGCGAGGCAAGGCTAAGGCACGACAACGCAAGGCTAGGCAATGCAGGGAAGGCAAGCAAAGAGTAACGGAAGGTAAGGAAAGCATGGGAAAGCAAGGAAAGGCAAGTGTAACGGAATGAACGGCACGGAAGGGGAAACAAGGCTAAGGCACGACAACGCACGCTAGGCAATGCACGGAAAGGCAAGGAAAGGGTAACGCATGGGAAAGCAAGGTCAGGCGAGGCAAGGCTAGGGCACGACAACGCAAGGCTAGGCAATGCACGGAAAGCAAGCAAAGAGTAACGGAACGCAAGGAAGGCAAGGGAAAGCAAGGGAAGGCAAGGGTAACGGAAGGAACGGCACGGCAAGGGGTAAAGAGGCTAAGGCACGACAACGCAGGGCTAGGCAATGCACGGCAAGGCAAGGAAAGGGTAACGGAAGGAAAGGAAGGTAAGGCAAAGCCAGGCAAGGCAAGTGTAACAAAAGGAAAGCCACGGCAAGGGGAAACAAGGCTAATGCACGACAACGCACGCTAGGCAATGCACGGAAAGGCAAGGAAAGGGTAACGCATGGGAAAGCAAGGTCAGGCGAGGCAAGGCTAGGGCACAACAACGCAAGGCTAGGCAATGCACGACAATGTAAGGAAAGCTTCAAGCAAAGGAAGGCACGGTCAGGCGAGATAAGGCTAAGGCACGACAACGCAAGGGTAGGCAATGCAGGGAAGGGAAGCAAAGAGTAACGGAAGGTAAGCAAGGCAAGGAAGAGCAAGGAAAGGCAAGTGTAACGGAAGGAACGGCACGGCAAGGGGAAACAAGGCTAAGGCACGGCAACGCACGCTAGGCAATGCACGGCAAGGCAAGGAAAGGGTAACGCATGGGAAAGCACGGTCAGGCGAGGCAAGGCTAAGGCATGACAACGCAAGGCTAAGCCATGCACGGAAAGCAAGCAAAGAGTAACGGAACGCAAGGAAGGCAAGGGAAAGCAAGGAAAGGCAAGGGTAACGGAAGGAACGGCACGGAAAGGGGTAACAAGGCTAAGGCACGACAACGCAGGGCTAGACAATGCACGTCAAGGCAAGGAAAGGGTAACGCAAGGGAAGGCACGGTCAGTTGAGGCAAGGTTAAGGCACGAAAATGCAAGGCTAGGCAATGTACGGAAAGGCAAGGAAAGAGTAACGGAAGGAAAGGAAGGCAAGGCAAAGCCAGGCAAGGCAAGTGTAGCAAAAGGCACGCCACGGCAAGGGGTAACAAGGCTAAGGCACGACAACGCACGGCTAGGCAATGCACGGCAAGGCAAGGAAAGGGTAACGCAAGGCAAGGCACGGTGAGGCTAGGCAGGGCTAATGCACGACAACGCAAGGCTAGGCAATGCACGGAAGGCAAGGAAAGAGTAACGAAAGGCAAGGCACGGTCAGGCAAGGCAAGGAAAATGCACGACAACGCAAGGGTAGGCGCTGCACGGCAAGGAAACGAAAGAATAACGGAAAGAAAGGAAGGCAAGGCAAAGCCAGGCAAGGCAAGTGTAACAAAAGGCACGCAACGGCAAGGGGAAACAAGGCTAAGGCACGACAACACTCGGCTAGGAAATGCACGGCAAGGCAAGGAAAGGGTAACGCAAGGCAAGGCACGGTGAGGCTAGGCAAGGCTAATGCACGACAACGCAAGGCTAGGCAATGCACGACAATGCCAGGAAAGCTTAAAGCAAAGGAAGGCACGGTCAGGCGAGATAAGGCTAAGGCACGCCAACGCAAGGCTAGGCAATGCAGGGAAGGGACGCAAAGAGCAACGGAAGGTAAGCAAGTCAAGGAAAAGCAAGGAAAGGCAAGGGTAACGGAAGGAACGGCACGGCAAGGGGAAACAAGGCTAAGGCACGGCAACGCAGGCTAGGCAATGCACGGCAAGGCAAGGAAAGGGTAACGCATGGGAAAGCACGGTCAAGCGAGGCAAGGCTAAGGCACGACAACGCAAGGCTAGGCCAAGCACGGAAGGCAAGCAAAGAGTAACGGAAGGTAAGGAAAGCATGGGAAAGCAAGGAAAGGCAAGTGTAACGGAATGAACGGCACGGCAAGGGGAAACAAGGCTAAGGCACGACAACGCACGCTAGGCAATGCACGGAAAGGCAAGGAAAGGGTAACGCATGGGAAAGCAAGGTCAGGCGAGGCAAGGCTAAGGCACGACAACCCAAGGCTAGGCAATGCACGACAATGCAAGGAAAGCTTAAAGCAAAGGAAGGCACGGTCAGGCGAGATAAGGCTAAGGCACGACAACGCAAGGCTAGGCAATGCACGGAAGGCAAGCAAAGAGTAACGGAAGGTAAGGAAGGCAAGGGAAAGCAAGGAAAGGCAATGGTAACGGAAGGAACGGCACGGCAAGGGGAAACAAGGCTAAGGCACCAAACGCACGCTAGGCAATGCACGCAAGGCAAGGAAAGGGTAACGCATGGGATAGAACGGTCAGGCGAGGCAAGGCTAAGGCATGACAACGCAAGGCTAGGCAATGCACGGAAAGCAAGCAAAGAGTAACGGAACGCAAGGAAGGCAAGGGAAAGCAAGGGAAGGCAAGGGTAACGGAAGGAACGGCACGGCAAGGGGTAACAAGGCTAAGGCACGAAAACGCAGGGCTAGGCAATGCACGGCAAGGCATGGAAAGGGTAACGGAAGGAAAGGAAGGTAAGGCAAAGCCAGGCAAGGCAAGTGTAACAAAAGGAAAGCCACGGCAAGGGGAAACAAGGCTAAGGCACGACAACGCACGGCTAGGCAATGCACGGCAACGCAAGGAAAGGGTAACGCAAGGCAAGGCACGGTGAGGCTAGGCAAGGCTAATGCACGATAACGCAAGGCTAGGCAATGCACGACAAAGCAAGGAAAGCTTAAAGCAAAGGAAGGCACGGTCAGGCGAGATAAGGCTAAGGCACGACAACGCAAGGCTAGGCAATGCAGGGAAGGGAAGCAAAGAGTAACGGAAGGTAAGCAAGCCAAGGAAAAGCAAGGAAAGGCAAGGGTAACGGAAGGAACGGCACGGCAAGGGGAAACAAGGCTAAGGCACGGCAACGCAGGCTAGGCAATGCACGGCAAGGCAAGGAAAGGTTAACGCATGGGAAAGCACGGTCAGGCGAGGCAAGGCTAAGGCACGACAACGCAAGGCTAGGCAATGCACGGAAGGCAAGCAAAGAGTAACGGAAGGTAAGGAAGGCAAGGGAAAGCAAGGAAAGGCAAGTGGAACGGAAGGAACGGCACGGAAGGGGAAACAAGGCTAAGGCACGACAACGCACGTTAGGCAATGCACGGAAAGGCAAGGAAAGGGTAACGCATGGGAAAGCAAGGTCAGGCGAGGCAAGGCTAGGGCACGACAACGCAAGGCTAGGCAATGCACGACAATGCAAGGAAAGCTTAAAGCAAAGGAAGGCACGGTCAGGCGAGATAAGGCTAAGGCACGACAACGCAAGGCTAGGCAATGCAGGGAAGGGAAGCAAAGAGTAACGGAAGGTAAGCAAGGCAAGGAAAAGCAAGGAAAGGCAAGTGTAACGGAAGGAACGGCACGGCAAGGGGAAACAAGGCTAAGGCACGACAACGCACGCTAGGCAATGCACGGCAAGGCAAGTAAAGGGGAACGCATGGGAAAGCACGGTCAGGCGAGGCAAGGCTACGGCACGACAACACAAGGCTAGGCAATGCAGGGAAGGGAAGCAAAGAGTAACGGAAGGTAAGCAAGGCAAGGAAAAGCAAGGGAAGGCAAGGGTAACGGAAGGAACGGCACGGCAAGGGGTAACAAGGCTAAGGCACGACAACGCAGGGCTAGACAATGCACGTCAAGGCAAGGAAAGGGTAACGCAAGGGAAGGCACGGTCAGTTGAGGCGAGGTTAAGGCACGAAAATGCAAGGCTAGGCAATGCACGGCAAGGCAAGGAAAGAGTAACGGAAGGAAAGGAAGGCAAGGCAAAGCCAGGTAAGGCAAGTGTAACAAAAGGCACGCCACGGCAAGGGGTAACAAGGCTAAGGCACGACAACGCACGGCTAGGCAATGCACGGCAAGGCAAGGAAAGGGTAACGCAAGGCAAGGCACGGTGAGGCTAGTCAAGGCTAATGCACGACAACGCAAGGCTAGGCAATGCACGGAAGGCAAGGAAAGAGTAACGAAAGGCAAGGCACGGTCAGGCAAGGCAAGGAAAATGCACGACAACGCAAGGGTAGGCGCTGCACGGCAAGGAAACGAAAGAATAACGGAAAGAAAGGAAGGCAAGGCAAAGCCAGGCAAGGCAAGTGTAACAAAAGGCACGCAACGGCAAGGGGAAACAAGGCTAAGGCACGACAACACACGGCTAGGAAATGCACGGCAAGGCAAGGAAAGGGTAACGCAAGGCAAGGCACGGTGAGGCTAGGCAAGGCTAATGCACGACAACGCAAGGCTAGGCAATGCACGACAATGCCAGGAAAGCTTAAAGCAAAGGAAGGCACGGTCAGGCGAGATAAGGCTAAGGCACGACAACGCAAGGCTAGGCAAGGCACAGAAGGCAAGCAAAGTGTAACGGAAGGTAAGGAAGGCAAGGGAAAGCAAGGAAAGGCAATGGTAACGGAAGGAACGGCACGGCAAGGCGAAACAAGGCTAAGGCACGACAACGCACGCTAGGCAATGCACGGCAAGGCAAGGAAAGGGTAACGCATAGGAAAGCACGGTCAGGCGAGGCAAGGCTAAGGCACGACAACGCAAGGCTAGGCAATGCACGGAAGGCAAGCAAAGAGTAACGGAAGGTAAGGAAAGCAAGGGAAAGCAAAGAAAGGCAAGTGTAACGGAAGGAACGGCACGGCAAGGGGAAACAAGGCTAAGGCACGACAACGCAAGGCTAGGCAATGCACGGCAAGGCAAGGAAAGGGTAACGGAAGGAAAGGAAGGTAAGGCAAAGCCAGGCAAGGCAAGTGTAACAAAAGGAAAGCCACGGCAAGGGGAAACAAGGCTAAGGCACGACAACGCACGGCTAGGCAATTCACGGCAACGCAAGGAAAGGGTAACGCAAGGCAAGGCACGGTGAGGCTAGGCAAGGCTAATGCACGACAACGCAAGGCTAGGCAATGCACGACAATGCAAGGAAAGCTTAAAGCAAAGGAAGGTACGGTCAGGCGAGATAAGGCTAAGGCACGACAACGCAAGGCTAGGCAATGCAGGGAAGGGAAGCAAAGAGCAACGGAAGGTAAGCAAGGCAAGGAAAAGCAAGGAAAGGCAAGGGTAACGGAAGGAACGGCACGGCAAGGGGAAACAAGGTTAAGGCACGGCAACGCAGGCTAGGCAATGCACGGCAAGGCAAGGAAAGGGTAACGCATGGGAAAGCACGGTCAGGCGAGGCAAGGCTAAGGCACGACTACGCAAGGCTAGGCCATGCACGGAAGGCAAGCAAAGAGTAACGGAAGGTAAGGAAAGCATGGGAAAGCAAGGAAAGGCAAGTGTAACGGAATGAACGGCACGGCAAGGGGAAAAAAAGCTAAGGCACGACAACGCACGCTAGGCAATGCACGGAAAGGCAAGGAAAGGGTAACGCATGGGAAAGCAAGGTCAGGCGAGGCAAGGCTAGGGCACGACAACGCAAGGCTAGGCAATGCACGACAATGCAAGGAAACCTTAAAGCAAAGGAAGGCACGGTCAGGCGAGATAAGGCTAAGGCACGACAACGCAAGGCTAGGCAATGCAGGGAAGGCAAGCAAAGAGTAACGGAAGGTAAGGAAGGCAAGGGAAAGCAAGGAAAGGCAATGGTAACGGAAGGAACGGCACGGCAAGGGGAAACAAGGCTAAGGCACCAAACGCACGCTAGGCAATGCACGCAAGGCAAGGAAAGGGTAACGCATGGGAAAGAACGATCAGGCGAGGCAAGGCTAAGGCATGACAACGCAAGGCTAGGCAATGCACGGAAAGCAAGCAAAGAGTAACGGAACGCAAGGAAGGCAAGGGAAAGCAAGGGAAGGCAAGGGTAACGGAAGGAACGGCACGGCAAGGGGTAACAAGGCTAAGGAACGACAACGCAGGGCTAGGCAATGCACGGCAAGGCAAGGAAAGGGTAACGGAAGGAAAGGAAGGTAAGGCAAAGCCAGGCAAGGCAAGTGTAACAAAAGGAAAGCCACGGCAAGGGGAAACAAGGCTAAGGCACGACAACGCACGGCTAGGCAGTGCACGGCAAGGCAAGGAAAGGGTAACGCAAGGGAAGGCACGGTGAGGCTAGGCAAGGCAATTGCACGACAACGCAAGGCTAGGCAATGCACGGAAGGCAAGGAAAGAGTAACGAAAGGCAAGGCACGGTCAGGCAAGGCAAGGAAAATGCACGACAACGCAAGGGTATGCGCTGCACGGCAAGTAAATGAAAGAATAACGGAAAGAAAGGAAGGCAAGGCAAAGCCAGGCAAGGCAAGTGTAACAAAAGGCACGCAACGGCAAGGGGAAACAAGGCTAAGGCACGACAACTCACGGCTAGGAAATGCACGGCAAGGCAAGGAAAGGGTAACGCAAGGCAAGGCACGGTGAGGCTAGGCAAGGCTAATGCACGACAACGCAAGGCTAGGCAATGCACGACAATGCCAGGAAAGCTTAAAGCAAAGGAAGGCACGGTCAGGCGAGATAAGGCTAAGGCACGACAACGCAAGGCTAGGCAAGGCACAGAAGGCAAGCAAAGAGTAACGGAAGGTAAGGAAGGCAAGGGAAAGCAAGGAAAGGCAATGGTAACGGAAGGAACGGCACGGCAAGGCGAAACAAGGCTAAGGCACGACAACGCACGCTAGGCAATGCACGGCAAGGCAAGGAAAGGGTAACGCATAGGAAAGCACGGTCAGGCGAGGCAAGGCTAAGGCACGACAACGCAAGGCTAGGCAATGCACGGAAGGCAAGCAAAGAGTAACGGAAGGTAAGGAAGGCAAGGGAAAGGAAAGAAAGGCAAGTGTAACGGAAGGAACGGCACGGTAAGGGGAAACAAGTCTAAGGCACGACAACGCACGGCTAGGCAATGCACGGCAAGGCAAGCAAAGGGTAACGCAAGGCAAGGCACGGTGAGGCTAGGCAAGGCTAAGGCACGACAACGCAAGGCTAGGCAATGCACGGAAATCAAGCAAAGAGTAACGGAACGCAAGGAAGGCAAGGGAAAGCAAGGGAAGGCAAGGGTAACGGAAGTAACGGCACGGCACGGGGTAACAAGGCTAAGGCACGACAACACACGGCTAGGAAATGCACGGCCAGGCAAGGAAAGGGCAACGCAAGGCAAGGCACGGTGAGGCTAGGCAAGGATAATGCACGACAACGCAAGGCTAGGCAATGCACGACAATGCAAGGAATCCTTAAAGCAAAGGAAGGCACGGTCAGGCGAGATAAGGCTAAGGCACGACAACGCAAGGCTAGGCAATGCAGGGAAGGCAAGCAAAGAGTAACGGAAGGTAAGGAAGGCAAGGGAAAGCAATGAAAGTCAATGGTAACGGAAGGAACGGCACGGCAAGGGGAAACAAGGCTAAGGCACCAAACGCACGCTAGGCAATGCACGCAAGGCAAGGAAAGGGTAACGCATGGGAAAGAACGGTCAGGCGAGGCAAGGCTAAGGCATGACAACGCAAGGCTAGGCAATGCACGGAAAGCAAGCAAAGAGTAACGGAACGCAAGGAAGGCAAGGGAAAGCAAGGGAAGGCAAGGGTAACGGAAGGAACGGCACGGCAAGGGGTAACAAGGCTAAGGCAGGACAACGCAGGGCTAGGCAATGCACGGCAAGGCAAGGAAAGGGTAACGGAAGGAAAGGAAGGTAAGGCAAAGCCAGGCAAGGCAAGTGTAACAAAAGGAAAGCCACGGCAAGGGGAAACAAGGCTAAGGCACGACAACGCACGGCTAGGCAATGCACGGCAACGCAAGGAAAGGGTAACGCAAGGCAAGGCACGGTGAGGCTAGGCAAGGCTAATGCACGACAACGCAAGGCTAGGCATTGCACGACAATGCAAGGAAAGCTTAAAGCAAAGGAAGGTACGGTCAGGCGAGATAAGGCTAAGGCACGACAACGCAAGGCTAGGCAATGCAGGGAAGGGACGCAAAGAGCAACGGAAGGTAAGCAAGGCAAGGAAAAGCAAGGAAAGGCAAGGGTAACGGAAGGAACGGCACGGCAAGGGGAAACAAGGCTAAGGCACGGCAACGCAGGGTAGGCAATGCACGGCAAGGCAAGGAAAGGGTAACGCATGGGAAAGCACGGTCAAGCGAGGCAAGGCTAAGGCACGACAACGCAAGGCTAGGCCAAGCACGGAAGGCAAGCAAAGAGTAACGGAAGGTAAGGAAAGCATGGGAAAGCAAGGAAAGGCAAGTGTAACGGAATGAACGGCACGGCAAGGGGAAACAAGGCTAAGGCACGACAACGCACGCTAGGCAATGCACGGAAAGGCAAGGAAAGGGTAACGCATGGGAAAGCAAGGTCAGGCGAGGCAAGGCTAGGGCACGACAACGCAAGGCTAGGCAATGCACGACAATGCAAGGAAAGCTTAAAGCAAAGGAAGGCACGGTCAGGCGAGATAAGGCTAAGGCACGACAACGCAAGGCTAGGCAATGCAGGGAAGGGAAGCAAAGAGTAACGGAAGGTAAGCAAGGCAAGGAAAAGCAAGGAAAGGTAAGGGTAACAGTAGGAACGGCACGGCAAAGGGAAACAAGGCTAAGGCACGACAACGCACGCTAGGCAATGCACGGCAAGGCAAGGAAAGGGTAACGCATGGGAAAGCACGGTCAGGCGAGGCAAGCCTAAGGCATGACAACGCAAGGCTAGGCAATGCACGGAAAGCAAGCAAAGAGTAACGGAACGCAAGGAAGGCAAGGGAAAGCAAGGGAAGGCAAGGGTAACGGAAGGAACGGCACGGCAAGGGGTAACAAGGCTAATGCACGACAACTCAAGGGTAGGCACTGCACGGCAAGGAAAGGAAAGAATAACGGAAAGAAAGGAAGGCAAGGCAAAGCCAGGCAAGGCAAGTGTAACAAAAGGCACGCAACGGCAAGGGGAAACAAGGCTAAGGCACGACAATGCAAGGCTAGGCAATGCACGGCAAGGCAAGGAAAGGGTAACGCAGGTGAAGGCAAGGTCAAAGGAGATAAGGCAAAGGCACGACAGGATAAGGCACGAAAATGCAAGGCTAGGCAATGCACGGCAAGGCAAGGAAAGAGTAACGGAAGGAAAGGAAGGCAAGGCAAAGCCAGGCAAGGCAAGTGTAACAAAAGGCACGCCACGGCAAGGGGAAACAAGGCTAAGGCACGACAACGCACGGCTAGGCAATGCACGGCAAGGCAAGGAAAGGGTAACGCAAGGCAAGGCACGGTGAGGCTAGGCAAGGCAATTGCACGACAACGCAAGGCTAGGCAATGCACGGAAGGCAAGGAAAGAGTAACGAAAGGCAAGGCACGGTCAGGCAAGGCAAGGACAATGCACGACAACGCAAGGGTAGGCGCTGCACGGCAATTAAATGAAAGAATAACGGAAAGAAAGGAAGGCAAGGCAAAGCCAGGCAAGGCAAGTGTAACAAAAGGCACGCAACGGCAAGGGGAAACAAGGCTAAGGCACGACACCTCACGGCTAGGAAATGCACGGCAAGGCAAGGAAAGGGTAACGCAAGGCAAGGCACGGTGAGGCTAGGCAAGGCTAATGCACGACAACGCAAGGCTAGGCAATGCACGGAAGGCAAGGAAAGAGTAACGAAAGGCAAGGGACGGTCAGGCAAGGCAAGGAAAATGCACGACAACGCAAGAGTAGGCGCTGCACGGCTTGGAAAGGAAAGAATAACGGAAAGAAAGGAAGGCAAGGCAAAGCCAGGCAAGGCAAGTGTAACAAAAGGAAAGCCACGGCAAGGGGAAACAAGGCTAAGGCACGACAACGCACGGCTAGGCAATGCACGGCAACGCAAGGAAAGGGTAACGCAAGGCAAGGCACGGTGAGGCTAGGCAAGGCTAATGCACGACAACGCAAGGCTAGGCAATGCACGACAATGCAAGGAAAGCTTAAAGCAAAGGAAGGTACGGTCAGGCGAGATAAGGCTAAGGCACGACAACGCAAGGCTAGGCAATGCAGGGAAGGGACGCAAAGAGCAACGGAAGGTAAGCAAGGCAAGGAAAAGCAAGGAAAGGCAAGGGTAACGGAAGGAACGGCACGGCAAGGGGAAACAAGGCTAAGGCACGGCAACGCAGGCTAGGCAATGCACGGCAAGGCAAGGAAAGGGTAACGCATGGGAAAGCATGGTCAAGCGAGGCAAGGCTAAGGCACGACAACGCAAGGCTAGGCCAAGCACGGAAGGCAAGCAAAGAGTAACGGAAGGTAAGGAAAGCATGGGAAAGCAAGGAAAGGCAAGTGTAACGGAATGAACGGCACGGCAAGGGGAAACAAGGCTAAGGCACGACAACGCACGCTAGGCAATGCACGGAAAGGCAAGGAAAGGGTAACGCATGGGAAAGCAAGGTCAGGCGAGGCAAGGCTAGGGCACGACAACGCAAGGCTAGGCAATGCACGACAATGCAAGGAAACCTTAAAGCAAAGGAAGGCACGGTCAGGCGAGATAAGGCTAAGGCACGACAACGCAAGGCTTGGCAATGCACGGAAGGCAAGCAAAGAGTAACGGAAGGTAAGGAAGGCAAGGGAAAGCAAGGAAAGGCAAGTGTAACGGAAGGAACGGCACGGCAAGGGGAAACAATGCTAAGGCACGACAACGCACGCTAGGCAATGCACGGAAGGCAAGCAAAGAGTAACGCATGGGAAAGCACGGTCAGGCGAGGCAAGGCTAAGGCATGACAACGCAAGGCTAGGCAATGCACGGAAAGCAAGCAAAGAGTAACGGAACGCAAGGAAGGCAAGGGAAAGCAAGGGAAGGCAAGGGTAACGGAAGGAACGGCAGGGCAAGGGGTAACAAGGGTAAGGAACGACAACGCAAGGCTAGGCAATGCACGGCAAGGCAAGGAAAGAGTAACGGAAGGAAAGGAAGGCAAGGCAAAGCCAGGCAAGGCAAGTGTAACAAAAGGCAAGGCACGGCAAGGGTAAACAAGGCTAAGGTACGACAACGCACGGCTAGGCAATGCACGGCAACGCAAGGAAAGGGTAACGCAAGGCAAGGCACGGTGAGGCTAGGCAAGGCTAATGCACGACAACGCAAGGCTAGGCAATGCACGACAATGCAAGGAAAGCTTAAAGCAAAGGAAGGCACGGTCAGGCGAGATAAGGCTAAGGCACGACAACGCAAGGCTAGGCAATGCAGGGAAGGGAAGCAAAGAGTAACGGAAGGTAAGCAAGGCAAGGAAAAGCAAGGAAAGGCAAGGGTAACGGAAGGAACGGCACGGCAAGGGGAAACAAGGCTAAGGCACGACAACGCACGCTAGGCAATGCACGGCAAGGCAAGGGGGAAAGCACGGTCAGGCGAGGCAAGGCTAAGGCACGACAACGGAAGGCTAGGCAATGCACGGAAGGCAAGCAAAGAGTAACGGACGGCAAACAAGGCAAGGGAAAGGAAGGCAAGGCAAGGGTAACGGAAGGAACGGCACGGCAAGGGGAAACAAGGCTAAGGCACGACAACGCACGGCTAGGCAATGCACGGAAAGGCAAGGAAAGGGTAACGCATGGGAAAGCAAGGTCAGGCGAGGCAAGGCTAGGGCACGACAACGCAAGGCTAGGCAATGCACGACAATGCAAGGAAAGCTTAAAGCAAAGGAAGGCACGGTCAGGCGAGATAAGGCTAAGGCACGACAACGCAAGGCTAGGCAATGCAGGGAAGGGAAGCAAAGAGTAACGGAAGGTAAGCAAGGCAAGGAAAAGCAAGGAAAGGCAAGTGTAACGGAAGGAACGGCACGGCAAGGGGAAACAAGGCTAAGGCACGACAACGCACGCTAGGCAATGCACGGCAAGGCAAGTAAAGGGGAACGCATGGGAAAGCACGGTCAGGCGAGGCAAGGCTAAGGCATGACAACGCAAGGCTAGGCAATGCAGGGAAGGGAAGCAAAGAGTAACGGAAGGTAAGCAAGGCAAGGAAAAGCAAGGAAAGGCAAGTGTAACGGAAGGAACGGCACGGAAAGGGGTAACAAGGCTAAGGCACGACAACGCAGGGCTAGACAATGCACGTCAAGGCAAGGAAAGGGTAACGCAAGGGAAGGCACGGTCAGTTGAGGCGAGGTTAAGGCACGAAAATGCAAGGCTAGGCAATGCACGGCAAGGCAAGGAAAGAGTAACGGAAGGAAAGGAAGGCAAGGCAAAGCCAGGCAAGGCAAGTGTAACAAAAGGCACGCCACGGCAAGGGGTAACAAGGCTAAGGCACGACAACGCAGGGCTAGGCAATGCACGGCAAGGCAAGGAAAGGGTAACGCAAGGCAAGGCACGGTGAGGCTAGTCAAGGCTAATGCACGACAACGCAAGGCTAGGCAATGCACGGAAGGCAAGGAAAGAGTAACGAAAGGCAAGGCACGGTCAGGCAAGGCAAGGAAAATGCACGACAACGCAAGGGTAGGCGCTGCACGGCAAGGAAACGAAAGAATAACGGAAAGAAAGGAAGGCAAGGCAAAGCCAGGCAAGGCAAGTGTAACAAAAGGCACGCAACGGCAAGGGGAAACAAGGCTAACGCACGACAACACACGGCTAGGCAATGCACGGCAAGGCAAGGAAAGGGTAACGCAAGGCAAGGCACGGTGAGGCTAGGCAAGGCTAATGCACGACAACGCAAGGCTAGGCAATGCACGACAATGCAAGGAAAGCTTAAAGCAAAGGAAGGCACGGTCAGGCGAGATAAGGCTAAGGCACGACAACGCAAGGCTAGGCAAGGCACAGAAGGCAAGCAAAGTGTAACGGAAGGTAAGGAAGGCAAGGGAAAGCAAGGAAAGGCAATGGTAACGGAAGGAACGGCACGGCAAGGCGAAACAAGGCTAAGGCACGACAACGCACGCTAGGCAATGCACGGCAAGGCAAGGAAAGGGTAACGCATGGGAAAGCACGGTCAGGCGAGGCAAGGCTAAGGCACGACAACGCAAGGCTAGGCCATGCACGGAAGGCAAGCAAAGAGTAACGGAAGGTAAGGAAAGCAAGGGAAAGCAAGGAAAGGCAAGTGTAACGGAATGAACGGCACGGCAAGGGGAAACAAGGCTAAGGCACGACAACGCACGCTAGGCAATGCACGGCAAGGCAAGGAAAGGGTAACGCATGGGAAAGCAAGGTCAGGCGAGGCAAGGCTAGGGCACGACAACGCAAGGCTAGGCAATGCACGACAATGCAAGGAAACCTTAAAGCAAAGGAAGGCACGGTCAGGCGAGATAAGGCTAAGGCACGACAACGCAAGGCTAGGCAATGCAGGGAAGGCAAGCAAAGAGTAACGGAAGGTAAGGAAGGCAAGGGAAAGCAAGGAAAGGCAATGGTAACGGAAGGAACGGCACGGCAAGGGGAAACAAGGCTAAGGCACCAAACGCACGCTAGGCAATGCACGCAAGGCAAGGAAAGGGTAACGCATGGGAAAGCACGGTCAGGCGAGGCAAGGCTAAGGCATGACAACGCAAGGCTAGGCAATGCACGGAAAGCAAGCAAAGAGTAACGGAACGCAAGGAAGGCAAGGGAAAGCAAGGGAAGGCAAGGGTAACGGAAGGAACGGCACGGCAAGGGGTAACAAGGCTAAGGCACGACAACGCAGGGCTAGGCAATGCACGGCAAGGCAAGGAAAGGGTAACGGAAGGTAAGGAAGGCACGGCAAGGGGTAACAAGGCTAAGGCACGACAACGCAGGGCTAGGCAATGCACGGCAAGGCAAGGAAAGGGTAACGCAAAGGAAGGCACGGTCAGGCGAGATAAGGCTAAGGCACGACAACGCAAGGCTAGGCAATGCAGGGAAGGCAAGCAAAGAGTAACGGAAGGTAAGGAAGGCAAGAGAAAGCAAGGAAAGGCAATGGTAACGGAAGGAACGGCACGGCAAGGGGAAACAAGGCTAAGGCACCAAACGCACGCTAGGCAATGCACGGCAAGGCAAGGAAAGGGTAACGCAAGGCAAGGCACGGTGAGGCTAGGCAAGGCAATTGCACGACAACGCAAGGCTAGGCAATGCACGGAAGGCAAGGAAAGAGTAACGAAAGGCAAGGCACGGTCAGGCAAGGCAAGGAAAATGCACGACAACGCAAGGGTATGCGCTGCACGGCAAGGAAATGAAAGCAAAGCCAGGCAAGGCAAGTGTAACAAAAGGCACGCAACGGCAAGGGGAAACAAGGCTAAGGCACGACAACGCAGGGCTAGGCAATGCACGGCAAGGCAAGGAAAGGGTAACGCAGGGGAAGGCACGGTCAGTTGAGGCAAGGATAAGGCACGACAATGCAAGGCTAGGCAATGCACGGCAAGGCAAGGAAAGAGTAACGGAAGGAAAGGAAGGCAAGTCAAAGCCAGGAGAGGCAAGTGTAACAAAAGGCACGCCACGGCAAGGGGAAACAAGGCTAAGGCACTACAACGCACGGCTAGGCAATGCACGGCAAGGCAAGGAAAGGGTAACGCAAGGCAAGGCACGGTGAGGCTAGGCAAGGCAATTGCACGACAACGCAAGGCTAGGCAATGCACGGAAGGCAAGGAAAGAGTAACGAAAGGCAAGGCACGGTCAGGCAAGGCAAGGAAAATGCACGACAACGCAAGGGTATGCGCTGCACGGCAAGTAAATGAAAGAATAACGGAAAGAAAGGAAGGCAAGGCAAAGCCAGGCAAGGCAAGTGTAACAAAAGGCACGCAACGGCAAGGGGAAACAAGGCTAAGGCACGACAACTCACGGCTAGGAAATGCACGGCAAGGCAAGGAAAGGGTAACGCAAGGCAAGGCACGGTGAGGCTAGGCAAGGCTAATGCACGACAACGCAAGGCTAGGCAATGCACGGAAGGCAAGGAAAGAGTAACGAAAGGCAAGGGACGGTCAGGCAAGGCAAGGAAAATGCACGACAACGCAAGAGTAGGCGCTGCACGGCTTGGAAAGGAAAGAATAACGGAAAGAAAGGAAGGCAAGGCAAAGCCAGGCAAGGCAAGTGTAACAAAAGGCACGCAACGGCAAGGGGAAAGAAGGCTAAGGCACGACAACACACTGCTAGGAAATGCACGGCAAGTCAAGGAAAGGGTAACGCAAGGCAAGGCACGGTGAGGCTAGGCAAGGCTAATGCACGAGAAAGCAAGCAAAGAGTAACGGAACGCAAGGAAGGCAAGGGAAAGCAAGGGAAGGCAAGGGTAACGGAAGGAACGTCACGGCAAGGGGTAACAAGGCTAAGGCACGGCAACGCACGGCTAGGAAATGCACGGCAAGGCAAGGAAAGGGTAACGCAAGGCAAGGCACGGTGAGGCTAGGCAAGGATAATGCACGACAACGCAAGGCTAGGTAATGCACGACAATGCAAGGAAACCTTAAAGCAAAGGAAGGCACGGTCAGGCGAGATAAGGCTAAGGTACGACAACGCAAGGCTAGGCAATGCAGGGAAGGCAAGCAAAGAGTAACGGAAGGTAAGGAAGGCAAGGGAAAGCCAGGCAAGGCAATGGTAACGGAAGGAACGGCACGGCAAGGGGAAACAAGGCTAAGGCACCAAACGCACGCTAGGCAATGCACGCAAGGCAAGGAAAGGGTAACGCAAGGCAAGGCACGGTGAGGCTAGGCAAGGCTAATGCACGACAACGCAAGGCTAGGCAATGCACGACAATGCCAGGAAAGCTTAAAGCAAAGGAAGGCACGGTCAGGCGAGATAAGGCTAAGGCACGACAACGCAAGGCTAGGCAAGGCACAGAAGGCAAGCAAAGAGTAACGGAAGGTAAGGAAGGCAAGGGAAAGCAAGGAAAGGCAAGGATAACGGAAGGAACGGCACGGAAAGGGGTAACAAGGCTAAGGCACGACAACGCAGGGCTAGGCAATGCACGGCAAGGCAAGGAAAGGGTAACGGAAGGAAAGGAAGGTAAGGCAAAGCCAGGCAAGGCAAGTGTAACAAAAGGCACGCAACGGCAAGGGGAAACAAGGCTAAGGCACGACAACGCACGGCTAGGCAATGCACGGCAACGCAAGGAAAGGGTAACGCAAGGCAAGGCACGGTGAGGCTAGGCAAGGCTAATGCACGACAACGCAAGGCTAGGCAATGCACGACAATGCAAGGAAAGCTTAAAGCAAAGGAAGGCACGGTCAGGCGAGATAAGGCTAAGGCACGACAACGCAAGGCTAGGCAATGCAGGGAAGGGAAGCAAAGAGTAACGGAAGGTAAGCAAGGCAAGGAAAAGCAAGGAAAGGCAAGGGTAACGGAAGGAACGGCACGGCAAGGGGAAACAAGGCTATGGCACGGCAACGCAGGCTAGGCAATGCACGGCAAGGCAAGGAAAGGTTAACGCATGGGAAAGCACGGTCAGGCGAGGCAAGGCTAAGGCACGACAACGCAAGGCTAGGCAATTCACGGAAGGCAAGCAAAGAGTAACGGAAGGTAAGGAAAGCATGGGAAAGCAAGGAAAGGCAAGTGTAACGGAATGAACGGCACGGCAAGGGGAAACAAGGCTAAGGCACGACAACGCACGCTAGGCAATGCACGGAAAGGCAAGGAAAGGGTAACGCATGGGAAAGCAAGGTCAGGCGAGGCAAGGCTAGGGCACGACAACGCAAGGCTAGGCAATGCACGACAATGCAAGGAAAGCTTAAAGCAAAGGAAGGCACGGTCAGGCGAGATAAGGCTAAGGCACGACAACGCAAGGCTAGGCAATGCAGGGAAGGGAAGCAAAGAGTAACGGAAGGTAAGCAAGGCAAGGAAAAGCAAGGAAAGGCAAGTGTAACGGAAGGAACGGCACGGCAAGGGGAAAGAAGGCTAAGGCTCGACAACGCAAGCTAGGCAATGCACGGCAAGGCAAGTAAAGGGGAACGCATGGGAAAGCACGGTCAGGCGAGGCAAGGCTAAGGCATGACAACGCAAGGCTAGGCAAGGCAGGGAAGGGAAGCAAAGAGTAACGGAAGGTAAGCAAGGCAAGGAAAAGCAAGGAAAGGCAAGTGTAACGGAAGGAACGGCACGGAAAGGGGTAACAAGGCTAAGGCACGACAACGCAGGGCTAGACAATGCACGTCAAGGCAAGGAAAGGGTAACCCAAGGGAAGGCACGGTCAGTTGAGGCGAGGTTAAGGCACGAAAATGCAAGGCTAGGCAATGCACGGCAAGGCAAGGAAAGAGTAACGGAAGGAAAGGAAGGCAAGGCAAAGCCAGGCAAGGCAAGTGTAACAAAAGGCACGCCACGGCAAGGGGTAACAAGGCTAAGGCACGACAACGCACGGCTAGGCAATGCACGGCAAGGCAAGGAAAGGGTAACGCAAGGCAAGGCACGGTGAGGCTAGTCAAGGCTAATGCACGACAACGCAAGGCTAGGCAATGCACGGAAGGCAAGGAAAGAGTAACGAAAGGCAAGGCACGGTCAGGCAAGGCAAGGAAAATGCACGACAACGCAAGGGTAGGTGCTGCACGGCAAGGAAACGAAAGAATAACGGAAAGAAAGGAAGGCAAGGCAAAGCCAGGCAAGGCAAGTGTAACAAAAGGCACGCAACGGCAAGGGGAAACAAGGCTAAGGCACGACAACACACGGCTAGGAAATGCACGGCAAGGCAAGGAAAGGGTAACGCAAGGCAAGGCACGGTGAGGCTAGGCAAGGCTAATGCACGACAACGCAAGGCTAGGCAATGCACGACAATGCCAGGAAAGCTTAAAGCAAAGGAAGGCACGGTCAGGCGAGATTAGGCTAAGGCACGACAACGCAAGGCTAGGCAAGGCACAGAAGGCAAGCAAAGTGTAACGGAAGGTAAGGAAGGCAAGGGAAAGCAAGGAAAGGAAATGGTAACGGAAGGAACGGCACGGCAAGGCGAAACAAGGCTAAGGCACGACAACGCACGCTAGGCAATGCACGGCAAGGCAAGGAAAGGGTAACGCATAGGAAAGCACGGTCAGGCGAGGCAAGGCTAAGGCACGACAACGCAAGGCTAGGCAATGCACGGAAGGCAAGCAAAGAGTAACGGAAGGTAAGGAAGGCAAGGGAAAGGAAAGAAAGGCAAGTGTAACGGAAGGAACGGCACGGCAAGGGGTAACAAGGCTAAGGCACGACAACGCAGGGCTAGGCAATGCACGGCAACGCAAGGAAAGGGTAACGGAAGGAAAGGAAGGTAAGGCAAAGCCAGGCAAGGCAAGTGTAACAAAAGGAAAGCCACGGCAAGGGGAAACAAGGCTAAGGCACGACAACGCACGGCTAGGCAATTCACGGCAACGCAAGGAAAGGGTAACGCAAGGCAAGGCACGGTGAGGCTAGGCAAGGCTAATGCACGACAACGCAAGGCTAGGCAATGCACGACAATGCAAGGAAACCTTAAAGCAAAGGAAGGTACGGTCAGGCGAGATAAGGCTAAGGCACGACAACGCAAGGCTAGGCAATGCAGGGAAGGGAAGCAAAGAGCAACGGAAGGTAAGCAAGGCAAGGAAAAGCAAGGAAAGGCAAGGGTAACGGAAGGAACGGCACGGCAAGGGGAAACAAGGTTAAGGCACGGCAACGCAGGCTGGGCAATGCACGGCAAGGCAAGGAAAGGGTAACGCATGGGAAAGCACGGTCAGGCGAGGCAAGGCTAAGGCACGACTACGCAAGGCTAGGCCATGCACGGAAGGCAAGCAAAGAGTAACGGAAGGTAAGGAAAGCATGGGAAAGCAAGGAAAGGCAAGTGTAACGGAAGGAACGGCACGGCAAGGGGAAACAAGGCTAAGGCACGACAACGCACGCTGGGCAATGCACGGAAAGGCAAGGAAAGGGTAACGCATGGGAAAGCAAGGTCAGGCGAGGCAAGGCTAGGGCACGACAACGCAAGGCTAGGCAATGCACGACAATGCAAGGAAACCTTAAAGCAAAGGAAGGCACGGTCAGGCGAGATAAGGCTAAGGCACGAAAATGCAAGGCTAGGCAATGCAGGGAAGGCAAGCAAAGAGTAACGGAAGGTAAGGAAGGCAAGGGAAAGCAAGGAAAGGCAATGGTAACGGAAGGAACGGCACGGCAAGGGGAAACAAGGCTAAGGCACGAAACGCACGCTAGGCAATGCACGCAAGGCAAGGAAAGGGTAACGCATGGGAAAGCACGGTCAGGCGAGGCAAGGCTAAGGCATGACAACGCAAGGCTAGGCAATGCACGGAAAGCAAGCAAAGAGTAACGGAACGCAAGGAAGGCAAGGGAAAGCAAGGGAAGGCAAGGGTAACGGAAGGAACGGCACGGCAAGGGGTAGACAACGCACGGCTAGGCAATGCACGGAAAGGCAAGGAAAGGGTAACGCATGGGAAAGCACGGTCAGGCGAGGCAAGGCTAAGGCATGACAACGCAAGGCTAGGCAATGCACGACAATGCAAGGAAAGCTTAAAGCAAAGGAAGGCACGGTCAGGCGAGATAAGGCTAAGGCACGACAACGCAAGGCTAGGCAATGCAGGGAAGGCAAGCAAAGAGTAACGGAAGGTAAGGAAGGCAAGGGAAAGCAAGGAAAGGCAAGGGTAACGGAAGGAACGGCACGGCAAGGGGAAACAAGGCTAAGGCACGACAACGCACGGCTAGGCAATGCACGGCAAGGCAAGGAAAGGGTAACGCAAGGCAAGGCACGGTGAGGCTAGGCAAGGCAATTGCACGACAACGCAAGGCTAGGCAATGCACGGAAGGCAAGGAAAGAGTAACGAAAGGCAAGGCACGGTCAGGCAAGGCAAGGAAAATGCACGACAACGCAAGGGTATGCGCTGCACGGCAAGTAAATGAAAGAATAACGGAAAGAAAGGAAGGCAAGGCAAAGCCAGGCAAGGCAAGTGTAACAAAAGGCACGCAACGGCAAGGGGAAACAAGGCTAAGGCACGACAACTCACGGCTAGGAAATGCACGGCAAGGCAAGGAAAGGGTAACGCAAGGCAAGGCACGGTGAGGCTAGGCAAGGCTAATGCACGACAACGCAAGGCTAGGCAATGCACGACAATGCCAGGAAAGCTTAAAACAAAGGAAGGCACGGTCAGGCGAGATAAGGCTAAGGCACGACAACGCAAGGCTAGGCAAGGCACAGAAGGCAAGCAAAGTGTAACGGAAGGTAAGGAAGGCAAGGGAAAGCAAGGAAAGGCAATGGTAACGGAAGGAACGGCACGGCAAGGCGAAACAAGGCTAAGGCACGACAACGCACGCTAGGCAATGCACGGCAAGGCAAGGAAAGGGTAACGCATAGGAAAGCACGGTCAGGCGAGGCAAGGCTAAGGCACGACAACGCAAGGCTAGGCAATGCACGGAAGGCAAGCAAAGAGTAACGGAAGGTAAGGAAGGCAAGGGAAAGGAAAGAAAGGCAAGTGTAACGGAAGGAACGGCACGGTAAGGGGAAACAAGTCTAAGGCACGACAACGCACGGCTAGGCAA
Organism: Macrotis lagotis; assembly: GCF_037893015.1. NCBI lineage: Eukaryota > Metazoa > Chordata > Mammalia > Peramelemorphia > Peramelidae > Macrotis > Macrotis lagotis. Next base: position 257,779 of record NW_027422043.1, on the reverse strand, counting down.
TGCACGGCAAGGCAAGCAAAGGGTAACGCAAGGCAAGGCACGGTGAGGCTAGGCAAGGCTAATGCACGAAAACGCAAGGCTAGGCAATGCACGGAAATCAAGCAAAGAGTAACGGAACGCAAGGAAGGCAAGGGAAAGCAAGGGAAGGCAAGTGTAACGGAAGTAACGGCACGGCACGGGGTAACAAGGCTAAGGCACGACAACGCAGGGCTAGGCAATGCACGGCAAGGCATGGAAAGGGTAACGGAAGGAAAGGAAGGTAAGGCAAAGCCAGGCAAGGCAAGTGTAACAAAAGGAAAGCCACGGCAAGGGGAAACAAGGCTAAGGCACGACAACGCACGGCTAGGCAATGCACGGCAACGCAAGGAAAGGGTAACGCAAGGCAAGGCACGGTGAAGCTAGGCAAGGATAATGCACGACAACGCAAGGCTAGGCAATGCACGACAATGCAAGGAAACCTTAAAGCAAAGGAAGGCACCGTCAGGCGAGATAAGGCTAAGGCACGACAACGCAAGGCTAGGCAATGCAGGGAAGGGAAGCAAAGAGTAACGGAAGGTAAGCAAGGCAAGGAAAAGCAAGGAAAGGCAAGGGTAACGGAAGGAACGGCACGGCAAGGGGAAACAAGGCTATGGCACGGCAACGCAGGCTAGGCAATGCACGGCAAGGCAAGGAAAGGTTAACGCATGGGAAAGCACGGTCAGGCGAGGCAAGGCTAAGGCACGACAACGCAAGGCTAGGCAATGCACGGAAGGCAAGCAAAGAGTAACGGAAGGTAAGGAAAGCATGGGAAAGCAAGGAAAGGCAAGTGTAACGGAATGGACGGCACGGCAAGGGGAAACAAGGCTAAGGCACGACAACGCACGCTAGGCAATGCACGCAAGGCAAGGAAAGGGAAACGCATGGGATAGAACGGTCAGGCGAGGCAAGGCTAAGGCATGACAACGCAAGGCTAGGCAATGCACGGAAAGCAAGCAAAGAGTAACGGAACGCAAGGAAGGCAAGGGAAAGCAAGGGAAGGCAAGGGTAACGGAAGGAACGGCACGGCAAGGGGTAACAAGGCTAAGGCACGACAACGCAGGGCTAGGCAATGCACGGCAAGGCATGGAAAGGGTAACGGAAGGAAAGGAAGGTAAGGCAAAGCCAGGCAAGGCAAGTGTAACAAAAGGAAAGCCACGGCAAGGGGAAACAAGGCTAAGGCACGACAACGCACGGCTAGGCAATGCACGGCAACTCAAGGAAAGGGTAACGCAAGGCAAGGCACGGTGAGGCTAGGCAAGGCTAATGCACGACAACGCAAGGCTAGGCAATGCACGACAATGCAAGGAAAGCTTAAAGCAAAGGAAGGCACGGTCAGGCGAGATAAGGCTAAGGCACGACAACGCAAGGCTAGGCAATGCAGGGAAGGGAAGCAAAGAGTAACGGAAGGTAAGCAAGGCAAGGAAAAGCAAGGAAAGGCAAGGGTAACGGAAGGAACGGCACGGCAAGGGGAAACAAGGCTATGGCACGGCAACGCAGGCTAGGCAATGCACGGCAAGGCAAGGAAAGGTTAACGCATGGGAAAGCACGGTCAGGCGAGGCAAGGCTAAGGCACGACAAAGCAAGGCTAGGCAATGCACGGAAGGTAAGCAAAGAGTAACGGAAGGTAAGGAAAGCATGGGAAAGCAAGGAAAGGCAAGTGTAACGGAATGAACGGCACGGCAAGGGGAAACAAGGCTAAGGCACGACAACGCACGCTAGGCAATGCACGGAAAGGCAAGGAAAGGGTAACGCATGGGAAAGCAAGGTCAGGCGAGGCAAGGCTAGGGCACGACAACGCAAGGCTAGGCAATGCACGACAATGCAAGGAAAGCTTAAAGCAAAGGAAGGCACGGTCAGGCGAGATAAGGCTAAGGCACGACAACGCAAGGCTAGGCAATGCAGGGAAGGGAAGCAAAGAGTAACGGAAGGTAAGCAAGGCAAGGAAAAGCAAGGAAAGGCAAGTGTAACGGAAGGAACGGCACGGCAAGGGGAAACAAGGCTAAGGCACGACAACGCACGCTAGGCAATGCACGGCAAGGCAAGTAAAGGGGAACGCATGGGAAAGCACGGTCAGGCGAGGCAAGGCTAAGGCATGACAACGCAAGGCTAGGCAATGCAGGGAAGGGAAGCAAAGAGTAACGGAAGGTAAGCAAGGCAAGGAAAAGCAAGGAAAGGCAAGTGTAACGGAAGGAACGGCACGGAAAGGGGTAACAAGGCTAAGGCACGACAACGCAGGGCTAGACAATGCACGTCAAGGCCAGGAAAGGGTAACGCAAGGGAAGGCACGGTCAGTTGAGGCGAGGTTAAGGCACGAAAATGCAAGGCTAGGCAATGCACGGCAAGGCAAGGAAAGAGTAACGGAAGGAAAGGAAGGCAAGGCAAAGCCAGGCAAGGCAAGTGTAACAAAAGGCACGCCACGGCAAGGGGTAACAAGGCTAAGGCACGACAACGCACGGCTAGGCAATGCACGGCAAGGCAAGGAAAGGGTAACGCAAGGCAAGGCACGGTGAGGCTAGTCAAGGCTAATGCACGACAACGCAAGGCTAGGCAATGCACGGAAGGCAAGGAAAGAGTAACGAAAGGCAAGGCACGGTCAGGCAAGGCAAGGAAAATGCACGACAACGCAAGGGTAGGCGCTGCACGGCAAGGAAACGAAAGAATAACGGAAAGAAAGGAAGGCAAGGCAAAGCCAGGCAAGGCAAGTGTAACAAAAGGCACGCAACGGCAAGGGGAAACAAGGCTAAGGCACGACAACACACGGCTAGGAAATGCACGGCAAGGCAAGGAAAGGGTAACGCAAGGCAAGGCACGGTGAGGCTAGGCAAGGCTAATGCACGACAACGCAAGGCTAGGCAATGCACGACAATGCCAGGAAAGCTTAAAGCAAAGGAAGGCACGGTCAGGCGAGATAAGGCTAAGGCACGACAACGCAAGGCTAGGCAAGGCACAGAAGGCAAGCAAAGTGTAACGGAAGGTAAGGAAGGCAAGGGAAAGCAAGGAAAGGCAATGGTAACGGAAGGAACGGCACGGCAAGGCGAAACAAGGCTAAGGCACGACAACGCACGCTAGGCAATGCACGGCAAGGCAAGGAAAGGGTAACGCATAGGAAAGCACGGTCAGGCGAGGCAAGGCTAAGGCACGACAACGCAAGGCTAGGCAATGCACGGAAGGCAAGCAAAGAGTAACGGAAGGTAAGGAAGGCAAGGGAAAGGAAAGAAAGGCAAGTGTAACGGAAGGAACGGCACGGCAAGGGGTAACAAGGCTAAGGCACGACAACGCAGGGCTAGGCAATGCACGGCAAGGCAAGGAAAGGGTAACGGAAGGAAAGGAAGGTAAGGCAAAGCCAGGCAAGGCAAGTGTAACAAAAGGAAAGCCACGGCAAGGGGAAACAAGGCTAAGGCACGACAACGCACGGCTAGGCAATTCACGGCAACGCAAGGAAAGGGTAACGCAAGGCAAGGCACGGTGAGGCTAGGCAAGGCTAATGCACGACAACGCAAGGCTAGGCAATGCACGACAATGCAAGGAAAGCTTAAAGCAAAGGAAGGTACGGTCAGGCGAGATAAGGCTAAGGCACGACAACGCAAGGCTAGGCAATGCAGGGAAGGGAAGCAAAGAGCAACGGAAGGTAAGCAAGGCAAGGAAAAGCAAGGAAAGGCAAGGGTAACGGAAGGAACGGCACGGCAAGGGGAAACAAGGTTAAGGCACGGCAACGCAGGCTAGGCAATGCACGGCAAGGCAAGGAAAGGGTAACGCATGGGAAAGCACGGTCAGGCGAGGCAAGGCTAAGGCACGACTACGCAAGGCTAGGCCATGCACGGAAGGCAAGCAAAGAGTAACGGAAGGTAAGGAAAGCATGGGAAAGCAAGGAAAGGCAAGTGTAACGGAATGAACGGCACGGCAAGGGGAAACAAGGCTAAGGCACGACAACGCACGCTGGGCAATGCACGGAAAGGCAAGGAAAGGGTAACGCATGGGAAAGCAAGGTCAGGCGAGGCAAGGCTAGGGCACGACAACGCAAGGCTAGGCAATGCACGACAATGCAAGGAAACCTTAAAGCAAAGGAAGGCACGGTCAGGCGAGATAAGGCTAAGGCACGAAAATGCAAGGCTAGGCAATGCAGGGAAGGCAAGCAAAGAGTAACGGAAGGTAAGGAAGGCAAGGGAAAGCAAGGAAAGGCAATGGTAACGGAAGGAACGGCACGGCAAGGGGAAACAAGGCTAAGGCACCAAACGCACGCTAGGCAATGCACGCAAGGCAAGGAAAGGGTAACGCATGGGAAAGAACGATCAGGCGAGGCAAGGCTAAGGCATGACAACGCAAGGCTAGGCAATGCACGGAAAGCAAGCAAAGAGTAACGGAACGCAAGGAAGGCAAGGGAAAGCAAGGGAAGGCAAGGGTAACGGAAGGAACGGCACGGCAAGGGGTAACAAGGCTAAGGAACGACAACGCAAGGCTAGGCAATGCACGGAAGGCAAGCAAAGAGTAACGGAAGGCAAGGAAGGCTAGGGAAAGCAGGGAAAGGCAAGGTCAGGCGAGGCAAGGCTAAGGCACGACAACGCAAGGCTAGGCAATGCACGACAATGCAAGGAAAGCTTAAAGCAAAGGAAGGCACGGTCAGGCGAGATAAGGCTAAGGCACGACAACGCAAGGCTAGGCAATGCAGGGAAGGCAAGCAAAGAGTAACGGAAGGAAAGGAAGGCAAGGCAAAGCCAGGCAAGGCAAGTGTAACAAAAGGCACGCCACGGCAAGGGGAAACAAGGCTAAGGCACTACAACGCACGGCTAGGCAATGCACGGCAAGGCAAGGAAAGGGTAACGCAAGGCAAGGCACGGTGAGGCTAGGCAAGGCAATTGCACGACAACGCAAGGCTAGGCAATGCACGGAAGGCAAGGAAAGAGTAACGAAAGGCAAGGCACGGTCAGGCAAGGCAAGGAAAATGCACGACAACGCAAGGGTATGCGCTGCACGGCAAGTAAATGAAAGAATAACGGAAAGAAAGGAAGGCAAGGCAAAGCCAGGCAAGGCAAGTGTAACAAAAGGCACGCAACGGCAAGGGGAAACAAGGCTAAGGCACGACAACTCACGGCTAGGAAATGCACGGCAAGGCAAGGAAAGGGTAACGCAAGGCAAGGCACGGTGAGGCTAGGCAAGGCTAATGCACGACAACGCAAGGCTAGGCAATGCACGACAATGCCAGTAAAGCTTAAAACAAAGGAAGGCACGGTCAGGCGAGATAAGGCTAAGGCACGACAACGCAAGGCTAGGCAAGGCACAGAAGGCAAGCAAAGTGTAACGGAAGGTAAGGAAGGCAAGGGAAAGCAAGGAAAGGCAATGGTAACGGAAGGAACGGCACGGCAAGGCGAAACAAGGCTAAGGCACGACAACGCACGCTAGGCAATGCACGGCAAGGCAAGGAAAGGGTAACGCATAGGAAAGCACGGTCAGGCGAGGCAAGGCTAAGGCACGACAACGCAAGGCTAGGCAATGCACGGAAGGCAAGCAAAGAGTAACGGAAGGTAAGGAAGGCAAGGGAAAGGAAAGAAAGGCAAGTGTAACGGAAGGAACGGCACGGTAAGGGGAAACAAGTCTAAGGCACGACAACGCACGGCTAGGCAATGCACGGCAAGGCAACCAAAGGGTAACGCAAGGCAAGGCACGGTGAGGCTAGGCAAGGCTAATGCACGAAAACGCAAGGCTAGGCAATGCACGGAAATCAAGCAAAGAGTAACGGAACGCAAGGAAGGCAAGGGAAAGCAAGGGAAGGCAAGGGTAACGGAAGTAACGGCACGGCACGGGGTAACAAGGCTAAGGCACGACAACACACGGCTAGGAAATGCACGGCAAGGCAAGGAAAGGGCAACGCAAGGCAAGGCACGGTGAGGCTAGGCAAGGATAATGCACGACAACGCAAGGCTAGGCAATGCACGACAATGCAAGGAAACCTTAAAGCAAAGGAAGGCACGGTCAGGCGAGATAAGGCTAAGGCACGACAACGCAAGGCTAGGCAATGCAGGGAAGGCAAGCAAAGAGTAACGGAAGGTAAGGAAGGCAAGGGAAAGCAAGGAAAGGCAATGGTAACGGAAGGAACGGCACGGCAAGGGGAAACAAGGCTAAGGCACCAAACGCACGCTAGGCAATGCACGCAAGGCAAGGAAAGGGAAACGCATGGGATAGAACGGTCAGGCGAGGCAAGGCTAAGGCATGACAACGCAAGGCTAGGCAATGCACGGAAAGCAAGCAAAGAGTAACAGAACGCAAGGAAGGCAAGGGAAAGCAAGGGAAGGCAAGGGTAACGGAAGGAACGGCACGGCAAGGGGTAACAAGGCTAAGGCACGACAACGCAGGGCTAGGCAATGCACGGCAAGGCAAGGAAAGGGTAACGGAAGGAAAGGAAGGCAAGGCAAAGCCAGGCAAGGCAAGTGTAACAAAAGGCACGCCACGGCAAGGGGAAACAAGGCAAGGAAAGGGTAACGCATGGGAAAGCACGGTCAGGCGAGGCAAGGCTAAGGCACGACAACGCAAGGCTAGGCAGTAACGGAAGGCAAGGAAGGCAAGGGAAAGCAAGGGAAGGCAAGGGTAACGGAAGGAACGGCACGGCAAGGGGTAACAAGGCTAAGGAACGACAACGCAGGGCTAGGCAATGCACGGCAAGGCAAGGAAAGGGTAACGCATGGGAAAGCAAGGTCAGGCGAGGCAAGGCTAAGGCACGACAACGCAAGGCTAGGCAATGCACGACAATGCAAGTAAACCTTAAAGCAAAGGAAGGCACGGTCAGGCGAGATAAGGCTAAGGCACGACAACGCAAGGCTAGGCAATGCACGGAAGGCAAGGAAAGAGTAACGGAAGGAAAGGAAGGCAAGGCAAAGCCAGGCAAGGCAAGTGTAACAAAAGGCACGCCAGGGCAAGGGAAATCAAGGCAATGCACGGCAAGGCAAGGAAAGGGTAACGCAAGGCAAGGCACGGTCAGGCGAGGCAAGGCTAAGGCACGACAACGCAAGGCTAGGCAATGCACGGAAGGCAAGGAAAGAGTAACGAAAGGCAAGGCACGGTCAGGCAAGGCAAGGAAAATGCACGACAACGCAAGGGTATGCGCTGCACGGCAAGTAAATGAAAGAATAACGGAAAGAAAGGAAGGCAAGGCAAAGCCAGGCAAGGCAAGTGTAACAAAAGGCACGCAACGGCAAGGGGAAACAAGGCTAAGGCACGACAACACACGGCTAGGAAATGCACGGCAAGGCAAGGACAGGGTAACGCAAGGCAAGGCACGGTGAAGCTAGGCAAGGCTAATGCACGACAACGCAAGGCTAGGCAATGCACGACAATGCCAGGAAAGCTTAAAGCAAAGGAAGGCACGGTCAGGCGAGATAAGGCTAAGGCACGACAACGCAAGGCTAGGCAAGGCACAGAAGGCAAGCAAAGAGTAACGGAAGGTAAGGAAGGCAAGGGAAAGCAAGGAAAGGCAATGGTAACGGAAGGAACGGCACGGCAAGGGGAAACAAGGCTAAGGCACGACAACGCACGCTAGGCAATGCACGGCAAGGCAAGGAAAGGGTAACGCATGGGAAAGCACGGTCAGGCGAGGCAAGGCTAAGGCACGACAACACAAGGCTAGGCAATGCACGGAAGGCAAGCAAAGAGTAACGGAAGGTAAGGAAGGCAAGGGAAAGCAAGGAGAGGCAAGTGTAACGGAAGAACGGCACGGCAAGGGGAAACAAGGCTAAGGCACGACAACGCACGGCTAGGCAATGCACGGCAAGGCAAGGAAAGGGCAACGCAAGGCAAGGCACGGTGAGGCTAGGCAAGGATAATGGACGACAACGCAAGGCTAGGCAATGCACGACAATGCAAGGAAACCTTAAAGCAAAGGAAGGCACGGTCAGGCGAGATAAGGCTAAGGCACGACAACGCAAGGCTAGGCAATGCAGGGAAGGCAAGCAAAGAGTAACGGAAGGTAAGGAAGGCAAGGGAAAGCAAGGAAAGGCAATGGTAACGGAAGGAACGGCACGGCAAGGGGAAAAAAGGCTAAGGCACGGCAACGCACGCTAGGCAATGCACGGCAAGGCAAGGAAAGGGTAACGCATGGGAAAGCACGGTCAGGCGAGGCAAGGCTAAGGCACGACAACGCAAGGCTAGGCAATGCACGGAAGGCAAGCAAAGAGTAACGGAAGGTAAGGAAGGCAAGGGAAAGCAAGGGAAGGCAAGGGTAACGGAAGGAACGGCACGGCAAGGGGTAACAAGGCTAAGGCACGACAACGCAGGGCTAGGCAATGCACGGCAAGGCAAGGAAAGGGTAACGGAAGGAAAGGAAGGCAAGGCAAAGCCAGGCAAGGCAAGTGTAACAAAAGGCACGCCACGGCAAGGGGAAACAAGGCTAAGGCACGACAACGCACGGCTAGGCAATGCACGGCAACGCAAGGAAAGGGTAACGCAAGGCAAGGCACGGTGAGGCTAGGCAAGGCTAATGCACGACAACGCAAGGCTAGGCAATGCACGACAATGCAAGGAAAGTTTAAAGCAAAGGAAGGCACGGTCAGGCGAGATAAGGCTAAGGCACGACAACGCAAGGCTAGGCAATGCCGGGAAGGGAAGCAAAGAGCAACGGAAGGTAAGCAAGGCAAGGAAAAGCAAGGAAAGGCAAGGGTAACGGAAGGAACGGCACGGCAAGGGGAAACAAGGCTAAGGCACGGCAACGCAGGCTAGGCAATGCACGGCAAGGCAAGGAAAGGGTAACGCATGGGAAAGCACGGTCAGGCGAGGCAAGGCTAAGGCACGACAACGCAAGGCTAGGCAATGCAGGGAAGGCAAGCAAAGAGTAACGGAAGGTAAGGAAGGCAAGGGAAAGCAAGGAAAGGCAAGTGTAACGGAATGAACGGCACGGAAGGGGAAACAAGGCTAAGGCACGACAACGCACGCTAGGCAATGCACGGAAAGGCAAGGAAAGGGTAACGCATGGGAAAGCAAGGTCAGGCGAGGCAAGGCTAGGGCACGACAACGCAAGGCTAGGCAATGCACGGAAAGCAAGCAAAGAGTAACGGAACGCAAGGAAGGCAAGGGAAAGCAAGGGAAGGCAAGGGAAACGGAAGGAACGGCTAAGGCACGACAACGCACGCTAGGCAATGCACGGCAAGGCAAGTAAAGGGGAACGCATGGGAAAGCACGGTCAGGCGAGGCAAGGCTAAGGCATGACAACGCAAGGCTAGGCAATGCAGGGAAGGAAGCAAAGAGTAACGGAAGGTAAGCAAGGCAAGGAAAAGCAAGGAAAGGCAAGTGTAACGGAAGGAACGGCACGGCAAGGGGTAACGAGGCTAAGGCACGACAACGCAGGGCTAGGCAATGCACGGCAAGGCAAGGAAAGGGTAACGGAAGGAAAGGAAGGTAAGGCAAAGCCAGGCAAGGCAAGTGTAACCAAAGGAAAGCCACGGCAAGGGGAAACAAGGCTAAGGCACGACAACGCACGGCTAGGCAATGCACGGCAACGCAAGGAAAGGGTAACGCAAGGCAAGGCACGGTGAGGCTAGGCAAGGCTAATGCACGACAACGCAAGGCTAGGCAATGCACGACAATGCAAGGAAAGTTTAAAGCAAAGGAAGGCACGTTCAGGCGAGATAAGGCTAAGGCACGACAACGCAAGGCTAGGCAATGCAGGGAAGGGAAGCAAAGAGCAACGGAAGGTAAGCAAGGCAAGGAAAAGCAACGAAAGGCAAGGGTAACGGAAGGAACGGCACGGCAAGGGGAAACAAGGCTAAGGCACGGCAACGCAGGCTAGGCAATGCACGGCAAGGCAAGGAAAGGGTAACGCATGGGAAAGCACGGTCAAGCGAGGCAAGGCTAAGGCACGACAACGCAAGGCTAGGCCATGCACGGAAGGCAAGCAAAGAGTAACGGAAGGTAAGGAAAGCATGGGAAAGCAAGGAAAGGCAAGTGTAACGGAATGAACGGCACGGCAAGGGGAAACAAGGCTAAGGCACGACAACGCACGCTAGGCAATGCACGGAAAGGCAAGGAAAGGGTAACGCATGGGAAAGCAAGGTCAGGCGATGCAAGGCTAGGGCACGACAACGCAAGGCTAGGCAATGCACGACAATGCAAGGAAAGCTTAAAGCAAAGGAAGGCACGGTCAGGCGAGATAAGGCTAAGGCACGACAACGCAAGGGTAGGCAATGCAGGGAAGGGAAGCAAAGAGTAACGGAAGGTAAGCAAGGCAAGGAACAGCAAGGAAAGGCAAGTGTAACGGAAGGAACGGCACGGCAAGGGGAAACAAGGCTAAGGCACGGCAACGCAGGCTAGGCAATGCACGGGAAGGCAAAAAGGGCAACGCATGGAAAAGCACGGTCAGGCGAGGCAAGGCTAAGGCACGACAACGCAAGGCTAGGCAATACACGGAAGGCAAGCAAAGAGTAACGGAAGGTAAGGAAGGCAACGGAAAGCAAGGAAAAGCAAGTGTAACGGAAGGAACGGCACGGCAAGGGGAAACAAGGCTAAGGCACGACAACGCACGCTAGGCAATGCACGGCAAGGCAAGTAAAGGGGAACGCATGGGAAAGCACGGTCAGGCGAGGCAAGGCTAAGGCATGACAACGCAAGGCTAAGCCATGCACGGAAAGCAAGCAAAGAGTAACGGAACGCAAGGAAGGCAAGGGAAAGCAAGGGAAGGCAAGGGTAACGGAAGGAACGGCACGGCAAGGGGTAACAAGGCTAAGGCACGACAACGCAGGGCTAGGCAATGCACGGCAAGGCAAGGAAAGGGTAACGCAAGGGAAGGCACGGTCAGTTGAGGCAAGGATAAGGCACGAAAATGCAAGGCTAGGCAATGCACGGCAAGGCAAGGAAAGAGTAACGGAAGGAAAGGAAGGCAAGGCAAAGCCAGGCAAGGCAAGTGTAACAAAAGGCACGCCACGGCAAGGGGTAAGAAGGCTAAGGCACGACAACGCACGGCTAGGCAATGCACGGCAAGGCAAGGAAAGGGTAACGCAAGGCAAGGCACGGTGAGGCAAGGCAAGGCTAATGCACGACAACTCAAGGCTAGGCAATGCACGGAAGGCAAGGAAAGAGTAACGAAAGGCAAGGCACGGTCAGGCAAGGCAAGGAAAATGCACGACAACGCAAGGGTAGGCGCTGCACGGCAAGGAAACGAAAGAATAACGGAAAGAAAGGAAGGCAAGGCAAAGCCAGGCAAGGCAAGTGTAACAAAAGGCACGCAACGGCAAGGGGAAACAAGGCTAAGGCACGACAACACACGGCTAGGAAATGCACGGCAAGGCAAGGACAGGGTAACGCAAGGCAAGGCACGGTGAGGCTAGGCAAGGCTAATGGACGACAACGCAAGGCTAGGCAATGCACGACAATGCCAGGAAAGCTTAAAGCAAAGGAAGGCACGGTCAGGCGAGATAAGGCTAAGGCACGACAACGCAAGGCTAGGCAAGGCACAGAAGGCAAGCAAAGAGTAACGGAAGGTAAGGAAGGCAAGGGAAAGCAAGGAAAGGCAATGGTAACGGAAGGAACGGCACGGCAAGGGGAAACAAGGCTAAGGCACGACAACGCACGCTAGGCAATGCACGGCAAGGTAAGGAAAGGGTAACGCATGGGAAAGAACGGTCAGGGGAGGCTAAGGCACGACAACGCAAGGCTAGGCAATGCAGGGAAGGGAAGCAAAGAGTAACGGAAGGTAAGTAAGGCAAGGGAAAGGAAAGAAAGGCAAGTGTAACGGAAGAAACGGCACGGCAAGGGGAAACAAGGCTAAGGCACGACAACGAACGGCTAGGCAATGCACGGCAAGGCAAGGAAAGGGCAACGCAAGGCAAGGCACGGTGAGGCTAGGCAAGGATAATGGACGACAACGCAAGGCTAGGCAATGCACGACAATGCAAGGAAACCTTAAAGCAAAGGAAGGCACGGTCAGGCGAGATAAGGCTAAGGCACGACAACGCAAGGCTAGGCAATGCATGGAAGGCAAGCAAAGAGTAACGGAAGGTAAGTAAGGCAAGGGAAAGCAAGGAAAGGCAATGGTAACGGAAGGAACGGCACGGCAAGGGGAAACAAGGCTAAGGCACCAAACGCACGCTAGGCAAAGCACGCAAGGCAAGGAAAGGGTAACGCATGGGAAAGAACGGTCAGGCGAGGCAAGGCTAAGGCATGACAACGCAAGGCTAGGCAATGCACGGAAAGCAAGCAAAGAGTAACGGAACGCAAGGAAGGCAAGGGAAAGCAAGGGAAGGCAAGGGTAACGGAAGGAACGGCACGGCAAGGGGTAACAAGGCTAAGGCACGACAACGCAGGGCTAGGCAATGCACGGCAAGGCAAGGAAAGGGTAACGGAAGGAAAGGAAGGTAAGGCAAAGCCAGGCAAGGCAAGTGTAACAAAAGGAAAGCCACGGCAAGGGGAAACAAGGCTAAGGCACGACAACGCACGGCTAGGCAATGCACGGCAACGCAAGGAAAGGGTAACGCAAGGCAAGGCACGGTGAGGCTAGGCAAGGCTAATGCACGACAACGCAAGGCTAGGCAATGCACGACAATGCAAGGAAAGGGTAACGCAAGGCAAGGCACGGTCAGGCGAGGCAAGGCTAAGGCACGACAACGCACGGCTAGGCAATGCACAGCAAGGCAAGGCAAGGGTAACGGAAGGAACGGCACGGCAAGGGGAAACAAGGCTAAGGCACGGCAACGCACGGCTAGGCAATGCACGGCAAGGCAAGGAAAGGGTAACGCATGGGAAAGCACGGTCAGGCGAGGCAAGGCTAAGGCACGACAACGCAAGTCTAGGCAATGCACGGAAGGCAAGCAAAGAGTAACGGAAGGTAAGGAAAGCATGGGAAAGCAAGGAAAGGCAAGTGTAACGAAATGAACGGCACGGCAAGGGGAAACAAGGCTAAGGCACGACAACGCACGCTAGGCAATGCACGGAAAGGCAAGGAAAGGGTAACGCATGGGAAAGCAAGGTCAGGCGAGGCAAGGCTAGGGCACGACAACGCAAGGCTAGGCAATGCACGACAATGCAAGGAAAGCTTAAAGCAAAGGAAGGCACGGTCAGGCGAGATAAGGCTAAGGCACGACAACGCAAGGGTAGGCAATGCAGGGAAGGGAAGCAAAGAGTAACGGAAGGTAAGCAAGGCAAGGAAAAGCAAGGAAAGGCAAGTGTAACGGAAGGAACGGCACGGCAAGGGGAAACAAGGCTAAGGCACGGCAACGCACGCTAGGCAATGCACGGCAAGGCAAGTAAAGGGGAACGCATGGGAAAGCACGGTCAGGCGAGGCAAGGCTAAGGCATGACAACGCAAGGCTAAGCCATGCACGGAAAGCAAGCAAAGAGTAACGGAACGCAAGGAAGGCAAGGGAAAGCAAGGGAAGGCAAGGGTAACGGAAGGAACGGCACGGAAAGGGGTAACAAGGCTAAGGCACGACAACGCAGGGCTAGACAATGCACGTCAAGGCAAGGAAAGGGTAACGCAAGGGAAGGCACGGTCAGTTGAGGCAAGGTTAAGGCACGAAAATGCAAGGCTAGGCAATGCACGGCAAGGCAAGGAAAGAGTAACGGAAGGAAAGGAAGGCAAGGCAAAGCCAGGCAAGGCAAGTGTAACAAAAGGCACGCCACGGCAAGGGGAAACAAGGCTAAGGCACGACAACGCACGGCTAGGCAATGCACGGCAAGGCAAGGAAAGGGTAACGCAAGGCAAGGCACGGTGAGGCTAGGCAAGGCTAATGCACGACAACGCAAGGCTAGGCAATGCACGGAAGGCAAGGAAAGAGTAACGAAAGGCAAGGCACGGTCAGGCAAGGCAAGGAAAATGCACGACAACGCAAGGGTAGGCGCTGCACGGCAAGGAAACGAAAGAATAACGGAAAGAAAGGAAGGCAAGGCAAAGCCAGGCAAGGCAAGTGTAACAAAAGGCACGCAACGGCAAGGGGAAACAAGGCTAAGGCACGACAACACTCGGCTAGGAAATGCACGGCAAGGCAAGGAAAGGGTAACGCAAGGCAAGGCACGGTGAGGCTAGGCAAGGCTAATGCACGACAACGCAAGGCTAGGCAATGCACGACAATGCCAGGAAAGCTTAAAGCAAAGGAAGGCACGGTCAGGCGAGATAAGGCTAAGGCACGACAACGCAAGGCTAGGCAAGGCACAGAAGGCAAGCAAAGAGTAACGGAAGGTAAGGAAGGCAAGGGAAAGCAAGGAAAGGCAATGGTAACGGAAGGAACGGCACGGCAAGGGGAAACAAGGCTAAGGCACGACAACGCACGCTAGGCAATGCACGGCAAGGCAAGGAAAGGGTAACGCATGGGAAAGCACGGTCAGGCGAGGCAAGGCTATGGCACGACAACGCAAGGCTACGCAATGCACGGAAGGCAAGCAAAGAGTAACGGAAGTTAAGGAAGGCAAGGGAAAGGAAAGAAAGGCAAGTGTAACGGAAGGAACGGCACGGCAAGGGGAAACAAGGCTAAGGCACGACAACGAACGGCTAGGCAATGCATGGCAAGGCAAGCAAAGGGTAACGCAAGGCAAGGCCCGTTGAGGCTAGGCAAGGCTAATGCACGACAACGCAAGGGTAGGCGCTGCACGGCAAGGAAAGGAAAGAATAACGGAAAGAAAGGAAGGCAAGGCAAAGCCAGGCAAGGCAAGTGTAACAAAAGGCACGCAACGGCAAGGGGAAACAAGGCTAAGGCACGACAACTCAGGGCTACGCAATGCACGGCAAGGCAAGGAAAGGGTAACGCAGGGGAAGGCACGGTCAGGTGAGGCAAGGATAAGGCACGACAATGCAAGGCTAAGCAATGTACGGCAAGGCAAGGAAAGAGTAACGGAAGGAAAGGAAGGTAAGGCAAAGCCAGGCAAGGCACGTGTAACAAAAGGAAAGCCACGGCAAGGGGAAACAAGGCTAAGGCACGACAACGCACGGCTAGGCAATGCACGGCAACGCAAGGAAAGGGTAACGCAAGGCAAGGCACGGTGAGGCTAGGCAAGGCTAATGCACGACAAGGCAAGGCTAGGCAATGCACGACAATGCAAGGAAAGCTTAAAGCAAAGGAAGGCACGGTCAGGCGAGATAAGGCTAAGGCACGACAACGCAAGGCTAGGCAATGCAGGGAAGGGAAGCAAAGAGTAACGTAAGGTAAGCAAGGCAAGGAAAAGCAAGGAAAGGTAAGGGTAACAGTAGGAACGGCACGGCAAAGGGAAACAAGGCTAAGGCACGACAACGCACGCTAGGCAATGCACGGCAAGGCAAGGAAAGGGTAACGCATGGGAAAGCACGGTCAGGCGAGGCAAGCCTAAGGCATGACAACGCAAGGCTAGGCAATGCACGGAAAGCAAGCAAAGAGTAACGGAACGCAAGGAAGGCAAGGGAAAGCAAGGGAAGGCAAGGGTAACGGAAGGAACAGCACGGCAAGGGGTAACAAGGCTAATGCACGACAACTCAAGGGTAGGCACTGCACGGCAAGGAAAGGAAAGAATAACGGAAAGAAAGGAAGGCAAGGCAAAGCCAGGCAAGGCAAGTGTAACAAAAGGCACGCAACGGCAAGGGGAAACAAGGCTAAGGCACGACAACGCAGGGCTAGGCAATGCACGGCAAGGCAAGGAAAGGGTAACGCAAGGGAAGGCACGGTCAGTTGAGGCAAGGATAAGGCACGAAAATGCAAGGCTAGGCAATGCACGGCAAGGCAAGGAAAGAGTAACGGAAGGAAAGGAAGGCAAGGCAAAGCCAGGCAAGGCAAGTGTAACAAAAGGCACGCCACGGCAAGGGGAAACAAGGCTAAGGCACGACAACGCACGGCTAGGCAATGCACGGCAAGGCAAGGAAAGGGTAACGCAAGGCAAGGCACGGTGAGGCTAGGCAAGGCAATTGCAAGACAACGCAAGGCTAGGCAATGCACGGAAGGCAAGGAAAGAGTAACGAAAGGCAAGGCACGGTCAGGCAAGGCAAGGAAAATGCACGACAACGCAAGGGTAGGCGCTGCACGGCAATTAAATGAAAGAATAACGGAAAGAAAGGAAGGCAAGGCAAAGCCAGGCAAGGCAAGTGTAACAAAAGGCACGCAACGGCAAGGGGAAACAAGGCTAAGGCACGACAACTCACGGCTAGGAAATGCACGGCAAGGCAAGGAAAGGGTAACGCAAGGCAAGGCACGGTGAGGCTAGGCAAGGCTAATGCACGACAACGCAAGGCTAGGCAATGCACGGAAGGCAAGGAAAGAGTAACGAAAGGCAAGGCACGGTCAGGCAAGGCAAGGAAAATGCACGACAACGCAAGGGTAGGCGCTGCACGGCAAGGAAAGGAAAGAATAACGGAAAGAAAGGAAGGCAAGGCAAAGCCAGGCAAGGCAAGTGTAACAAAAGGCACGCAACGGCAAGGGGAAAGAAGGCTAAGGCACGACAACACACTGCTAGGAAATGCACGGCAAGGCAAGGAAAGGGTAACGCAAGGCAAGGCACGGTGAGGCTAGGCAAGGCTAATGCACGAAAACGCAAGGCTAGTCAATGCACGGAAATCAAGCAAAGAGTAACGGAACGCAAGGAAGGCAAGGGAAAGCAAGGGAAGGCAAGGGTAACGGAAGTAACGGCACGGCACGGGGTAACAAGGCTAAGGCACGACAACGCACGGCTAGGCAATGCACGGCAAGGCAAGTAAAGGGGAACGCATGGGAAAGCACGGTCAGGCGAGGCAAGGCTAAGGCATGACAACGCAAGGCTAGGCAATGCAGGGAAGGGAAGCAAAGAGTAACGGAAGGTAAGCAAGGCAAGGAAAAGCAAGGAAAGGCAAGTGTAACGGAAGGAACGGCACGGAAAGGGGTAACAAGGCTAAGGCACGACAACGCAGGGCTAGACAATGCACGTCAAGGCAAGGAAAGGGTAACGCAAGGGAAGGCACGGTCAGTTGAGGCGAGGTTAAGGCACGAAAATGCAAGGCTAGGCAATGCACGGCAAGGCAAGGAAAGAGTAACGGAAGGAAAGGAAGGCAAGGCAAAGCCAGGCAAGGCAAGTGTAACAAAAGGCACGCCACGGCAAGGGGTAACAAGGCTAAGGCACGACAACGCACGGCTAGGCAATGCACGGCAAGGCAAGGAAAGGGTAACGCAAGGCAAGGCACGGTGAGGCTAGTCAAGGCTAATGCACGACAACGCAAGGCTAGGCAATGCACGGAAGGCAAGGAAAGAGTAACGAAAGGCAAGGCACGGTCAGGCAAGGCAAGGAAAATGCACGACAACGCAAGGGTAGGCGCTGCACGGCAAGGAAACGAAAGAATAACGGAAAGAATGGAAGGCAAGGCAAAGCCAGGCAAGGCAAGTGTAACAAAAGGCACGCAACGGCAAGGGGAAACAAGGCTAAGGCACGACAACACACGGCTAGGAAATGCACGGCAAGGCAAGGAAAGGGTAACGCAAGGCAAGGCACGGTGAGGCTAGGCAAGGCTAATGCACGACAACGCAAGGCTAGGCAATGCACGACAATGCCAGGAAAGCTTAAAGCAAAGGAAGGCACGGTCAGGCGAGATAAGGCTAAGGCACGACAACGCAAGGCTAGGCAAGGCACAGAAGGCAAGCAAAGTGTAACGGAAGGTAAGGAAGGCAAGGGAAAGCAAGGAAAGGCAATGGTAACGGAAGGAACGGCACGGCAAGGCGAAACAAGGCTAAGGCACGACAACGCACGCTAGGCAATGCACGGCAAGGCAAGGAAAGGGTAACGCATAGGAAAGCACGGTCAGGCGAGGCAAGGCTAAGGCACGACAACGCAAGGCTATGCAATGCACGGAAGGCAAGCAAAGAGTAACGGAAAGTAAGGAAGGCAAGGGAAAGGAAAGGAAGGCAAGTGTAACGGAAGGAACGGCACGGCAAGGGGAAACAAGGCTAAGGCACGACAACGCACGGCTAGGCAATGCACGGCAAGGCAAGGAAAGGGTAACGGAAGGAAAGGAAGGGAAGGCAAAGCCAGGCAAGGCAAGTGTAACAAAAGGAAAGCCACGGCAAGGGGAAACAAGGCTAAGGCACGACAACGCACGGCTAGGCAATGCACGGCAACGCAAGGAAAGGGTAACGCAAGGCAAGGCACGGTGAGGCTAGGCAAGGCTAATGCACGACAACGCAAGGCTAGGCAATGCACGACAATGCAAGGAAAGCTTAAAGCAAAGGAAGGTACGGTCAGGCGAGATAAGGCTAAGGCACGACAACGCAAGGCTAGGCAATGCAGGGAAGGGAAGCAAAGAGCAACGGAAGGTAAGCAAGGCAAGGAAAAGCAAGGAAAGGCAAGGGTAACGGAAGGAACGGCACGGCAAGGGGAAACAAGGTTAAGGCACGGCAACGCAGGCTAGGCAATGCACGGCAAGGCAAGGAAAGGGTAACGCATGGGAAAGCACGGTCAGGCGAGGCAAGGCTAAGGCACGACAACGCAAGGCTAGGCCATGCACGGAAGGCAGGCAAAGAGTAACGTTAGGTAAGGAAAGCATGGGAAAGCAAGGAAAGGCAAGTGTAACGGAATGAACGGCACGGCAAGGGGAAACAAGGCTAAGGCACGACAACGCACGCTAGGCAATGCACGGAAAGGCAAGGAAAGGGTAACGCATGGGAAAGCAAGGTCAGGCGAGGCAAGGCTAGGGCACGACAACGCAAGGCTAGGCAATGCACGACAATGCAAGGAAACCTTAAAGCAAAGGAAGGCACGGTCAGGCGAGATAAGGCTAAGGCACGACAACGCAAGGCTAGGCAATGCAGGGAAGGCAAGGAAAGGGTAACGGAAGGAAAGGAAGGTAAGGCAAAGCCAGGCAAGGCAAGTGTAACAAAAGGAAAGCCACGGCATGGGGAAACAAGGCTAAGGCACGACAACGCAGGGCTAGGCAGTGCACGGCAAGGCAAGGAAAGGGTAACGCAAGGGAAGGCACGGTCAGTTGAGGCAAGGATAAGGCACGAAAATGCAAGGCTAGGCAATGCACGGCAAGGCAAGTAAAGAGTAACGGAAGGAAAGGAAGGCAAGGCAAAGCCAGGCAAGGCAAGTGTAACAAAAGGCACGCCACGGCAAGGGGAAACAAGGCTAAGGCACTACAACGCACGGCTAGGCAATGCACGGCAAGGCAAGGAAAGGGTAACGCAAGGCAAGGCACGGTGAGGCTAGGCAAGGCAATTGCACGACAACGCAAGGCTAGGCAATGCACGGAAGGCAAGGAAAGAGTAACGAAAGGCAAGGCACGGTCAGGCAAGGCAAGGAAAATGCACGACAACGCAAGGGTATGCGCTGCACGGCAAGTAAATGAAAGAATAACGGAAAGAAAGGAAGGCAAGGCAAAGCCAGGCAAGGCAAGTGTAACAAAAGGCACGCAACGACAAGGGGAAACAAGGCTAAGGCACGACAACTCACGGCTAGGAAATGCACGGCAAGGCAAGGAAAGGGTAACGCAAGGCAAGGCACGGTGAGGCTAGGCAAGGCTAATGCACGACAACGCACGGCTAGGCAATGCACGGCAAGGCAAGGAAAGGGTAACGCAAGGCAAGGCACGGTGAGGCTAGGCAAGGCAATTGCAAGACAACGCAAGGCTAGGCAATGCACGGAAGGCAAGGAAAGAGTAACGAAAGGCAAGGCACGGTCAGGCAAGGCAAGGAAAATGCACGACAACGCAAGGGTAGGCGCTGCACGGCAATTAAATGAAAGAATAACGGAAAGAAAGGAAGGCAAGGCAAAGCCAGGCAAGGCAAGTGTAACAAAAGGCACGCAACGGCAAGGGGAAACAAGGCTAAGGCACGACAACTCACGGCTAGGAAATGCACGGCAAGGCAAGGACAGGGTAACGCAAGGGAAGGCACGGTCAGTTGAGGCAAGGCAAGGCTAATGCACGACAACGCAAGGCTAGGCAATGCACGACAATGCCAGGAAAGCTTAAAGCAAAGGAAGGCACGGTCAGGCGAGATAAGGCTAAGGCACGACAACGCAAGGCTAGGCAAGGCACAGAAGGCAAGCAAAGAGTAACGGAAGGTAAGGAAGGCAAGGGAAAGCAAGGAAAGGCAATGGTAACGGAAGGAACGGCACGGCAAGGGGAAACAAGGCTAAGGCACGACAACGCATGCTAGGCAATGCACGGCAAGGTAAGGAAAGGGTAACGCATGGGAAAGCACGGTCAGGCGAGGCAAGGCTATGGCAGGACAACGCAAGGCTAGGCAATGCACGGAAGGCAAGCAAAGAGTAACGGAAGTAAAGGAAGGCAAGGGAAAGGAAAGAAAGGCAAGTGTAACGGAAGAAACGGCACGGCAAGGGGAAACAAGGCTAAGGCACGACAAGGAACGGCTAGGCAATGCACGGCAAGGCAAGGAAAGGGCAACGCAAGGCAAGGCACGGTGAGGCTAGGCAAGGATAATGGACGACAACGCAAGGCTAGGCAATGCACGACAATGCAAGGAAACCTTAAAGCAAAGGAAGGCACGGTCAGGCGAGAAAAGGCTAAGGCACGACAACGCAAGGCTAGGCAATGCAGGGAAGGCAAGCAAAGAGTAACGGAAGGTAAGGAAGGCAAGGGAAAGCAAGGAAAGGCAATGGTAACGGAAGGAACGGCACGGCAAGGGGAAACAAGGCTAAGGCACCAAACGCACGCTAGGCAATGCACGCAAGGCAAGGAAAGGGTAATGCATGGGAAAGAACGGTCAGGCGAGGCAAGGCTAAGGCATGACAACGCAAGGCTAGGCAATGCACGGAAAGCAAGCAAAGAGTAACAGAACGCAAGGAAGGCAAGGGAAAGCAAGGGAAGGCAAGGGTAACGGAAGGAATGGCACGGCAAGGGGTAACAAGGCTAAGGCACGACAACGCAGGGCTAGGCAATGCACGGCAAGGCAAGGAAAGGGTAACGCAGGGGAAGGCACGGTCAGGTGAGGCAAGGATAAGGCACGACAATGCAAGGCTAAGCAATGTACGGCAAGGCAAGGAAAGTGTAACGGAAGGAAAGGAAGGTAAGGCAAAGCCAGGCAAGGCACGTGTAACAAAAGGAAAGCCACGGCAAGGGGAAACAAGGCTAAGGCACGACAACGCACGGCTAGGCAATGCACGGCAACGCAAGGAAAGGGTAACGCAAGGCAAGGCACGGTGAGGCTAGGCAAGGCTAATGCACGACAAGGCAAGGCTAGGCAATGCACGACAATGCAAGGAAAGCTTAAAGCAAAGGAAGGCACGGTCAGGCGAGATAAGGCTAAGGCACGACAACGCAAGGCTAGGCAATGCAGGGAAGGGAAGCAAAGAGTAACGTAAGGTAAGCAAGGCAAGGAAAAGCAAGGAAAGGTAAGGGTAACAGTAGGAACGGCACGGCAAAGGGAAACAAGGCTAAGGCACGACAACGCACGCTAGGCAATGCACGGCAAGGCAAGGAAAGGGTAACGCATGGGAAAGCACGGTCAGGCGAGGCAAGCCTAAGGCATGACAACGCAAGGCTAGGCAATGCACGGAAAGCAAGCAAAGAGTAACGGAACGCAAGGAAGGCAAGGGAAAGCAAGGGAAGGCAAGGGTAACGGAAGGAACAGCACGGCAAGGGGTAACAAGGCTAATGCACGACAACTCAAGGGTAGGCACTGCACGGCAAGGAAAGGAAAGAATAACGGAAAGAAAGGAAGGCAAGGCAAAGCCAGGCAAGGCAAGTGTAACAAAAGGCACGCAACGGCAAGGGGAAACAAGGCTAAGGCACGACAACGCAGGGCTAGGCAATGCACGGCAAGGCAAGGAAAGGGTAACGCAAGGGAAGGCACGGTCAGTTGAGGCAAGGATAAGGCACGAAAATGCAAGGCTAGGCAATGCACGGCAAGGCAAGGAAAGAGTAACGGAAGGAAAGGAAGGCAAGGCAAAGCCAGGCAAGGCAAGTGTAACAAAAGGCACGCCACGGCAAGGGGAAACAAGGCTAAGGCACGACAACGCACGGCTAGGCAATGCACGGCAAGGCAAGGAAAGGGTAACGCAAGGCAAGGCACGGTGAGGCTAGGCAAGGCAATTGCAAGACAACGCAAGGCTAGGCAATGCACGGAAGGCAAGGAAAGAGTAACGAAAGGCAAGGCACGGTCAGGCAAGGCAAGGAAAATGCACGACAACGCAAGGGTAGGCGCTGCACGGCAATTAAATGAAAGAATAACGGAAAGAAAGGAAGGCAAGGCAAAGCCAGGCAAGGCAAGTGTAACAAAAGGCACGCAACGGCAAGGGGAAACAAGGCTAAGGCACGACAACTCACGGCTAGGAAATGCACGGCAAGGCAAGGAAAGGGTAACGCAAGGCAAGGCACGGTGAGGCTAGGCAAGGCTAATGCACGACAACGCAAGGCTAGGCAATGCACGGAAATCAAGCAAAGAGTAACGGAACGCAAGGAAGGCAAGGGAAAGCAAGGGAAGGCAAGGGTAACGGAAGTAACGGCACGGCACGGGGTAACAAGGCTAAGGCACGACAACACACGGCTAGGAAATGCACGGCAAGGCAAGGGTAACGCATGGGAAAGCACGGTCAGGCGAGGCAAGGCTAAGGCATGACAACGCAAGGCTAGGCAATGCACGGAAGGGAAGCAAAGAGTAACGGAAGGTAAGCAAGGCAAGGAAAAGCAAGGAAAGGCAAGTGTAACGGAAGGAACGGCACGGAAAGGGGTAACAAGGCTAAGGCACGACAACGCAGGGCTAGGCAATGCACGGCAAGGCAAGGAAAGGGTAACGCAAGGGAAGGCACGGTCAGTTGAGGCAAGGATAAGGCACGAAAATGCAAGGCTAGGCAATGCACGGCAAGGCAAGGAAAGAGTAACGGAAGGAAAGGAAGGCAAGGCAAAGCCAGGCAAGGCAAGTGTAACAAAAGGCACGCCACGGCAAGGGGAAACAAGGCTAAGGCACGACAACGCACGGCTAGGCAATGCACGGCAAGGCAAGGAAAGGGTAACGCAAGGCAAGGCACGGTGAGGCTAGGCAAGGCTAATGCACGACAACGCAAGGCTAGGCAATGCACGGAAGGCAAGGAAAGAGTAACGAAAGGCAAGGCACGGTCAGGCAAGGCAAGGAAAATGCACGACAACGCAAGGGTAGGCGCTGCACGGCAAGGAAACGAAAGAATAACGGAAAGAATGGAAGGCAAGGCAAAGCCAGGCAAGGCAAGTGTAACAAAAGGCACGCAACGGCAAGGGGAAACAAGGCTAAGGCACGACAACACACGGCTAGGAAATGCACGGCAAGGCAAGGAAAGGGTAACGCAAGGCAAGGCACGGTGAGGCTAGGCAAGGCTAATGCACGACAACGCAAGGCTAGGCAATGCACGACAATGCCAGGAAAGCTTAAAGCAAAGGAAGGCACGGTCAGGCGAGATAAGGCTAAGGCACGACAACGCAAGGCTAGGCAAGGCACAGAAGGCAAGCAAAGTGTAACGGAAGGTAAGGAAGGCAAGGGAAAGCAAGGAAAGGCAATGGTAACGGAAGGAACGGCACGGCAAGGCGAAACAAGGCTAAGGCACGACAACGCACGCTAGGCAATGCACGGCAAGGCAAGGAAAGGGTAACGCATAGGAAAGCACGGTCAGGCGAGGCAAGGCTAAGGCACGACAACGCAAGGCTAGGCAATGCACGGAAGGCAAGCAAAGAGTAACGGAAAGTAAGGAAGGCAAGGGAAAGGAAAGAAAGGCAAGTGTAACGGAAGGAACGGCACGGCAAGGGGTAACAAGGCTAAGGCACGACAACGCAGGGCTAGGCAATGCACGGCAAGGCAAGGAAAGGGTAACGGAAGGAAAGGAAGGTAAGGCAAAGCCAGGCAAGGCAAGTGTAACAAAAGGAAAGCCACGGCAAGGGGAAACAAGGCTAAGGCACGACAACGCACGGCTAGGCAATGCACGGCAACGCAAGGAAAGGGTAACGCAAGGCAAGGCACGGTGAGGCTAGGCAAGGCTAATGCACGACAACGCAAGGCTAGGCAATGCACGACAATGCAAGGAAAGCTTAAAGCAAAGGAAGGTACGGTCAGGCGAGATAAGGCTAAGGCACGACAACGCAAGGCTAGGCAATGCAGGGAAGGGAAGCAAAGAGCAACGGAAGGTAAGCAAGGCAAGGAAAAGCAAGGAAAGGCAAGGGTAACGGAAGGAACGGCACGGCAAGGGGAAACAAGGTTAAGGCACGGCAACGCAGGCTAGGCAATGCACGGCAAGGCAAGGAAAGGGTAACGCATGGGAAAGCACGGTCAGGCGAGGCAAGGCTAAGGCACGACAACGCAAGGCTAGGCCATGCACGGAAGGCAGGCAAAGAGTAACGTTAGGTAAGGAAAGCATGGGAAAGCAAGGAAAGGCAAGTGTAACGGAATGAACGGCACGGCAAGGGGAAACAAGGCTAAGGCACGACAACGCACGCTAGGCAATGCACGGAAAGGCAAGGAAAGGGTAACGCATGGGAAAGCAAGGTCAGGCGAGGCAAGGCTAGGGCACGACAACGCAAGGCTAGGCAATGCACGACAATGCAAGGAAACCTTAAAGCAAAGGAAGGCACGGTCAGGCGAGATAAGGCTAAGGCACGACAACGCAAGGCTAGGCAATGCAGGGAAGGCAAGGAAAGGGTAACGGAAGGAAAGGAAGGTAAGGCAAAGCCAGGCAAGGCAAGTGTAACAAAAGGAAAGCCACGGCATGGGGAAACAAGGCTAAGGCACGACAACGCAGGGCTAGGCAGTGCACGGCAAGGCAAGGAAAGGGTAACGCAAGGGAAGGCACGGTCAGTTGAGGCAAGGATAAGGCACGAAAATGCAAGGCTAGGCAATGCACGGCAAGGCAAGGAAAGAGTAACGGAAGGAAAGGAAGGCAAGGCAAAGCCAGGCAAGGCAAGTGTAACAAAAGGCACGCCACGGCAAGGGGAAACAAGGCTAAGGCACTACAACGCACGGCTAGGCAATGCACGGCAAGCAAGGAAAGGGTAACGCAAGGCAAGGCACGGTGAGGCTAGGCAAGGCAATTGCACGACAACGCAAGGCTAGGCAATGCACGGAAGGCAAGGAAAGAGTAACGAAAGGCAAGGCACGGTCAGGCAAGGCAAGGAAAATGCACGACAACGCAAGGGTATGCGCTGCACGGCAAGTAAATGAAAGAATAACGGAAAGAAAGGAAGGCAAGGCAAAGCCAGGCAAGGCAAGTGTAACAAAAGGCACGCAACGACAAGGGGAAACAAGGCTAAGGCACGACAACTCACGGCTAGGAAATGCACGGCAAGGCAAGGAAAGGGTAACGCAAGGCAAGGCACGGTGAGGCTAGGCAAGGCTAATGCACGACAACGCACGGCTAGGCAATGCACGGCAAGGCAAGGAAAGGGTAACGCAAGGCAAGGCACGGTGAGGCTAGGCAAGGCAATTGCAAGACAACGCAAGGCTAGGCAATGCACGGAAGGCAAGGAAAGAGTAACGAAAGGCAAGGCACGGTCAGGCAAGGCAAGGAAAATGCACGACAACGCAAGGGTAGGCGCTGCACGGCAATTAAATGAAAGAATAACGGAAAGAAAGGAAGGCAAGGCAAAGCCAGGCAAGGCAAGTGTAACAAAAGGCACGCAACGGCAAGGGGAAACAAGGCTAAGGCACGACAACTCACGGCTAGGAAATGCACGGCAAGGCAAGGACAGGGTAACGCAAGGCAAGGCACGGTGAGGCTAGGCAAGGCTAATGCACGACAACGCAAGGCTAGGCAATGCACGACAATGCCAGGAAAGCTTAAAGCAAAGGAAGGCACGGTCAGGCGAGATAAGGCTAAGGCACGACAACGCAAGGCTAGGCAAGGCACAGAAGGCAAGCAAAGAGTAACGGAAGGTAAGGAAGGCAAGGGAAAGCAAGGAAAGGCAATGGTAACGGAAGGAACGGCACGGCAAGGGGAAACAAGGCTAAGGCACGACAACGCATGCTAGGCAATGCACGGCAAGGTAAGGAAAGGGTAACGCATGGGAAAGCACGGTCAGGCGAGGCAAGGCTATGGCAGGACAACGCAAGGCTAGGCAATGCACGGAAGGCAAGCAAAGAGTAACGGAAGTAAAGGAAGGCAAGGGAAAGGAAAGAAAGGCAAGTGTAACGGAAGAAACGGCACGGCAAGGGGAAACAAGGCTAAGGCACGACAAGGAACGGCTAGGCAATGCACGGCAAGGCAAGGAAAGGGCAACGCAAGGCAAGGCACGGTGAGGCTAGGCAAGGATAATGGACGACAACGCAAGGCTAGGCAATGCACGACAATGCAAGGAAACCTTAAAGCAAAGGAAGGCACGGTCAGGCGAGAAAAGGCTAAGGCACGACAACGCAAGGCTAGGCAATGCAGGGAAGGCAAGCAAAGAGTAACGGAAGGTAAGGAAGGCAAGGGAAAGCAAGGAAAGGCAATGGTAACGGAAGGAACGGCACGGCAAGGGGAAACAAGGCTAAGGCACCAAACGCACGCTAGGCAATGCACGCAAGGCAAGGAAAGGGTAATGCATGGGAAAGAACGGTCAGGCGAGGCAAGGCTAAGGCATGACAACGCAAGGCTAGGCAATGCACGGAAAGCAAGCAAAGAGTAACAGAACGCAAGGAAGGCAAGGGAAAGCAAGGGAAGGCAAGGGTAACGGAAGGAATGGCACGGCAAGGGGTAACAAGGCTAAGGCACGACAACGCAGGGCTAGGCAATGCACGGCAAGGCAAGGAAAGGGTAACGGAAGGAAAGGAAGGTAAGGCAAAGCCAGGCAAGGCAAGTGTAACAAAAGGAAAGCCACGGCAAGGGGAAACAAGGCTAAGGCACGACAACGCACGGCTAGGCAATGCACGGCAACGCAAGGAAAGGGTAACGCAAGGCAAGGCACGGTGAGGCTAGGCAAGGCTAATGCACGACAACGCAAGGCTAGGCAATGCACGACAATGCAAGGAAAGTTTAAAGCAAAGGAAGGCACGGTCAGGCGAGATAAGGCTAAGGCACGACAACGCAAGGCTAGGCAATGCAGGGAAGGGAAGCAAAGAGCAACGGAAGGTAAGCAAGGCAAGGAAAAGCAAGGAAAGGCAAGGGTAACGGAAGGAACGGCACGGCAACGGGAAACAAGGCTAAGGCACGGCAACGCAGGCTAGGCAATGCACGGCAAGGCAAGGAAAGGGTAACGCATGGGAAAGCACGGTCAGGCGAGGCAAGGCTAAGGCACGACAACGCAAGGCTAGGCAATGCAGGGAAGGCAAGCAAAGAGTAACGGAAGGTAAGGAAAGCATGGGAAAGCAAGGAAAGGCAAGTGTAACGGAATGAACGGCACGGAAGGGGAAACAAGGCTAAGGCACGACAACGCACGCTAGGCAATGCACGGAAAGGCAAGGAAAGGGTAACGCATGGGAAAGCAAGGTCAGGCGAGGCAAGGCTAGGGCACGACAACGCAAGGCTAGGCAATGCACGGAAAGCAAGCAAAGAGTAACGGAACGCAAGGAAGGCAAGGGAAAGCAAGGGAAGGCAAGGGAAACGGAAGGAACGGCACGGCAAGGGGTAACGAGGCTAAGGCACGACAACGCAGGGCTAGGCAATGCACGGCAAGGCAAGGAAAGGGTAACGGAAGGAAAGGAAGGTAAGGCAAAGCCAGGCAAGGCAAGTGTAACCAAAGGAAAGCCACGGCAAGGGGAAACAAGGCTAAGGCACGACAACGCACGGCTAGGCAATGCACGGCAACGCAAGGAAAGGGTAACGCAAGGCAAGGCACGGTGAGGCTAGGCAAGGCTAATGCACGACAACGCAAGGCTAGGCAATGCACGACAATGCAAGGAAAGTTTAAAGCAAAGGAAGGCACGTTCAGGCGAGATAAGGCTAAGGCACGACAACGCAAGGCTAGGCAATGCAGGGAAGGGAAGCAAAGAGCAACGGAAGTTAAGCAAGGCAAGGAAAAGCAAGGAAGGCAAGGGTAACGGAAGGAACGGCACGGCAAGGGGAAACAAGGCTAAGGCACGGCAACGCAGGCTAGGCAATGCACGGCAAGGCAAGGAAAGGGTAACGCATGGGAAAGCACGGTCAAGCGAGGCAAGGCTAAGGCACGACAACGCAAGGCTAGGCCATGCACGGAAGGCAAGCAAAGAGTAACGGAAGGTAAGGAAAGCATGGGAAAGCAAGGAAAGGCAAGTGTAACGGAATGAACGGCACGGCAAGGGGAAACAAGGCTAAGGCACGACAACGCACGCTAGGCAATGCACGGAAAGGCAAGGAAATGGTAACGCATGGGAAAGCACGGTCAGGCGAGGCAAGGCTAGGGCAGGACAACGCAAGGCTAGGCAATGCACGACAATGCAAGGAAACCTTAAAGCAAAGGAAGGCACGGTCAGAAGAGATAAGGCTAAGGCACGACAACGCAAGGCTAGGCAATGCATGGAAGGCAAGCAAAGAGTAACGGAAGGTAAGGAAGGCAAGGGAAAGCAAGGAAAGGCAATGGTAATGGAAGGAACGGCACGGCAAGGGGAAACAAGGCTAAGGCACCAAACGCACGCTAGGCAAAGCACGCAAGGCAAGGAAAGGGTAACGCATGGGAAAGAACGGTCAGGCGAGGCAAGGCTAAGGCATGACAACGCAAGGCTAGGCAATGCACGGAAAGCAAGCAAAGAGTAACGGAACGCAAGGAAGGCAAGGGAAAGCAAGGGAAGGCAAGGGTAACGGAAGGAACGGCACGGCAAGGGGTAACAAGGCTAAGGCACGACAACGCAGGGCTAGGCAATGCACGGCAAGGCAAGGAAAGGGTAACGGAAGGAAAGGAAGGTAAGGCAAAGCCAGGCAAGGCAAGTGTAACAAAAGGAAAGCCACGGCAAGGGGAAACAAGGCTAAGGCACGACAACGCACGGCTAGGCAATGCACGGCAACGCAAGGAAAGGGTAACGCAAGGCAAGGCACGGTGAGGCTAGGCAAGGCTAATGCACGACAACGCAAGGCTAGGCAATGCACGACAATGCAAGGAAAGTTTAAAGCAAAGGAAGGCACGGTCAGGCGAGATAAGGCTAAGGCACGACAACGCAAGGCTAGGCAATGCAGGGAAGGGAAGCAAAGAGCAACGGAAGGTAAGCAAGTCAAGGAAAAGCAAGGAAAGGCAAGGGTAACGGAAGGAACGGCACGGCAAGGGGAAACAAGGCTAAGGCACGGCAACGCAGGCTAGGCAATGCACGGCAAGGCAAGGAAAGGGTAACGCATGGGAAAGCACGGTCAGGCGAGGCAAGGCTAAGGCACGACAACGCAAGTCTAGGCAATGCACGGAAGGCAAGCAAAGAGTAACGGAAGGTAAGGAAAGCATGGGAAAGCAAGGAAAGGCAAGTGTAACGAAATGAACGGCACGGCAAGGGGAAACAAGGCTAAGGCACGACAACGCACGCTAGGCAATGCACGGAAAGGCAAGGAAAGGGTAACGCATGGGAAAGCAAGGTCAGGCGAGGCAAGGCTAGGGCACGACAACGCAAGGCTAGGCAATGCACGACAATGCAAGGAAAGCTTAAAGCAAAGGAAGGCACGGTCAGGCGAGATAAGGCTAAGGCACGACAACGCAAGGGTAGGCAATGCAGGGAAGGGAAGCAAAGAGTAACGGAAGGTAAGCAAGGCAAGGAAAAGCAAGGAAAGGCAAGGGTAACGGAAGGAACGGCACGGCAAGGGGAAACAAGGCTAAGGCACGGCAACGCACGCTAGGCAATGCACGGCAAGGCAAGTAAAGGGGAACGCATGGGAAAGCACGGTCAGGCGAGGCAAGGCTAAGGCATGACAACGCAAGGCTAAGCCATGCACGGAAAGCAAGCAAAGAGTAACGGAACGCAAGGAAGGCAAGGGAAAGCAAGGGAAGGCAAGGGTAACGGAAGGAACGGCACGGCAAGGGGTAACAAGGCTAAGGCACGACAACGCAGGGCTAGGCAATGCACGGCAAGGCAAGGAAAGGGTAACGCAAGGGAAGGCACGGTCAGGTGAGGCAAGGATAAGGCACGAAAATGCAAGGCTAGGCAATGCACGGCAAGGCAAGGAAAGAGTAACGGAAGGAAAGGAAGGCAAGGCAAAGCCAGGCAAGGCAAGTGTAACAAAAGGCACGCAACGGCAAGGGGAAACAAGGCTAAGGCACGACAACACACGGCTAGGAAATGCACGGCAAGGCAAGGAAAGGGTAACGCAAGGCAAGGCACGGTGAGGCTAGGCAAGGCTAATGCACGACAACGCAAGGCTAGGCAATGCACGACAATGCCAGGAAAGCTTAAAGCAAAGGAAGGCACGGTCAGGCGAGATAAGGCTAAGGCACGACAACGCAAGGCTAGGCAACGCACAGAAGGCAAGCAAAGAGTAACGGAAGGTAAGGAAGGCAAGGGAAAGCAAGGAAAGGCAATGGTAACGGAAGGAACGGCACGGCAAGTGGAAACAAGGCTAAGGCACGACAACGAACGCTAGGCAATGCACGGCAAGGTAAGGAAAGGGTAACGCATGGGAAAGCACGGTCAGGCGAGGCAAGGCTATGGCACGACAACGCAAGGCTACGCAATGCACGGAAGGCAAGCAAAGAGTAACGGAAGTTAAGGAAGGCAAGGGAAAGGAAAGAAAGGCAAGTGTAACGGAAGGAACGGCACGGCAAGGGGAAACAAGGCTAAGGCACGACAACGAACGGCTACGCAATGCACGGCAAGGCAAGGAAAGGGTAACGCAGGGGAAGGCACGGTCAGGTGAGGCAAGGATAAGGCACGACAATGCAAGGCTAAGCAATGTACGGCAAGGCAAGGAAAGAGTAACGGAAGGAAAGGAAGGTAAGGCAAAGCCAGGCAAGGCACGTGTAACAAAAGGAAAGCCACGGCAAGGGGAAACAAGGCTAAGGCACGACAACGCACGGCTAGGCAATGCACGGCAACGCAAGGAAAGGGTAACGCAAGGCAAGGCACGGTGAGGCTAGGCAAGGCTAATGCACGACAAGGCAAGGCTAGGCAATGCACGACAATGCAAGGAAAGCTTAAAGCAAAGGAAGGCACGGTCAGGCGAGATAAGGCTAAGGCACGACAACGCAAGGCTAGGCAATGCAGGGAAGGGAAGCAAAGAGTAACGTAAGGTAAGCAAGGCAAGGAAAAGCAAGGAAAGGTAAGGGTAACAGTAGGAACGGCACGGCAAAGGGAAACAAGGCTAAGGCACGACAACGCACGCTAGGCAATGCACGGCAAGGCAAGGAAAGGGTAACGCATGGGAAAGCACGGTCAGGCGAGGCAAGCCTAAGGCATGACAACACAAGGCTAGGCAATGCACGGAAAGCAAGCAAAGAGTAACGGAACGCAAGGAAGGCAAGGGAAAGCAAGGGAAGGCAAGGGTAACGGAAGGAACAGCACGGCAAGGGGTAACAAGGCTAATGCACGACAACTCAAGGGTAGGCACTGCACGGCAAGGAAAGGAAAGAATAACGGAAAGAAAGGAAGGCAAGGCAAAGCCAGGCAAGGCAAGTGTAACAAAAGGCACGCAACGGCAAGGGGAAACAAGGCTAAGGCACGACAACGCAGGGCTAGGCAATGCACGGCAAGGCAATGAAAGGGTAACGCAAGGGAAGGCACGGTCAGTTGAGGCAAGGATAAGGCACGAAAATGCAAGGCTAGGCAATGCACGGCAAGGCAAGGAAAGAGTAACGGAAGGAAAGGAAGGCAAGGCAAAGCCAGGCAAGGCAAGTGTAACAAAAGGCACGCCACGGCAAGGGGAAACAAGGCTAAGGCACGACAACGCACGGCTAGGCAATGCACGGCAAGGCAAGGAAAGGGTAACGCAAGGCAAGGCACGGTGAGGCTAGGCAAGGCAATTGCAAGACAACGCAAGGCCAGGCAATGCACGGAAGGCAAGGAAAGAGTAACGAAAGGCAAGGCACGGTCAGGCAAGGCAAGGAAAATGCACGACAACGCAAGGGTAGGCGCTGCACGGCAATTAAATGAAAGAATAACGGAAAGAAAGGAAGGCAAGGCAAAGCCAGGCAAGGCAAGTGTAAGAAAAGGCACGCAACGGCAAGGGGAAACAAGGCTAAGGCACGACAACTCACGGCTAGGAAATGCACGGCAAGGCAAGGAAAGGGTAACGCAAGGCAAGGCACGGTGAGGCTAGGCAAGGCTAATGCACGACAACGCAAGGCTAGGCAATGCACGGAAGGCAAGGAAAGAGTAACGAAAGGCAAGGCACGGTCAGGCAAGGCAAGGAAAATGCACGACAACGCAAGGGTAGGCGCTGCACGGCAAGGAAAGGAAAGAATAACGGAAAGAAAGGAAGGCAAGGCAAAGCCAGGCAAGGCAAGTGTAACAAAAGGCACGCAACGGCAAGGGGAAAGAAGGCTAAGGCACGACAACACACTGCTAGGAAATGCACGGCAAGGCAAGGAAAGGGTAACGCAAGGCAAGGCACGGTGAGGCTAGGCAAGGCTAATGCACGAAAACGCAAGGCTAGGCAATGCACGGAAATCAAGCAAAGAGTAACGGAAGGTAAGGAAGGCAAGGGAAAGCAAGGGAAGGCAAGGGTAACGGAAGGAACGGCACGGCAAGGGGTAACGAGGCTAAGGCACGACAACACACGGCTAGGAAATGCACGGCAAGGCAAGGAAAGGGCAACGCAAGGCAAGGCACGGTGAGGCTAGGCAAGGATAATGCACGACAACGCAAGGCTAGGCAATGCACGACAATGCAAGGAAACCTTAAAGCAAAGGAAGGCACGGTCAGGCGAGATAAGGCTAAGGCACGACAACGCAAGGCTAGTCAATGCAGGGAAGGCAAGCAAAGAGTAACGGAAGGTAAGGAAGGCAAGGGAAAGCAAGGAAAGGCAATGGTAACGGAAGGAACGGCACGGCAAGGGGAAACAAGGCTAAGGCACCAAACGCACGCTAGGCAATGCACGCAAGGCAAGGAAAGGGTAACGCATGGGAAAGAACGGTCAGGCGAGGCAAGGCTAAGGCATGACA
Organism: Macrotis lagotis; assembly: GCF_037893015.1. Lineage (NCBI taxonomy): Eukaryota > Metazoa > Chordata > Mammalia > Peramelemorphia > Peramelidae > Macrotis > Macrotis lagotis. The sequence continues at coordinate 224,931 of NW_027422043.1, read as the reverse complement.
ACGCAAGGCTAGGCAATGCACGGAAAGCAAGCAAAGAGTAACGGAACGCAAGGAAGGCAAGGGAAAGCAAGGGAAGGCAAGGGTAACGGAAGGAACGGCACGGCAAGGGGTAACAAGGCTAAGGCACGACAACGCAGGGCTAGGCAATGCACGGCAAGGCAAGGAAAGGGTAACGGAAGGAAAGGAAGGTAAGGCAAAGCCAGGCAAGGCAAGTGTAACAAAAGGAAAGCCACGGCAAGGGGAAACAAGGCTAAGGCACGACAACGCACGGCTAGGCAATGCACGGCAACGCAAGGAAAGGGTAACGCAAGGCAAGGCACGGTGAGGCTAGGCAAGGCTAATGCACGACAACGCAAGGCTAGGCAATGCACGACAATGCAAGGAAAGCTTAAAGCAAAGGAAGGTACGGTCAGGCGAGATAAGGCTAAGGCACGACAACGCAAGGCTAGGCAATGCAGGGAAGGGACGCAAAGAGCAACGGAAGGTAAGCAAGGCAAGGAAAAGCAAGGAAAGGCAAGGGTAACGGAAGGAACGGCACGGCAAGGGGAAACAAGGCTAAGGCACGACAACGCACGGTTAGGCAATGCACGGCAAGGCAAGGAAAGGTTAAAGCAAGGGAATGCACGGTCAGGGGAGATAAGGCTACGGCACGACAACGGAAGGCTAGGCAATGCACGGAAGGCAAGCAAAGAGTAACGGAAGGCAAGGAAGGCAGGGGAAAGCGAGGGAAGGCAAGTGTAACGGAAGGAAGACACGGCAAGAGGAAACAAGGCTAAGGCACGACAACGCACGCTAGGCAATGCACGGCAAGGCAAGGAAAGGGTAACGCATGGGAAAGCAAGGTCAGGCGAGGCAAGGCTAAGGCACGACAACGCAAGGCTAGGCAATGCACGGAAGGCAAGCAAAGAGTAACGGAAGGTAAGGAAGGCAAGGGAAAGGAAAGAAAGGCAAGTGTAACGGAAGGAACGGCACGGCAAGGGGAAACAAGGCTAAGGCACGACAACGCACGGCTAGGCAATGCACGGCAAGGCAAGGAAAGGGTAACGGAAGGAAAGGAAGGTAAGGCAAAGCCAGGCAAGGCAAGTGTAACAAAAGGAAAGCCACGGCAAGGGGAAACAAGGCTAAGGCACGACAACGCACGGCTAGGCAATTCACGGCAACGCAAGGAAAGGGTAACGCAAGGCAAGGCACGGTGAGGCTAGGCAAGGCTAATGCACGACAACGCAAGGCTAGGCAATGCACGACAATGCAAGGAAAGCTTAAAGCAAAGCAAGGTACGGTCAGGCGAGATAAGGCTAAGGCACGACAACGCAAGGCTAGGCAATGCAGGGAAGGGAAGCAAAGAGCAACGGAAGGTAAGCAAGGCAAGGAAAAGCAAGGAAAGGCAAGGGTAACGGAAGGAACGGCACGGCAAGGGGAAACAAGGTTAAGGCACGGCAACGCAGGCTAGGCAATGCACGGCAAGGCAAGGAAAGGGTAACGCATGGGAAAGCACGGTCAGGCGAGGCAAGGCTAAGGCACGACAACGCAAGTCTAGGCCATGCACGGAAGGCAGGCAAAGAGTAACGGAAGGTAAGGAAAGCATGGGAAAGCAAGGAAAGGCAAGTGTAACGGAATGAACGGCACGGCAAGGGGAAACAAGGCTAAGGCACGACAACGCACGCTAGGCAATGCACGGAAAGGCAAGGAAAGGGTAACGCATGGGAAAGCAAGGTCAGGCGAGGCAAGGCTAGGGCACGACAACGCAAGGCTAGGCAATGCACGACAATGCAAGGAAACCTTAAAGCAAAGGAAGGCACGGTCAGGCGAGATAAGGCTAAGGCACGACAACGCAAGGCTAGGCAATGCAGGGAAGGCAAGGAAAGGGTAACGGATGGAAAGGAAGGTAAGGCAAAGCCAGGCAAGGCAAGTGTAACAAAAGGAAAGCCACGGCAAGGGGAAACAAGGCTAAGGCACGACAACGCAGGGCTAGGCAGTGCACGGCAAGGCAAGGAAAGGGTAACGCAAGGGAAGGCACGGTCAGTTGAGGCAAGGATAAGGCACGAAAATGCAAGGCTAGGCAATGCACGGCAAGGCAAGTAAAGAGTAACGGAAGGAAAGGAAGGCAAGGCAAAGCCAGGCAAGGCAAGTGTAAGAAAAGGCACGCCACGGCAAGGGGAAACAAGGCTAAGGCACTACAACGCACGGCTAGGCAATGCACGGCAAGGCAAGGAAAGGGTAACGCAAGGCAAGGCACGGTGAGGCTAGGCAAGGCAATTGCACGACAACGCAAGGCTAGGCAATGCACGGAAGGCAAGGAAAGAGTAACGAAAGGCAAGGCACGGTCAGGCAAGGCAAGGAAAATTCACGACAACGCAAGGGTATGCGCTGCACGGCAAGTAAATGAAAGAATAACGGAAAGAAAGGAAGGCAAGGCAAAGCCAGGCAAGGCAAGTGTAACAAAAGGCACGCAACGGCAAGGGGAAACAAGGCTAAGGCACGACAACGCACGGCTAGGCAATGCACGGCAACGCAAGGAAAGGGTAACGCAAGGCAAGGCACGGTGAGGCTAGGCAAGGCTAATGCACGACAACGCAAGGCTAGGCAATGCACGACAATGCAAGGAAAGCTTAAAGCAAAGCAAGGTACGGTCAGGCGAGATAAGGCTAAGGCACGACAACGCAAGGCTAGGCAATGCAGGGAAGGGAAGCAAAGAGCAACGGAAGGTAAGCAAGGCAAGGAAAAGCAAGGAAAGACAAGGGTAACGGAAGGAACGGCACGGCAAGGGGAAACAAGGTTAAGGCACGGCAACGCAGGCTAGGCAATGCACGGCAAGGCAAGGAAAGGGTAACGCATGGGAAAGCACGGTCAGGCGAGGCAAGGCTAAGGCACGACAACGCAAGGCTAGGCCATGCACGGAAGGCAGGCAAAGAGTAACGTTAGGTAAGGAAAGCATGGGAAAGCAAGGAAAGGCAAGTGTAACGGAATGAACGGCACGGCAAGGGCAAACAAGGCTAAGGCACGACAACGCACGCTAGGCAATGCACGGAAAGGCAAGGAAAGGGTAACGCATGGGAAAGCAAGGTCAGGCGAGGCAAGGCTAGGGCACGACAACGCAAGGCTAGGCAATGCACGACAATGCAAGGAAAGCTTAAAGCAAAGGAAGGCACGGTCAGGCGAGATAAGGCTAAGGCACGACAACGCAAGGCTAGGCAATGCAGGGCAAGGCAAGGAAAGGGTAACGGAAGGAAAGGAAGGTAAGGCAAAGCCAGGCAAGGCAAGTGTAACAAAAGGAAAGCCACGGCATGGGGAAACAAGGCTAAGGCACGACAACGCAGGGCTAGGCAGTGCACGGCAAGGCAAGGAAAGGGTAACGCAGGGGAAGGCACGGTCAGTTGAGGCAAGGATAAGGCACGAAAATGCAAGGCTAGGCAATGCACGGCAAGGCAAGGAAAGAGTAACGGAAGGAAAGGAAGGCAAGGCAAAGCCAGGCAAGGCAAGTGTAACAAAAGGCACGCCACGGCAAGGGGAAACAAGGCTAAGGCACTACAACGCACGGCTAGGCAATGCACGGCAAGGCAAGGAAAGGGTAACGCAAGGCAAGGCACGGTGAGGCTAGGCAAGGCAATTGCACGACAACGCAAGGCTAGGCAATGCACGGAAGGCAAGGAAAGAGTAACGAAAGGCAAGGCACGGTCAGGCAAGGCAAGGAAAATGCACGACAACGCAAGGGTATGCGCTGCACGGCAAGTAAATGAAAGAATAACGGAAAGAAAGGAAGGCAAGGCAAAGCCAGGCAAGGCAAGTGTAACAAAAGGCACGCAACGGCAAGGGGAAACAAGGCTAAGGCACGACAACTCACGGCTAGGAAATGCACGGCAAGGCAAGGAAAGGGTAACGCAAGGCAAGGCAGGGTGAGGCTAGGCAAGGCTAATGCACGACAACGCAAGGCTAGGCAATGCACGACAATGCAAGCAAAGAGTAACGAAAGGGAAGGCACGGTCAGGCGAGATAAGGCTAAGGCACGACAACGCAAGGCTAGGCAAGGCACAGAAGGCAAGCAAAGTGTAACGGAAGGTAAGGAAGGCAAGGGAAAGCAAGGAAAGGCAATGGTAACGGAAGGAACGGCACGGCAAGGCGAAACAAGGCTAAGGCACGACAACGCACGCTAGGCAATGCACGGCAAGGCAAGGAAAGGGTAACGCATAGGAAAGCACGGTCAGGCGAGGCAAGGCTAAGGCACGACAACGCAAGGCTAGGCAATGCACGGAAGGCAAGCAAAGAGTAACGGAAGGTAAGGAAGGCAAGGGAAAGGAAAGAAAGGCAAGTGTAACGGAAGGAACGGCACGGTAAGGGGAAACAAGTCTAAGGCACGACAACGCACGGCTAGGCAATGCACGGCAAGGCAAGCAAAGGGTAACGCAAGGCAAGGCACGGTGAGGCTAGGCAAGGCTAATGCACGAAAACGCAAGGCTAGGCAATGCACGGAAATCAAGCAAAGAGTAATGGAACGCAAGGAAGGCAACAGAAAGCAAGGGAAGGCAAGGGTAACGGAAGTAACGGCACGGCACGGGGTAACAAGGCTAAGGCACGACAACACACGGCTAGGAAATGCACGGCAAGGCAAGGAAAGGGCAACGCAAGGCAAGGCACGGTGAGGCTAGGCAAGGATAATGCACGACAACGCAAGGCTAGGCAATGCACGACAATGCAAGGAAACCTTAAAGCAAAGGAAGGCACGGTCAGGCGAGATAAGGCTAAGGCACGACAACGCAAGGCTAGTCAATGCAGGGAACGCAAGCAAAGAGTAACGGAAGGTAAGGAAGGCAAGGGAAAGCAAGGAAAGGCAATGGTAACGGAAGGAACGGCACGGCAAGGGGAAACAAGGCTAAGGCACCAAACGCACGCTAGGCAATGCACGCAAGGCAAGGAAAGGGTAACGCATGGGAAAGAACGGTCAGGCGAGGCAAGGCTAAGGCATGACAACGCAAGGCTAGGCAATGCACGGAAAGCAAGCAAAGAGTAACGGAACGCAAGGAAGGCAAGGGAAAGCAAGGGAAGGCAAGGGTAACGGAAGGAACGGCACGGCAAGGGGTAACAAGGCTAAGGCACGACAACGCAGGGCTAGGCAATGCACGGCAAGGCAAGGAAAGGGTAACGGAAGGAAAGGAAGTTAAGGCAAAGCCAGGCAAGGCAAGTGTAACAAAAGGAAAGCCACGGCAAGGGGAAACAAGGCTAAGGCACGACAACGCACGGCTAGGCAATGCACGGCAAAGCAAGGAAAGGGTAACGCAAGGCAAGGCACGGTGAGGCTAGGCAAGGCTAATGCACGACAACGCAAGGCTAAGCATTGCACGACAATGCAAGGAAAGCTTAAAGCAAAGGAAGGTACGGTCAGGCGAGATAAGGCTAAGGCACGACAACGCAAGGCTAGGCAATGCAGGGAAGGGACGCAAAGAGCAACGGAAGGTAAGCAAGGCAAGGAAAAGCAAGGAAAGGCAAGGGTAACGGAAGGAACGGCACGGCAAGGGGAAACAAGGCTAAGGCACGGCAACGCAGGCTAGGCAATGCACGGCAAGGCAAGGAAAGGGTAACGCATGGGAAAGCACGGTCAAGCGAGGCAAGGCTAAGGCACGACAACGCAAGGCTAGGCCAAGCACGGAAGGCAAGCAAAGAGTAACGGAAGGTAAGGAAAGCATGGGAAAGCAAGGAAAGGCAAGTGTAACGGAATGAACGGCACGGCAAGGGGAAACAAGGCTAAGGCACGACAACGCACGCTAGGCAATGCACGGAAAGGCAAGGAAAGGGTAACGCATGGGAAAGAACGGTCAGGCGAGGCAAGGCTAAGGCATGACAACGCAAGGCTAGGCAATGCACGGAAAGCAAGCAAAGAGTAACGGAACGCAAGGAAGGCAAGGGAAAGCAAGGGAAGGCGAGGGTAACGGAAGGAACGGCACGGCAAGGGGTAACAAGGCTAAGGCACGACAACGCAGGGCTAGGCAATGCACGGCAAGGCAAGGAAAGGGTAACGGAAGGAAAGGAAGGTAAGGCAAAGCCAGGCAAGGCAAGTGTAACAAAAGGAAAGCCACGGCAAGGGGAAACAAGGCTAAGGCACGACAACGCACGGCTAGGCAATGCACGGCAACGCAAGGAAAGGGTAACGCAAGGCAAGGCACGGTGAGGCTAGGCAAGGCTAATGCACGACAACGCAAGGCTAGGCAATGCACGACAATGCAAGGAAAGCTTAAAGCAAAGGAAGGCACGGTCAGGCTAGATAAGGCTAAGGCACGACAACGCAAGGCTAGGCAATGCAGGGAAGGGAAGCAAAGAGCAACGGAAGGTAAGCAAGGCAAGGAAAAGCAAGGAAAGGCAAGGGTAACGGAAGGAACGGCACGGCAAGGGGAAACAAGGCTAAGGCACGGCAACGCAGGCTAAGCAATGCACGGCAAGGCAAGGAAAGGGTAACGCATGGGAAAGCACGGTCAGGCGAGGCAAGGCTAAGGCACGACAACGCAAGGCTAGGCAATGCACGGAAGGCAAGCAAAGAGTAACGGAAGGTAAGGAAAGCATGGGAAAGCAAGGAAAGGCAAGTGTAACGGAATGAACGGCACGGCAAGGGGAAACAAGGCTAAGGCACGACAACGCACGCTAGGCAATGCACGGAAAGGCAAGGAAAGGGTAACGCATGGCAAAGCACGGTCAGGCGAGGCAAGGCTAAGGCACGACAACGCAAGGCTAGGCAATGCACGACAATGCAAGGAAATCTTAAAGCAAAGGAAGGCACGGTCAGGCGAGATAAGGCTAAGGCACGACAACGCAAGGCTAGGCAATGCAGGGAAGGGAAGCAAAGAGTAACGGAAGGTAAGCAAGGCAAGGAAAAGCAAGAAAAGGCAAGTGTAACGGAAGGAACGGCACGGCAAGGGGAAACAAGGCTAAGGCACGGCAACGCAGGCTAGGCAATGCACGGCAAGGCAAGGAAAGGGTAACGCAAGGGAAAGCACGGTCAGTCGAGGCAAGGCTAAGGCACGAGAACGCAAGGCTAGGCAATACACGGAAGGCAACAAAGAGTAACGGAAGGTAAGGAAGGCAACGGAAAGCAAGGAAAAGCAAGTGTAACGGAAGGAACGGCACGGCAAGGGGAAACAAGGCTAAGGCACGACAACGCACGCTAGGCAATGCACGGCAAGGCAAGTAAAGGGGAACGCATGGGAAAGCACGGTCAGGCGAGGCAAGGCTAAGGCATGACAACGCAAGGCTAAGCCATGCACGGAAAGCAAGCAAAGAGTAACGGAACGCAAGGAAGGCAAGGGAAAGCAAGGGAAGGCAAGGGTAACGGAAGGAACGGCACGGAAAGGGGTAACAAGGCTAAGGCACGACAACGCAGGGCTAGGCAATGCACGGCAAGGCAAGGAAAGGGTAACGGAAGGAAAGGAAGGTAAGGCAAAGCCAGGCAAGGCAAGTGTAACAAAAGGAAAGCCACGGCAAGGGGAAACAAGGCTAAGGCACGACAACGCACGGCTAGGCAATGCACGGCAACGCAAGGAAAGGGTAACGCAAGGCAAGGCACGGTGAGGCTAGGCAAGGCTAATGCACGACAACGCAAGGCTAAGCATTGCACGACAATGCAAGGAAAGCTTAAAGCAAAGGAAGGTACGGTCAGGCGAGATAAGGCTAAGGCACGACAACGCAAGGCTAGGCAATGCAGGGAAGGGACGCAAAGAGCAACGGAAGGTAAGCAAGGCAAGGAAAAGCAAGGAAAGGCAAGGGTAACGGAAGGAACGGCACGGCAAGGGGAAACAAGGCTAAGGCACGGCAACGCAGGCTAGGCAATGCACGGCAAGGCAAGGAAAGGGTAACGCATGGGAAAGCACGGTCAAGCGAGGCAAGGCTAAGGCACGACAACGCAAGGCTAGGCCAAGCACGGAAGGCAAGCAAAGAGTAACGGAAGGTAAGGAAAGCATGGGAAAGCAATGAAAGGCAAGTGTAACGGAATGAACGGCACGGCAAGGGGAAACAAGGCTAAGGCACGAGAACGCACGCTAGGCAATGCACGGAAAGGCAAGGAAAGAGTAACGGAAGGAAAGGAAGGCAAGGCAAAGCCAGGCAAGGCAAGTGTAACAAAAGGCACGCCACGGCAAGGGGTAACAAGGCTAAGGCACGACAACGCACGGCTAGGCAATGCACGGCAAGGCAAGGAAAGGGTAACGCAAGGCAAGGCACGGTGAGGCTAGTCAAGGCTAATGCACGACAACGCAAGGCTAGGCAATGCACGGAAGGCAAGGAAAGAGTAACGAAAGGCAAGGCACGGTCAGGCAAGGCAAGGAAAATGCACGACAACGCAAGGGTAGGCGCTGCACGGCAAGGAAACGAAAGAATAACGGAAAGAAAGGAAGGCAAGGCAAAGCCAGGCAAGGCAAGTGTAACAAAAGGCACGCAACGGCAAGGGGAAACAAGGCTAAGGCACGACAACACACGGCTAGGAAATGCACGGCAAGGCAAGGAAAGGGTAACGCAAGGCAAGGCCCGGTGAGGCTAGGCAAGGCTAATGCACGACAACGCAAGGCTAGGCAATGCACGACAATGCCAGGAAAGCTTAAAGCAAAGGAAGGCACGGTCAGGCGAGATAAGGCTAAGGCACGACAACGCAAGGCTAGGCAAAGCACAGAAGGCAAGCAAAGTGTAACGGAAGGTAAGGAAGGCAAGGGAAAGCAAGGAAAGGCAATGGTAACGGAAGGAACGGCACGGCAAGGCGAAACAAGGCTAAGGCACGACAACGCACGCTAGGCAATGCACGGCAAGGCAAGGAAAGGGTAACGCATAGGAAAGCACGGTCAGGCGAGGCAAGGCTAAGGCACGACAACGCAAGGCTAGGCAATGCACGGAAGGCAAGCAAAGAGTAACGGAAGGTAAGGAAGGCAAGGGAAAGGAAAGAAAGGCAAGTGTAACGGAAGGAACGGCACGGCAAGGGGTAACAAGGCTAAGGCACGACAACGCAGGGCTAGGCAATGCACGGCAAGGCAAGGAAAGGGTAACGGAAGGAAAGGAAGGTAAGGCAAAGCCAGGCAAGGCAAGTGTAACAAAAGGAAAGCCACGGCAAGGGGAAACAAGGCTAAGGCACGACAACGCACGGCTAGGCAATGCACGGCAACGCAAGGAAAGGGTAACGCAAGGCAAGGCACGGTGAGGCTAGGCAAGGCTAATGCACGACAACGCAAGGCTAGGCAATGCACGACAATGCAAGGAAAGCTTAAAGCAAAGGAAGGTACGGTCAGGCGAGATAAGGCTAAGGCACGACAACGCAAGGCTAGGCAATGCAGGGAAGGGAAGCAAAGAGCAACGGAAGGTAAGCAAGGCAAGGAAAAGCAAGGAAAGGCAAGGGTAACGGAAGGAACGGCACGGCAAGGGGAAACAAGGTTAAGGCACGGCAACGCAGGCTAGGCAATGCACGGCAAGGCAAGGAAAGGGTAACGCATGGGAAAGCACGGTCAGGCGAGGCAAGGCTAAGGCACGACAACGCAAGTCTAGGCCATGCACGGAAGGCAGGCAAAGAGTAACGGAAGGGAAGGAAAGCATGGGAAAGCAAGGAAAGGCAAGTGTAACGGAATGAACGGCACGGCAAGGGGAAACAAGGCTAAGGCACGACAACGCACGCTAGGCAATGCACGGAAAGGCAAGGAAAGGGTAACGCATGGGAAAGCAAGGTCAGGCGAGGCAAGGCTAGGGCACGACAACGCAAGGCTAGGCAATGCACGACAATGCAAGGAAACCTTAAAGCAAAGGAAGGCACGGTCAGGCGAGATAAGGCTAAGGCACGACAACGCAAGGCTAGGCAATGCAGGGAAGGCAAGGAAAGGGTAACGGATGGAAAGGAAGGTAAGGCAAAGCCAGGCAAGGCAAGTGTAACAAAAGGAAAGCCACGGCAAGGGGAAACAAGGCTAAGGCACGACAACGCAGGGCTAGGCAGTGCACGGCAAGGCAAGGAAAGGGTAACGCAAGGGAAGGCACGGTCAGTTGAGGCAAGGATAAGGCACGAAAATGCAAGGCTAGGCAATGCACGGCAAGGCAAGTAAAGAGTAACGGAAGGAAAGGAAGGCAAGGCAAAGCCAGGCAAGGCAAGTGTAACAAAAGGCACGCCACGGCAAGGGGAAACAAGGCTAAGGCACTACAACGCACGGCTAGGCAATGCACGGCAAGGCAAGGAAAGGGTAACGCAAGGCAAGGCACGGTGAGGCTAGGCAAGGCAATTGCACGACAACGCAAGGCTAGGCAATGCACGGAAGGCAAGGAAAGAGTAACGAAAGGCAAGGCACGGTCAGGCAAGGCAAGGAAAATGCACGACAACGCAAGTGTATGCGCTGCACGGCAAGTAAATGAAAGAATAACGGAAAGAAAGGAAGGCAAGGCAAAGCCAGGCAAGGCAAGTGTAACAAAAGGCACGCAACGGCAAGGGGAAACAAGGCTAAGGCACGACAACGCACGGCTAGGCAATGCACGGCAACGCAAGGAAAGGGTAACGCAAGGCAAGGCACGGTGAGGCTAGGCAAGGCTAATGCACGACAACGCAAGGCTAGGCAATGCACGACAATGCAAGGAAAGCTTAAAGCAAAGCAAGGTACGGTCAGGCGAGATAAGGCTAAGGCACGACAACGCAAGGCTAGGCAATGCAGGGAAGGGAAGCAAAGAGCAACGGAAGGTAAGCAAGGCAAGGAAAAGCAAGGAAAGGCAAGGGTAACGGAAGGAACGGCACGGCAAGGGGAAACAAGGTTAAGGCACGGCAACGCAGGCTAGGCAATGCACGGCAAGGCAAGGAAAGGGTAACGCATGGGAAAGCACGGTCAGGCGAGGCAAGGCTAAGGCACGACAACGCAAGGCTAGGCCATGCACGGAAGGCAGGCAAAGAGTAACGGAAGGTAAGGAAAGCATGGGAAAGCAAGGAAAGGCAAGTGTAACGGAATGAACGGCACGGCAAGGGGAAACAAGGCTAAGGCACGACAACGCACGCTAGGCAATGCACGGAAAGGCAAGGAAAGGGTAACGCATGGGAAAGCAAGGTCAGGCGAGGCAAGGCTAGGGCACGACAACTCAAGGCTAGGCAATGCACGACAATGAAAGGAAACCTTAAAGCAAAGGAAGGCACGGTCAGGCGAGATAAGGCTAAGGCACGACAACGCAAGGCTAGGCAATGCAGGGAAGGCAAGGAAAGGGTAACGGAAGGAAAGGAAGGTAAGGCAAAGCCAGGCAAGGCAAGTGTAACAAAAGGAAAGCCACGGCATGGGGAAACAAGGCTAAGGCACGACAACGCAGGTCTAGGCAGTGCACGGCAAGGCAAGGAAAGGGTAACGCAAGGGAAGGCACGGTCAGTTGAGGCAAGGATAAGGCACGAAAATGCAAGGCTAGGCAATGCACGGCAAGGCAAGTAAAGAGTAACGGAAGGAAAGGAAGGCAAGGCAAAGCCAGGCAAGGCAAGTGTAACAAAAGGCACGCCACGGCAAGGGGAAACAAGGCTAAGGCACTACAACGCACGGCTAGGCAATGCACGGCAAGGCAAGGAAAGGGTAACGCAAGGCAAGGCACGGTGAGGCTAGGCAAGGCAATTGCACGACAACGCAAGGCTAGGCAATGCACGGAAGGCAAGGAAAGAGTAACGAAAGGCAAGGCACGGTCAGGCAAGGCAAGGAAAATGCACGACAACGCAAGGGTATGCGCTGCACGGCAAGTAAATGAAAGAATAACGGAAAGAAAGGAAGGCAAGGCAAAGCCAGGCAAGGCAAGTGTAACAAAAGGCACGCAACGGCAAGGGGAAACAAGGCTAAGGCACGACAACTCACGGCTAGGAAATGCACGGCAAGGCAAGGAAAGGGTAACGCAAGGCAAGGCACGGTGAGGCTAGGCAAGGCTAATGCACGACAACGCAAGGCTAGGCAATGCACGACAATGCCAGGAAAGCTTAAAGCAAAGGAAGGCACGGTCAGGCGAGATAAGGCTAAGGCACGACAACGCAAGGCTAGGCAAGGCACAGAAGGCAAGCAAAGTGTAACGGAAGGTAAGGAAGGCAAGGGAAAGCAAGGAAAGGCAATGGTAACGGAAGGAACGGCACGGCAAGGCGAAACAAGGCTAAGGCACGACAACGCACGCTAGGCAATGCACGGCAAGGCAAGGAAAGGGTAACGCATAGGAAAGCACGGTCAGGCGAGGCAAGGCTAAGGCACGACAACGCAAGGCTAGGCAATGCACGGAAGGCAAGCAAAGAGTAACGGAAGGTAAGGAAGGCAAGGGAAAGGAAAGAAAGGCAAGTGTAACGGAAGGAACGGCACGGTAAGGGGAAACAAGTCTAAGGCACGACAACGCACGGCTAGGCAATGCACGGCAAGGCAAGCAAAGGGTAACGCAAGGCAAGGCACGGTGAGGCTAGGCAAGGCTAATGCACGAAAACGCAAGGCTAGGCAATGCACGGAAATCAAGCAAAGAGTAATGGAACGCAAGGAAGGCAACAGAAAGCAAGGGAAGGCAAGGGTAACGGAAGTAACGGCACGGCAAGGGGTAACAAGGCTAAGGCACGACAACACACGGCTAGGAAATGCACGGCAAGACAAGGAAAGGGTAACGCAAGGCAAGGCACGGTGAGGCTAGGCAAGGCTAATGCACGACAACGCAAGGCTAGGCAATGCACGACAATGCAAGGAAAGCTTAAAGCAAAGGAAGGCACGGTCAGGCGAGATAAGGTTAAGGCACGACAACGCAAGGCTAGGCAATGCAGGGAAGGCAAGCAAAGAGTAACGGAAGGTAAGGAAGGCAAGGGAAAGCAAGGAAAGGCAATGGTAACGGAAGGAACGGCACGGCAAGGGGAAACAAGGCTAAGGCACCAAACGCACGCTAGGCAATGCACGCAAGGCAAGGAAAGGGTAACGCATGGGAAAGAACGGTCAGGCGAGGCAAGGCTAAGGCATGACAACGCAAGGCTAGGCAATGCACGGAAAGCAAGCAAAGAGTAACGGAACGCAAGGAAGGCAAGGGAAAGCAAGGGAAGGCAAGGGTAACGGAAGGAACGGCACGGCAAGGGGTAACAAGGCTAAGGCACGACAACGCAGGGCTAGGCAATGCACGGCAAGGCAAGGAAAGGGTAACGGAAGGAAAGGAAGTTAAGGCAAAGCCAGGCAAGGCAAGTGTAACAAAAGGAAAGCCACGGCAAGGGGAAACAAGGCTAAGGCACGACAACGCACGGCTAGGCAATGCACGGCAACGCAAGGAAAGGGTAACGCAAGGCAAGGCACGGTGAGGCTAGGCAAGGCTAATGCACGACAACGCAAGGCTAAGCATTGCACGACAATGCAAGGAAAGCTTAAAGCAAAGGAAGGTACGGTCAGGCGAGATAAGGCTAAGGCACGACAACGCAAGGCTAGGCAATGCAGGGAAGGGACGCAAAGAGCAACGGAAGGTAAGCAAGGCAAGGAAAAGCAAGGAAAGGCAAGGGTAACGGAAGGAACGGCACGGCAAGGGGAAACAAGGCTAAGGCACGGCAACGCAGGCTAGGCAATGCACGGCAAGGCAAGGAAAGGGTAACGCATGGGAAAGCACGGTCAAGCGAGGCAAGGCTAAGGCACGACAACGCAAGGCTAGGCCAAGCACGGAAGGCAAGCAAAGAGTAACGGAAGGTAAGGAAAGCATGGGAAAGCAAGGAAAGGCAAGTGTAACGGAATGAACGGCACGGCAAGGGGAAACAAGGCTAAGGCACGACAACGCACGCTAGGCAATGCACGGAAAGGCAAGGAAAGGGTAACGCATGGGAAAGAACGGTCAGGCGAGGCAAGGCTAAGGCATGACAACGCAAGGCTAGGCAATGCACGGAAAGCAAGCAAAGAGTAACGGAACGCAAGGAAGGCAAGGGAAAGCAAGGGAAGGCGAGGGTAACGGAAGGAACGGCACGGCAAGGGGTAACAAGGCTAAGGCACGACAACGCAGGGCTAGGCAATGCACGGCAAGGCAAGGAAAGGGTAACGGAAGGAAAGGAAGGTAAGGCAAAGCCAGGCAAGGCAAGTGTAACAAAAGGAAAGCCACGGCAAGGGGAAACAAGGCTAAGGCACGACAACGCACGGCTAGGCAATGCACGGCAACGCAAGGAAAGGGTAACGCAAGGCAAGGCACGGTGAGGCTAGGCAAGGCTAATGCACGACAACGCAAGGCTAGGCAATGCACGACAATGCAAGGAAAGCTTAAAGCAAAGGAAGGTACGGTCAGGCGAGATAAGGCTAAGGCACGACAACGCAAGGCTAGGCAATGCAGGGAAGGGAAGCAAAGAGCAACGGAAGGTAAGCAAGGCAAGGAAAAGCAAGGAAAGGCAAGGGTAACGGAAGGAACGGCACGGCAAGGGGAAACAAGGTTAAGGCACGGCAACGCAGGCTAGGCAATGCACGGCAAGGCAAGGAAAGGGTAACGCATGGGAAAGCACGGTCAGGCGAGGCAAGGCTAAGGCACGACAACGCAAGTCTAGGCCATGCACGGAAGGCAGGCAAAGAGTAACGGAAGGTAAGGAAAGCATGGGAAAGCAAGGAAAGGCAAGTGTAACGGAATGAACGGCACGGCAAGGGGAAACAAGGCTAAGGCACGACAACGCACGCTAGGCAATGCACGGAAAGGCAAGGAAAGGGTAACGCATGGGAAAGCAAGGTCAGGCGAGGCAAGGCTAGGGCACGACAACGCAAGGCTAGGCAATGCACGACAATGCAAGGAAACCTTAAAGCAAAGGAAGGCACGGTCAGGCGAGATAAGGCTAAGGCACGACAACGCAAGGCTAGGCAATGCAGGGAAGGCAAGGAAAGGGTAACGGATGGAAAGGAAGGTAAGGCAAAGCCAGGCAAGGCAAGTGTAACAAAAGGAAAGCCACGGCAAGGGGAAACAAGGCTAAGGCACGACAACGCAGGGCTAGGCAGTGCACGGCAAGGCAAGGAAAGGGTAACGCAAGGGAAGGCACGGTCAGTTGAGGCAAGGATAAGGCACGAAAATGCAAGGCTAGGCAATGCACGGCAAGGCAAGTAAAGAGTAACGGAAGGAAAGGAAGGCAAGGCAAAGCCAGGCAAGGCAAGTGTAAGAAAAGGCACGCCACGGCAAGGGGAAACAAGGCTAAGGCACTACAACGCACGGCTAGGCAATGCACGGCAAGGCAAGGAAAGGGTAACGCAAGGCAAGGCACGGTGAGGCTAGGCAAGGCAATTGCACGACAACGCAAGGCTAGGCAATGCACGGAAGGCAAGGAAAGAGTAACGAAAGGCAAGGCACGGTCAGGCAAGGCAAGGAAAATGCACGACAACGCAAGGGTATGCGCTGCACGGCAAGTAAATGAAAGAATAACGGAAAGAAAGGAAGGCAAGGCAAAGCCAGGCAAGGCAAGTGTAACAAAAGGCACGCAACGGCAAGGGGAAACAAGGCTAAGGCACGACAACGCACGGCTAGGCAATGCACGGCAACGCAAGGAAAGGGTAACGCAAGGCAAGGCACGGTGAGGCTAGGCAAGGCTAATGCACGACAACGCAAGGCTAGGCAATGCACGACAATGCAAGGAAAGCTTAAAGCAAAGCAAGGTACGGTCAGGCGAGATAAGGCTAAGGCACGACAACGCAAGGCTAGGCAATGCAGGGAAGGGAAGCAAAGAGCAACGGAAGGTAAGCAAGGCAAGGAAAAGCAAGGAAAGGCAAGGGTAACGGAAGGAACTGCACGGCAAGGGGAAACAAGGTTAAGGCACGACAACGCAAGGCTAGGCAATGCACGGCAAGGCAAGGAAAGGGTAACGCAAGGCAAGGCACGGTCAGGCGAGGCAAGGCTAAGGCACGACAACGCAAGGCTAGGCCATGCACGGACGGCAAGCAAAGAGTAACGGAAGGCAAGGAAGGCAAGGGAAAGCAAGGAAAGGCAAAGTGTAACGGAAGGAACGGCACGGCAAGGGGAAACAAGGCTAAGGCACGACAACGCACGCTAGGCAATGCACGGAAAGGCAAGGAAAGGGTAACGCATGGGAAAGCAAGGTCAGGCGAGGCAAGGCTAGGGCACGACAACGCAAGGCTAGGCAATGCACGACAATGCAAGGAAACCTTAAA
The DNA here is from genome assembly GCF_037893015.1 of Macrotis lagotis. Lineage (NCBI taxonomy): Eukaryota > Metazoa > Chordata > Mammalia > Peramelemorphia > Peramelidae > Macrotis > Macrotis lagotis. The sequence goes on along the minus strand of NW_027422043.1, from coordinate 208,864 downwards.
GCAAAGGAAGGCACGGTCAGGCGAGATAAGGCTAAGGCACGACAACGCAAGGCTAGGCAATGCAGGGAAGGGAAGCAAAGAGCAACGGAAGGTAAGCAAGGCAAGGAAAAGCAAGGAAAGGCAAGGGTAACGGAAGGAACGGCACGGCAAGGGGAAACAAGGTTAAGGCACGACAACGCACGGCTAGGCAATGCACGGCAAGGCAAGGAAAGGGTAACGCATGGGAAAGCACGGTCAGGCGAGGCAAGGCTAAGGCACGACAACGCAAGGCTAGGCCATGCACGGACGGCAAGCAAAGAGAAACGGAAGGCAAGGAAGGCAAGGGAAAGCAAGGAAAGGCAAGTGTAACGGAAGGAACGGCACGGCAAGGGGAAACAAGGCTAAGGCACGACAACGCACGCTAGGCAATGCACGGAAGGCAAGCAAAGAGTAACGGAAGGAAAGGAAGGCAAGGCAAAGCCAGGCAAGGCAAGTGTAACAAAAGGCACGCCACGGCAAGGGGTAACAAGGCTAAGGCACGACAACGCACGGCTAGGCAATGCACGGCAAGGCAAGGAAAGGGTAACGCAAGGCAAGGCACGGTGAGGCTAGTCAAGGCTAATGCACGAAACGCAAGGCTAGGCAATGCACGGAAGGCAAGGAAAGAGTAACGAAAGGCAAGGCACGGTCAGGCAAGGCAAGGAAAATGCACGACAACGCAAGGGTAGGCGCTGCACGGCAAGGAAACGAAAGAATAACGGAAAGAAAGGAAGGCAAGGCAAAGCCAGGCAAGGCAAGTGTAACAAAAGGCACGCAACGGCAAGGGGAAACAAGGCTAAGGCACGACAACACACGGCTAGGAAATGCACGGCAAGGCAAGGAAAGGGTAACGCAAGGCAAGGCACGGTGAGGCTAGGCAAGGCTAATGCACGACAACGCAAGGCTAGGCAATGCACGACAATGCCAGGAAAGCTTAAAGCAAAGGAAGGCACGGTCAGGCGAGATAAGGCTAAGGCACGACAACGCAAGGCTAGGCAAGGCACAGAAGGCAAGCAAAGTGTAACGGAAGGTAAGGAAGGCAAGGGAAAGCAAGGAAAGGCAATGGTAACGGAAGGAACGGCACGGCAAGGCGAAACAAGGCTAAGGCACGACAACGCACGCTAGGCAATGCACGGCAAGGCAAGGAAAGGGTAACGCATAGGAAAGCACGGTCAGGCGAGGCAAGGCTAAGGCACGACAACGCAAGGCTAGGCAATGCACGGAAGGCAAGCAAAGAGTAACGGAAGGTAAGGAAGGCAAGGGAAAGGAAAGAAAGGCAAGTGTAACGGAAGGAACGGCACGGCAAGGGGTAACAAGGCTAAGGCACGACAACGCAGGGCTAGGCAATGCACGGCAAGGCAAGGAAAGGGTAACGGAAGGAAAGGAAGGTAAGGCAAAGCCAGGCAAGGCAAGTGTAACAAAAGGAAAGCCACGGCAAGGGGAAACAAGGCTAAGGCACGACAACGCACGGCTAGGCAATGCACGGCAACGCAAGGAAAGGGTAACGCAAGGCAAGGCACGGTGAGGCTAGGCAAGGCTAATGCACGACAACGCAAGGCTAGGCAATGCACGACAATGCAAGGAAAGCTTAAAGCAAAGGAAGGTACGGTCAGGCGAGATAAGGCTAAGGCACGACAACGCAAGGCTAGGCAATGCAGGGAAGGGAAGCAAAGAGCAACGGAAGGTAAGCAAGGCAAGGAAAAGCAAGGAAAGGCAAGGGTAACGGAAGGAACGGCACGGCAAGGGGAAACAAGGTTAAGGCACGGCAACGCAGGCTAGGCAATGCACGGCAAGGCAAGGAAAGGGTAACGCATGGGAAAGCACGGTCAGGCGAGGCAAGGCTAAGGCACGACAACGCAAGTCTAGGCCATGCACGGAAGGCAGGCAAAGAGTAACGGAAGGGAAGGAAAGCATGGGAAAGCAAGGAAAGGCAAGTGTAACGGAATGAACGGCACGGCAAGGGGAAACAAGGCTAAGGCACGACAACGCACGCTAGGCAATGCACGGAAAGGCAAGGAAAGGGTAACGCATGGGAAAGCAAGGTCAGGCGAGGCAAGGCTAGGGCACAACAACGCAAGGCTAGGCAATGCACGACAATGCAAGGAAACCTTAAAGCAAAGGAAGGCACGGTCAGGCGAGATAAGGCTAAGGCACGACAACGCAAGGCTAGGCAATGCAGGGAAGGCAAGGAAAGGGTAACGGATGGAAAGGAAGGTAAGGCAAAGCCAGGCAAGGCAAGTGTAACAAAAGGAAAGCCACGGCAAGGGGAAACAAGGCTAAGGCACGACAACGCAGGGCTAGGCAGTGCACGGCAAGGCAAGGAAAGGGTAACGCAAGGGAAGGCACGGTCAGTTGAGGCAAGGATAAGGCACGAAAATGCAAGGCTAGGCAATGCACGGCAAGGCAAGTAAAGAGTAACGGAAGGAAAGGAAGGCAAGGCAAAGCCAGGCAAGGCAAGTGTAACAAAAGGCACGCCACGGCAAGGGGAAACAAGGCTAAGGCACTACAACGCACGGCTAGGCAATGCACGGCAAGGCAAGGAAAGGGTAACGCAAGGCAAGGCACGGTGAGGCTAGGCAAGGCAATTGCACGACAACGCAAGGCTAGGCAATGCACGGAAGGCAAGGAAAGAGTAACGAAAGGCAAGGCACGGTCAGGCAAGGCAAGGAAAATGCACGACAACGCAAGGGTATGCGCTGCACGGCAAGTAAATGAAAGAATAACGGAAAGAAAGGAAGGCAAGGCAAAGCCAGGCAAGGCAAGTGTAACAAAAGGCACGCAACGGCAAGGGGAAACAAGGCTAAGGCACGACAACGCACGGCTAGGCAATGCACGGCAACGCAAGGAAAGGGTAACGCAAGGCAAGGCACGGTGAGGCTAGGCAAGGCTAATGCACGACAACGCAAGGCTAGGCAATGCACGACAATGCAAGGAAAGCTTAAAGCAAAGCAAGGTACGGTCAGGCGAGATAAGGCTAAGGCACGACAACGCAAGGCTAGGCAATGCAGGGAAGGGAAGCAAAGAGTAACGGAAGGTAAGCAAGGCAAGGGAAAGCAAGGCAAGGCAAGGGTAACGGAAGGAACGGCACGGCAAGGGGAAACAAGGCTAAGGCACGGCAAGGGGAAACAAGGCTAAGGCACGGCAACGCACGGCTAGGCAATGCACGGTCAGGCGAGGCAAGGCTAAGGCACGACAATGCAAGGCTAGGCCATGCACGGAAGGCAGGCAAAGAGTAACGGAAGGTAAGGAAAGCATGGGAAAGCAAGGAAAGGCAAGTGTAACGGAATGAACGGCACGGCAAGGGGAAACAAGGCTAAGGCACGACAACGCACGCTAGGCAATGCACGGAAAGGCAAGGAAAGGGTAACGCATGGGAAAGCAAGGTCAGGCGAGGCAAGGCTAGGGCACGACAACGCAAGGCTAGGCAATGCACGACAATGCAAGGAAACCTTAAAGCAAAGGAAGGCACGGTCAGGCGAGATAAGGCTAAGGCACGACAACGCAAGGCTAGGCAATGCAGGGAAGGGAAGCAAAGAGTAACGGAAGGTAAGCAAGGCAAGGAAAAGCAAGGAAAGGCAAGGGTAACGGAAGGAACGGCACGGCAAGGGGAAACAAGGCTAAGGCACGGCAACGCAGGCTAGGCAATGCACGGCAAGGCAAGGAAAGGGTAACGCATGGGAAAGCACGGTCAGGCGAGGCAAGGCTAAGGCACGACAACGCAAGGCTAGGCAATGCACGGAAGGCAAGCAAAGAGTAACGGAAGGTAAGGAAAGCATGGGAAAGCAAGGAAAGGCAAGTGTAACGGAATGAACGGCACGGCAAGGGGAAACAAGGCTAAGGCACGACAACGCACGCTAGGCAATGCACGGAAAGGCAAGCAAAGAGTAACGGAAGGTAAGGAAGGCAAGGCAAAGCCAGGCAAGGCAAGTGTAACAAAAGGCACGGCACGGCAAGGGGTAACAAGGCTAAGGCACGACAACGCACGGCTAGGCAATGCACGGCAAGGCAAGGAAAGGGTAACGCAAGGCAAGACACGGTGAGGCAAGGCAAGGCTAATGCTCGAAACGCAAGGCTAGGCAATGCACGGAAGACAAGCAAAGAGTAACGGATGGCAAGGCACGGTGAGGCTAGGCAAGGCTAATGCACGACAACGCAAGGGTAGGCGCTGCACGGCAAGGAAAGGAAAGAATAACGGAAAGAAAGGAAGGCAAGGCAAAGCCAGGCAAGGCAAGTGTAACAAAAGGCACGCCACGGCAAGGGGAAACAAGGCTAAGGCACGACAACACACGGCTAGGAAATGCACGGCAAGGCAAGGAAAGGGTAACGCAAGGCAAGGCACGGTGAGGCTAGGCAAGGCTAATGCACGACAACGCAAGGCTAGGCAATGCACGACAATGCCAGGAAAGCTTAAAGCAAAGGAAGGCACGGTCAGGCGAGATAAGGCTAAGGCACGACAACGCAAGGCTAGGCAAGGCACAGAAGGCAAGCAAAGTGTAACGGAAGGTAAGGAAGGCAAGGGAAAGCAAGGAAAGGCAATGGTAACGGAAGGAACGGCACGGCAAGGCGAAACAAGGCTAAGGCACGACAACGCACGCTAGGCAATGCACGGCAAGGCAAGGAAAGGGTAACGCATAGGAAAGCACGGTCAGGCGAGGCAAGGCTAAGGCACGACAACGCAAGGCTAGGCAATGCACGGAAGGCAAGCAAAGAGTAACGGAAGGTAAGGAAGGCAAGGGAAAGGAAAGAAAGGCAAGTGTAACGGAAGGAACGGCACGGCAAGGGGTAACAAGGCTAAGGCACGACAACGCAGGGCTAGGCAATGCACGGCAAGGCAAGGAAAGGGTAACGGAAGGAAAGGAAGGTAAGGCAAAGCCAGGCAAGGCAAGTGTAACAAAAGGAAAGCCACGGCAAGGGGAAACAAGGCTAAGGCACGACAACGCACGGCTAGGCAATGCACGGCAACGCAAGGAAAGGGTAACGCAAGGCAAGGCACGGTGAGGCTAGGCAAGGCTAATGCACGACAACGCAAGGCTAGGCAATGCACGACAATGCAAGGAAAGCTTAAAGCAAAGGAAGGTACGGTCAGGCGAGATAACGCTAAGGCACGACAACGCAAGGCTAGGCAATGCAGGGAAGGGAAGCAAAGAGCAACGGAAGGTAAGCAAGGCAAGGAAAAGCAAGGAAAGGCAAGGGTAACGGAAGGAACGGCACGGCAAGGGGAAACAAGGTTAAGGCACGGCAACGCAGGGCTAGGCAATGCACGGCAAGGCAAGGAAAGGGTAACGCAAGGGAAGGCACGGTCAGGCGAGGCAAGGCTAAGGCACGACAACGCAAGTCTAGGCCATGCACGGAAGGCAGGCAAAGAGTAACGGAAGGGAAGGAAAGCATGGGAAAGCAAGGAAAGGCAAGTGTAACGGAATGAACGGCACGGCAAGGGGAAACAAGGCTAAGGCACGACAACGCACGCTAGGCAATGCACGGAAAGGCAAGGAAAGGGTAACGCATGGGAAAGCAAGGTCAGGCGAGGCAAGGCTAGGGCACAACAACGCAAGGCTAGGCAATGCACGACAATGCAAGGAAACCTTAAAGCAAAGGAAGGCACGGTCAGGCGAGATAAGGCTAAGGCACGACAACGCAGGGCTAGGCAATGCACGGCAAGGCAAGGAAAGGGTAACGCAGGGGAAGGCACGGTCAGTTGAGGCAAGGATAAGGCACGACAATGCAAGGCTAGGCAATGCACGGCAAGGCAAGTAAAGAGTAACGGAAGGAAAGGAAGGCAAGGCAAAGCCAGGCAAGGCAAGTGTAACAAAAGGCACGCCACGGCAAGGGGAAACAAGGCTAAGGCACTACAACGCACGGCTAGGCAATGCACGGCAAGGCAAGGAAAGGGTAACGCAAGGCAAGGCACGGTGAGGCTAGGCAAGGCAATTGCACGACAACGCAAGGCTAGGCAATGCACGGAAGGCAAGGAAAGAGTAACGAAAGGCAAGGCACGGTCAGGCAAGGCAAGGAAAATGCACGACAACGCAAGGGTATGCGCTGCACGGCAAGTAAATGAAAGAATAACGGAAAGAAAGGAAGGCAAGGCAAAGCCAGGCAAGGCAAGTGTAACAAAAGGCACGCAACGGCAAGGGGAAACAAGGCTAAGGCACGACAACGCACGGCTAGGCAATGCACGGCAACGCAAGGAAAGGGTAACGCAAGGCAAGGCACGGTGAGGCTAGGCAAGGCTAATGCACGACAACGCAAGGCTAGGCAATGCACGACAATGCAAGGAAAGCTTAAAGCAAAGCAAGGTACGGTCAGGCGAGATAAGGCTAAGGCACGACAACGCAAGGCTAGGCAATGCAGGGAAGGGAAGCAAAGAGCAACGGAAGGTAAGCAAGGCAAGGAAAAGCAAGGAAAGGCAAGGGTAACGGAAGGAACGGCACGGCAAGGGGAAACAAGGTTAAGGCACGGCAACGCAGGCTAGGCAATGCACGGCAAGGCAAGGAAAGGGTAACGCATGGGAAAGCACGGTCAGGCGAGGCAAGGCTAAGGCACGACAATGCAAGGCTAGGCCATGCACGGAAGGCAGGCAAAGAGTAACGGAAGGTAAGGAAAGCATGGGAAAGCAAGGAAAGGCAAGTGTAACGGAATGAACGGCACGGCAAGGGGAAACAAGGCTAAGGCACGACAACGCACGCTAGGCAATGCACGGAAAGGCAAGGAAAGGGTAACGCATGGGAAAGCAAGGTCAGGCGAGGCAAGGCTAGGGCACGACAACGCAAGGCTAGGCAATGCACGACAATGCAAGGAAACCTTAAAGCAAAGGAAGGCACGGTCAGGCGAGATAAGGCTAAGGCACGACAACGCAAGGCTAGGCAATGCAGGGAAGGCAAGGAAAGGGTAACGGAAGGAAAGGAAGGTAAGGCAAAGCCAGGCAAGGCAAGTGTAACAAAAGGAAAGCCACGGCATGGGGAAACAAGGCTAAGGCACGACAACGCAGGGCTAGGCAGTGCACGGCAAGGCAAGGAAAGGGTAACGCAAGGGAAGGCACGGTCAGTTGAGGCAAGGATAAGGCACGAAAATGCAAGGCTAGGCAATGCACGGCAAGGCAAGTAAAGAGTAACGGAAGGAAAGGAAGGCAAGGCAAAGCCAGGCAAGGCAAGTGTAACAAAAGGCACGCCACGGCAAGGGGAAACAAGGCTAAGGCACTACAACGCACGGCTAGGCAATGCACGGCAAGGCAAGGAAAGGGTAACGCAAGGCAAGGCACGGTGAGGCTAGGCAAGGCAATTGCACGACAACGCAAGGCTAGGCAATGCACGGAAGGCAAGGAAAGAGTAACGAAAGGCAAGACACGGTCAGGCAAGGCAAGGAAAATGCACGACAACGCAAGGGTATGCGCTGCACGGCAAGTAAATGAAAGAATAACGGAAAGAAAGGAAGGCAAGGCAAAGCCAGGCAAGGCAAGTGTAACAAAAGGCACGCAACGGCAAGGGGAAACAAGGCTAAGGCACGACAACTCACGGCTAGGAAATGCACGGCAAGGCAAGGAAAGGGTAACGCAAGGCAAGGCACGGTGAGGCTAGGCAAGGCTAATGCACGACAACGCAAGGCTAGGCAATGCACGACAATGCCAGGAAAGCTTAAAGCAAAGGAAGGCACGGTCAGGCGAGATAAGGCTAAGGCACGACAACGCAAGGCTAGGCAAGGCACAGAAGGCAAGCAAAGTGTAACGGAAGGTAAGGAAGGCAAGGGAAAGCAAGGAAAGGCAATGGTAACGGAAGGAACGGCACGGCAAGGCGAAACAAGGCTAAGGCACGACAACGCACGCTAGGCAATGCACGGCAAGGCAAGGAAAGGGTAACGCATAGGAAAGCACGGTCAGGCGAGGCAAGGCTAAGGCACGACAACGCAAGGCTAGGCAATGCACGGAAGGCAAGCAAAGAGTAACGGAAGGTAAGGAAGGCAAGGGAAAGGAAAGAAAGGCAAGTGTAACGGAAGGAACGGCACGGTAAGGGGAAACAAGTCTAAGGCACGACAACGCACGGCTAGGCAATGCACGGCAAGGCAAGCAAAGGGTAACGCAAGGCAAGGCACGGTGAGGCTAGGCAAGGCTAATGCACGAAAACGCAAGGCTAGGCAATGCACGGAAATCAAGCAAAGAGTAACGGAACGCAAGGAAGGCAAGGGAAAGCAAGGGAAGGCAAGGGTAACGGAAGTAACGGCACGGCACGGGGTAACAAGGCTAAGGCACGACAACACACGGCTAGGAAATGCACGGCAAGGCAAGGAAAGGGCAACGCAAGGCAAGGCACGGTGAGGCTAGGCAAGGATAATGCACGACAACGCAAGGCTAGGCAATGCACGACAATGCAAGGAAACCTTAAAGCAAAGGAAGGCACGGTCAGGCGAGATAAGGCTAAGGCACGACAACGCAAGGCTAGTCAATGCAGGGAAGGCAAGCAAAGAGTAACGGAAGGTAAGGAAGGCAAGGGAAAGCAAGGAAAGGCAATGGTAACGGAAGGAACGGCACGGCAAGGGGAAACAAGGCTAAGGCACCAAACGCACGCTAGGCAATGCACGCAAGGCAAGGAAAGGGTAACGCATGGGAAAGAACGGTCAGGCGAGGCAAGGCCAAGGCATGACAACGCAAGGCTAGGCAATGCACGGAAAGCAAGCAAAGAGTAACGGAACGCAAGGAAGGCAAGGGAAAGCAAGGGAAGGCAAGGGTAACGGAAGGAACGGCACGGCAAGGGGTAACAAGGCTAAGGCACGACAACGCAGGGCTAGGCAATGCACGGCAAGGCAAGGAAAGGGTAACGGAAGGAAAGGAAGTTAAGGCAAAGCCAGGCAAGGCAAGTGTAACAAAAGGAAAGCCACGGCAAGGGGAAACAAGGCTAAGGCACGACAACGCACGGCTAGGCAATGCACGGCAACGCAAGGAAAGGGTAACGCAAGGCAAGGCACGGTGAGGCTAGGCAAGGCTAATGCACGACAACGCAAGGCTAAGCATTGCACGACAATGCAAGGAAAGCTTAAAGCAAAGGAAGGTACGGTCAGGCGAGATAAGGCTAAGGCACGACAACGCAAGGCTAGGCAATGCAGGGAAGGGACGCCAAGAGCAACGGAAGGTAAGCAAGGCAAGGAAAAGCAAGGAAAGGCAAGGGTAACGGAAGGAACGGCACGGCAAGGGGAAACAAGGCTAAGGCACGGCAACGCAGGCTAGGCAATGCACGGCAAGGCAAGGAAAGGGTAACGCATGGGAAAGCACGGTCAAGCGAGGCAAGGCTAAGGCACGACAACGCAAGGCTAGGCCAAGCACGGAAGGCAAGCAAAGAGTAACGGAAGGTAAGGAAAGCATGGGAAAGCAAGGAAAGGCAAGTGTAACGGAATGAACGGCACGGCAAGGGGAAACAAGGCTAAGGCACGACAACGCACGCTAGGCAATGCACGGAAAGGCAAGGAAAGGGTAACGCATGGGAAAGAACGGTCAGGCGAGGCAAGGCTAAGGCATGACAACGCAAGGCTAGGCAATGCACGGAAAGCAAGCAAAGAGTAACGGAACGCAAGGAAGGCAAGGGAAAGCAAGGGAAGGCGAGGGTAACGGAAGGAACGGCACGGCAAGGGGTAAGAAGGCTAAGGCACGACAACGCAGGGCTAGGCAATGCACGGCAAGGCAAGGAAAGGGTAACGGAAGGAAAGGAAGGTAAGGCAAAGCCAGGCAAGGCAAGTGTAACAAAAGGAAAGCCACGGCAAGGGGAAACAAGGCTAAGGCACGACAACGCACGGCTAGGCAATGCACGGCAACGCAAGGAAAGGGTAACGCAAGGCAAGGCACGGTGAGGCTAGGCAAGGCTAATGCACGACAACGCAAGGCTAGGCAATGCACGACAATGCAAGGAAAGCTTAAAGCAAAGGAAGGCACGGTCAGGCTACATAAGGCTAAGGCACGACAACGCAAGGCTAGGCAATGCAGGGAAGGGAAGCAAAGAGCAACGGAAGGTAAGCAAGGCAAGGAAAAGCAAGGAAAGGCAAGGGTAACGGAAGGAACGGCACGGCAAGGGGAAACAAGGCTAAGGCACGGCAACGCAGGCTAAGCAATGCACGGCAAGGCAAGGAAAGGGTAACGCATGGGAAAGCACGGTCAGGCGAGGCAAGGCTAAGGCACGACAACGCAAGGCTAGGCAATGCACGGAAGGCAAGCAAAGAGTAACGGAAGGTAAGGAAAGCATGGGAAAGCAAGGAAAGGCAAGTGTAACGGAATGAACGGCACGGCAAGGGGAAACAAGGCTAAGGCACGACAACGCACGCTAGGCAATGCACGGAAAGGCAAGGAAAGGGTAACGCATGGGAAAGCAAGGTCAGGCGAGGCAAGGCTAGGGCACGACAACGCAAGGCTAGTCAATGCACGACAATGCAAGGAAAGCTTAAAGCAAAGGAAGGCACGGTCAGGCGAGATAAGGCTAAGGCACGACAACGCAAGGCTAGGCAATGCAGGGAAGGGAAGCAAAGAGTAACGGAAGGTAAGCAAGGCAAGGAAAAGCAAGAAAAGGCAAGTGTAACGGAAGGAACGGCACGGCAAGGGGAAACAAGGCTAAGGCACGGCAACGCAGGCTAGGCAATGCACGGCAAGGCAAGGAAAGGGTAACGCATGGGAAAGCACGGTCAGTCGAGGCAAGGCTAAGGCACGAGAACGCAAGGCTAGGCAATACACGGAAGGCAACAAAGAGTAACGGAAGGTAAGGAAGGCAACGGAAAGCAAGGAAAAGCAAGTGTAACGGAAGGAACGGCACGGCAAGGGGAAACAAGGCTAAGGCACGACAACGCACGCTAGGCAATGCACGGCAAGGCAAGTAAAGGGGAACGCATGGGAAAGCACGGTCAGGCGAGGCAAGGCTAAGGCATGACAACGCAAGGCTAAGCCATGCACGGAAAGCAAGCAAAGAGTAACGGAACGCAAGGAAGGCAAGGGAAAGCAAGGGAAGGCAAGGGTAACGGAAGGAACGGCACGGAAAGGGGTAACAAGGCTAAGGCACGACAACGCAGGGCTAGGCAATGCACGGCAAGGCAAGGAAAGGGTAACGGAAGGAAAGGAAGGTAAGGCAAAGCCAGGCAAGGCAAGTGTAACAAAAGGAAAGCCACGGCAAGGGGAAACAAGGCTAAGGCACGACAACGCACGGCTAGGCAATGCACGGCAACGCAAGGAAAGGGTAACGCAAGGCAAGGCACGGTGAGGCTAGGCAAGGCTAATGCACGACAACGCAAGGCTAAGCATTGCACGACAATGCAAGGAAAGCTTAAAGCAAAGGAAGGTACGGTCAGGCGAGATAAGGCTAAGGCACGACAACGCAAGGCTAGGCAATGCAGGGAAGGGACGCAAAGAGCAACGGAAGGTAAGCAAGGCAAGGAAAAGCAAGGAAAGGCAAGGGTAACGGAAGGAACGGCACGGCAAGGGGAAACAAGGCTAAGGCACGGCAACGCAGGCTAGGCAATGCACGGCAAGGCAAGGAAAGGGTAACGCATGGGAAAGCACGGTCAAGCGAGGCAAGGCTAAGGCACGACAACGCAAGGCTAGGCCAAGCACGGAAGGCAAGCAAAGAGTAACGGAAGGTAAGGAAAGCATGGGAAAGCAATGAAAGGCAAGTGTAACGGAATGAACGGCACGGCAAGGGGAAACAAGGCTAAGGCACGACAACGCACGCTAGGCAATGCACGGAAAGGCAAGGAAAGGGTAACGCATGGGAAAGCAAGATCAGGCGAGGCAAGGCAAGGGCACGACAACGCAAGGCTAGGCAATGCACGACAATGCAAGGAAACCTTAAAGCAAAGGAAGGCACGGTCAGGCGAGATAAGGCTAAGGCACGACAACGCAAGGCTAGGCAATGCAGGGAAGGCAAGCAAAGAGTAACGGAAGGTAAGGAAGGCAAGGGAAAGCAAGGAAAGGCAATGGTAACGGAAGGAACGGCACGGCAAGGGGTAACAAGGCTAAGGCACCAAACGCACGCTAGGCAATGCACGCAAGGCAAGGAAAGGGTAACGCATGGGAAAGAACGGTCAGGCGAGGCAAGGCTAAGGCATGACAACGCAAGGCTAGGCAATGCACGGAAAGCAAGCAAAGAGTAACGGAACGCAAGGAAGGCAAGGGAAAGCAAGGGAAGGCAAGGGTAACGGAAGGAACGGCACGGCAAGGGGTAACAAGGCTAAGGCACGACAACGCAGGGCTAGGCAATGCACGGCAAGGCAAGGAAAGGGTAACGGAAGGAAAGGAAGGTAAGGCAAAGACAGGCAAGGCAAGTGTAACAAAAGGAAAGCCACGGCAAGGGGAAACAAGGCTAAGGCACGACAACGCACGGCTAGGCAATGCACGGCAACGCAAGGAAAGGGTAACACAAGGCAAGGCACGGTGAGGCTAGGCAAGGCTAATGCACGACAACGCAAGGCTAGGCAATGCACGACAATGCAAGGAAAGCTTAAAGCAAAGGAAGGCACGGTCAGGCTAGATAAGGCTAAGGCACGACAACGCAAGGCTAGGCAATGCAGGGAAGGGAAGCAAAGAGCAACGGAATGTAAGCAAGGCAAGGAAAAGCAAGGAAAGGCAAGGGTAACGGAAGGAACATCACGGCAAGGGGAAACAAGGCTAAGGCACGGCAACGCAGGCTAGGCAATGCACGGCAAGGCAAGGAAAGGGTAACGCATGGGAAAGCACGGTCAGGCGAGGCAAGGCTAAGGCACGACAACGCAAGGCTAGGCAATGCACGGAAGGCAAGCAAAGAGTAACGGAAGGTAAGGAAAGCATGGGAAAGCAAGGAAAGGCAAGTGTAACGGAATGAACGGCACGGCAAGGGGAAACAAGGCTAAGGCACGACAACGCACGCTAGGCAATGCACGGAAAGGCAAGGAAAGGGTAACGCATGGGAAAGCAAGGTCAGGCGAGGCAAGGCTAGGGCACGACAACGCAAGGCTAGTCAATGCACGACAATGCAAGGAAAGCTTAAAGCAAAGGAAGGCACGGTCAGGCGAGATAAGGCTAAGGCACGACAACGCAAGGCTAGGCAATGCAGGGAAGGGAAGCAAAGAGTAACGGAAGGTAAGCAAGGCAAGGAAAAGCAAGAAAAGGCAAGTGCAACGGAAGGAACGGCACGGCAAGGGGAAACAAGGCTAAGGCACGGCAACGCAGGCTAGGCAATGCACGGCAAGGCAAGGAACGGTAACGCATGAGAAAGCACGGTCAGGCGAGGCAAGGCTAAGGCACGACAACGCAAGGCTAGGCAATACACGGAAGGCAACAAAGAGTAACGGAAGGTAAGGAAGGCAACAGAAAGCAAGGAAAAGCAAGTGTAACGGAAGGAACGGCACGGCAAGGGGAAACAAGGCTAAGGCACGACAACGTACGCTAGGCAATGCACGGCAAGGCAAGTAAAGGGGAACGCATGGGAAAGCACGGTCAGGCGAGGTAAGGCTAAGGCATGACAACGCAAGGCTAAGCCATGCACGGAAAGCAAGCAAAGAGTAACGGAACGCAAGGAAGGCAAGGGAAAGCAAGGGAAGGCAAGGGTAACGGAAGGAACGGCACGGAAAGGGGTAACAAGGCTAAGTCACGACAACGCAGGGCTAGACAATGCACGTCAAGGCAAGGAAGGGTAACGCAAGGGAAGGCACGGTCAGTTGAGGCAAGGTTAAGGCACGAAAATGCAAGGCTAGGCAATGCACGGCAAGGCAAGGAAAGTGTAACGGAAGGAAAGGAAGGCAAGGCAAAGCCAGGCAAGGCAAGTGTAACAAAAGGCACGCCACGGCAAGGGGTAACAAGGCTAAGGCACGACAACGCACGGCTAGGCAATGCACGGCAAGGCAAGGAAAGGGTAACGCAAGGCAAGGCACGGTGAGGCTAGGCAAGGCTAATGCACGACAACGCAAGGCTAGGCAATGCACGGAAGGCAAGGAAAGAGTAACGAAAGGCAAGGCACGGTCAGGCAAGGCAAGGAAAATGCACGACAACGCAAGGGTAGGCGCTGCACGGCAAGGAAACGAAAGAATAACGGAAAGAAAGGAAGGCAAGGCAAAGCCAGGCAAGGCAAGTGTAACAAAAGGCACGCAACGGCAAGGGGAAACAAGGCTAAGGCACGACAACACACGGCTAGGAAATGCACGGCAAGGCAAGGAAAGGGTAACGCAAGGCAAGGCACGGTGAGGCTAGGCAAGGCTAATGCACGACAACGCAAGGCTAGGCAATGCACGACAATGCCAGGAAAGCTTAAAGCAAAGGAAGGCACGGTCAGGCGAGATAAGGCTAAGGCACGACAACGCAAGGCTAGGCAAGGCACAGAAGGCAAGCAAAGAGTAACGGAAGGTAAGGAAGGCAAGGGAAAGCAAGGAAAGGCAATGGTAACGGAAGGAACGGCACGGCAAGGGGAAACAAGGCTAAGGCACGACAACGCACGCTAGGCAATGCACGGCAAGGTAAGGAAAGGGTAACGCATGGGAAAGCACGGTCAGGCGAGGCAAGGCTATGGCACGACAACGCAAGGCTAGGCAATGCACGGAAGGCAAGCAAAGAGTAACGGAAGTTAAGGAAGGCAAGGGAAAGGAAAGAAAGGCAAGTGTAACGGAAGGAACGGCACGGCAAGGGGAAACAAGGCTAAGGCACGACAACGAACGGCTAGGCAATGCACGGCAAGGCAAGGAAAGGGCAAAGCAAGGCAAGGCACGGTGAGGCTAGGCAAGGATAATGCACGACAACGCAAGGCTAGGCAATGCACGACAATGCAAGGAAACCTTAAAGCAAAGGAAGGCACGGTCAGGCGAGATAAGGCTAAGGCACGACAACGCAAGGCTAGGCAATGCAGGGAAGGCAAGCAAAGAGTAACGGAAGGTAAGGAAGGCAAGGGAAAGCAAGGAAAGGCAATGGTAACGGAAGGAACGGCACGGCAAGGGGAAACAAGGCTAAGGCACCAAACGCACGCTAGGCAATGCACGCAAGGCAAGGAAAGGGTAACGCATGGGAAAGAACGGTCAGGCGAGGCAAGGCTAAGGCATGACAACGCAAGGCTAGGCAATGCACGGAAAGCAAGCAAAGAGTAACAGAACGCAAGGAAGGCAAGGGAAAGCAAGGGAAGGCAAGGGTAACGGAAGGAACGGCACGGCAAGGGGTAACAAGGCTAAGGCACGACAACGCAGGGCTAGGCAATGCACGGCAAGGCAAGGAAAGGGTAACGGAAGGAAAGGAAGGTAAGGCAAAGCCAGGCAAGGCAAGTGTAACAAAAGGAAAGCCACGGCAAGGGGAAACAAAGCTAAGGCACGACAACGCACGGCTAGGCAATGCACAGCAACGCAAGGAAAGGGTAACGCAAGGCAAGGCACGGTGAGGCTAGGCAAGGCTAATGCACGACAACGCAAGGCTAGGCAATGCACGACAATGCAAGGAAAGTTTAAAGCAAAGGAAGGCACGGTCAGGCGAGATAAGGCTAAGGCACGACAACGCAAGGCTAGGCAATGCAGGGAAGGGAAGCAAAGAGCAACGGAAGGTAAGCAAGGCAAGGAAAAGCAAGGAAAGGCAAGGGTAACGGAAGGAACGGCACGGCAAGGGGAAACAAGGCTAAGGCACGGCAACGCAGGCTAGGCAATGCACGGCAAGGCAAGGAAAGGGTAACGCATGGGAAAGCACGGTCAGGCGAGGCAAGGCTAAGGCACGACAACGCAAGGCTAGGCAATGCACGGAAGGCAAGCAAAGAGTAACGGAAGGTAAGGAAAGCATGGGAAAGCAAGGAAAGGCAAGTGTAACGGAATGAACGGCACGGAAGGGGAAACAAGGCTAAGGCACGACAACGCACGCTAGGCAATGCACGGAAAGGCAAGGAAAGGGTAACGCATGAGAAAGCAAGGTCAGGCGAGGCAAGGCTAGGGCACGACAACGCAAGGCTAGGCAATGCACGGAAAGCAAGCAAAGAGTAACGGAACGCAAGGAAGGCAAGGGAAAGCAAGGGAAGGCAAGGGTAACGGAAGGAACGGCACGGCAAGGGGTAACGAGGCTAAGGCACGACAACGCAGGGCTAGGCAATGCACGGCAATGCAAGGAAAGGGTAACGGAAGGAAAGGAAGGTAAGGCAAAGCCAGGCAAGGCAAGTGTAACAAAACGCACGGCACGGCAAGGGGAAACAAGGCTAAGGCACGACAACGCACGGCTAGGCAATGCACGGCAACGCAAGGAAAGGGTAACGCAAGGCAAGGCACGGTGAGGCTAGGCAAGGCTAATGCACGACAACGCAAGGCTAGGCAATGCACGACAATGCAAGGAAAGCTTAAAGCAAAGGAAGGTACGGTCAGGCGAGATAAGGCTAAGGCACGACAACGCAAGGCTAGGCAATGCAGGGAAGGGAAGCAAAGAGCAACGGAAGGTAAGCAAGGCAAGGAAAAGCAAGGAAAGGCAAGGGTAACGGAAGGAACGGCACGGCAAGGGGAAACAAGGCTAAGGCACGGCAACGCAGGCTAGGCAATGCACGGCAAGGCAAGGAAAGGGTAACGCATGGGAAAGCACGGTCAAGCGAGGCAAGGCTAAGGCACGACAACGCAAGGCTAGGCCATGCACGGAAGGCAAGCAAAGAGTAACGGAAGGTAAGGAAAGCATGGGAAAGCAAGGAAAGGCAAGTGTAACGGAATGAACGGCACGGCAAGGGGTAACAAGGCTAAGGCACGACAACGCAGGGCTAGGCAATGCACGGCAAGGCAAGGAAAGGGTAACGCATGGGAAAGCACGGTCAGGCGAGGCAAGGCTAGGGCAGGACAACGCAAGGCTAGGCAATGCACGACAATGCAAGGAAACCTTAAAGCAAAGGAAGGCACGGTCAGGCGAGATAAGGCTAAGGCACGACAACGCAAGGCTAGGCAATGCATGGAAGGCAAGCAAAGAGTAACGGAAGGTAAGGAAGGCAAGGGAAAGCAAGGAAAGGCAATGGTAACGGAAGGAACGGCACGGGAAGGGGAAACAAGGCTAAGGCACCAAACGCACGCTAGGCAAAGCACGCAAGGCAAGGAAAGGGTAACGCATGGGAAAGAACGGTCAGGCGAGGCAAGGCTAAGGCATGACAACGCAAGGCTAGGCAATGCACGGAAAGCAAGCAAAGAGTAACGGAACGCAAGGAAGGCAAGGGAAAGCAAGGGAAGGCAAGGGTAACGGAAGGAACGGCACGGCAAGGGGTAACAAGGCTAAGGCACGACAACGCAGGGCTAGGCAATGCACGGCAAGGCAAGGAAAGGGTAACGGAAGGAAAGGAAGGTAAGGCAAAGCCAGGCAAGGCAAGTGTAACAAAAGGAAAGCCACGGCAAGGGGAAACAAGGCTAAGGCACGACAACGCACGGCTAGGCAATGTACGGCATCGCAAGGAAAGCGTAACGCAAGGCAAGGCACGGTGAGGCTAGGCAAGGCTAATGCACGACAACGCAAGGCTAGGCAATGCACGACAATGCAAGGAAAGTTTAAAGCAAAGGAAGGCACGGTCAGGCGAGATAAGGCTAAGGCACGACAACGCAAGCCTAGGCAATGCAGGGAAGGGAAGCAAAGAGCAACGGAAGGTAAGCAAGGCAAGGAAAAGCAAGGAAAGGCAAGGGTAACGGAAGGAACGGCACGGCAAGGGGAAACAAGGCTAAGGCACGGCAACGCAGGCTAGGCAATGCACGGCAAGGCAAGGAAAGGGTAACGCATGGGAAAGCACGGTCAGGCGAGGCAAGGCTAAGGCACGACAACGCAAGGCTATGCAATGCACGGAAGGCAAGCAAAGAGTAACGGAAGGTAAGGAAAGCATGGGAAAGCAAGGAAAGGCAAGTGTAACGGAATGAACGGCACGGCAAGGGGAAACAAGGCTAATGCACGACAACGCACGCTAGGCAATGCACGGAAAGGCAAGGAAAGGGTAACGCATGGGAAAGCAAGGTCAGGCGAGGCAAGGCTAGGGCACAACAACGCAAGGCTAGGCAATGCACGACAATGTAAGGAAAGCTTCAAGCAAAGGAAGGCACGGTCAGGCGAGATAAGGCTAAGGCACGACAACGCTAGGGTAGGCAATGCAGGGAAGGGAAGCAAAGAGTAACGGAAGGTAAGCAAGGCAAGGAAAAGCAAGGAAAGGCAAGTGTAACGGAAGGAACGGCACGGCAAGGGGAAACAAGGCTAAGGCACGGCAACGCACGCTAGGCAATGCACGGCAAGGCAAGTAAAGGGGAACGCATGGGAAAGCACGGTCAGGCGAGGCAAGGCTAAGGCATGACAACGCAAGGCTAAGCCATGCACGGAAAGCAAGCAAAGAGTAACGGAACGCAAGGAAGGCAAGGGAAAGCAAGGGAAGGCAAGGGTAACGGAAGGAACGGCACGGAAAGGGGTAACAAGGCTAAGGCACGACAACGCAGGGCTAGACAATGCACGTCAAGGCAAGGAAAGGGTAACGCAAGGGAAGGCACGGTCAGTTGAGGCAAGGTTAAGGCACGAAAATGCAAGGCTAGGCAATGTACGGAAAGGCAAGGAAAGAGTAACGGAAGGAAAGGAAGGCAAGGCAAAGCCAGGCAAGGCAAGTGTAACAAAAGGCACGCCACGGCAAGGGGTAACAAGGCTAAGGCACGACAACGCACGGCTAGGCAATGCACGGCAAGGCAAGCAAAGGGTAACGCAAGGCAAGGCACGGTGAGGCTAGGCAAGGCTAATGCACGACAACGCAAGGCTAGGCAATGCACGGAAGGCAAGGAAAGAGTAACGAAAGGCAAGGCACGGTCAGGCAAGGCAAGGAAAATGCACGACAACGCAAGGGTAGGCGCTGCACGGCAAGGAAACGAAAGAATAACGGAAAGAAAGGAAGGCAAGGCAAAGCCAGGCAAGGCAAGTGTAACAAAAGGCACGCAACGGCAAGGGGAAACAAGGCTAAGGCACGACAACACTCGGCTAGGAAATGCACGGCAAGGCAAGGAAAGGGTAACGCAAGGCAAGGCACGGTGAGGCTAGGCAAGGCTAATGCACGACAACACAAGGCTAGGCAATGCAGGACAATGCCAGGAAAGCTTAAAGCAAAGGAAGGCACGGTCAGGCGAGATAAGGCTAAGGCACGACAACGCAAGGCTAGGCAAGGCACAGAAGGCAAGCAAAGAGTAACGGAAGGTAAGGAAGGCAAGGGAAAGCAAGGAAAGGCAATGGTAACGGAAGGAACGGCACGGCAAGGGGAAACAAGGCTAAGGCACGACAACGCAAGGCTAGGCAATGCACGGCAAGGTAAGGAAAGGGTAACGCATGGGAAAGCACGGTCAGGCGAGGCAAGGCTATGGCACGACAACGCAAGGCTACGCAATGCACGGAAGGCAAGCAAAGAGTAACGGAAGTTAAGGAATTCAAGGGAAAGGAAAGAAAGGCAAGTGTAACGGAAGGAACGGCACGGCAAGGGGAAACAAGGCTAAGGCACGACAACGAACGGCTAGGCAATGCATGGCAAGGCAAGCAAAGGGTAACGCAAGGCAAGGCCCGTTGAGGCTAGGTAAGGCTAATGCACGACAACGCAAGGGTAGGCACTGCACGGCAAGGAAAGGAAAGAATAACGGAAAGAAAGGAAGGCAAGGCAAAGCCAGGCAAGGCAAGTGTAACAAAAGGCACGCAACGGCCAGGGGAAACAAGGCTAAGGCACGACAACTCAGGGCTACGCAATTCACGGCAAGGCAATGAATGGGTAACGCAGGGGAAGGCACGGTCAGGTGAGGCAAGGATAAGGCACGACAATGCAAGGCTAAGCAATGTACGGCAAGGCAAGGAAAGAGTAACGGAAGGAAAGGAAGGTAAGGCAAAGCCAGGCAAGGCACGTGTAACAAAAGGAACGCCACGGCAAGGGGAAACAAGGCTAAGGCACGACAACGCACGGCTAGGCAATGCACGGCAACGCAAGGAAAGGGTAACGCAAGGCAAGGCACGGTGAGGCTAGGCAAGGCTAATGCACGACAAGGCAAGGCTAGGCAATGCACGACAATGCAAGGAAAGCTTAAAGCAAAGGAAGGCACGGTCAGGCGAGATAAGGCTAAGGCACGACAACGCAAGCCTAGGCAATGCAGGGAAGGGAAGCAAAGAGTAACGTCAGGTAAGCAAGGCAAGGAAAAGCAAGGAAAGGTAAGGGTAACAGTAGGAAAGGCACGGCAAAGGGAAACAAGGCTAAGGCACGACAACGCACGCTAGGCAATGCACGGCAAGGCAAGGAAAGGGTAACGCATGGGAAAGCACGGTCAGGCGAGGCAAGCCTAAGGCATGACAACGCAAGGCTAGGCAATGCACGGAAAGCAAGCAAAGAGTAACGGAACGCAAGGAAGGCAAGGGAAAGCGAGGGAAGGCAAGGGTAACGGAAGGAAGACACGGCAAGGGGAAACAAGGCTAAGGCACGACAACGCACGGTTAGGCAATGCACGGCAAGGCAAGGAAAGAGTAACGGAATGCAAGGAAGGCAAGGGAAAGCCAGACAAGGCAAGTGTAACAAAAGGCACGCAACGGCAAGGGGAAACAAGGCTAAGGCACGACAACGCACGGCTAGGCAATGCACGGCAAGGCAAGGAAAGGGTAACGCAAGGGAAGGCACGGTCAGTTGAGGCAAGGATAAGGCACGACAATGCAAGGCTAGGCAATGCACGGCAAGGCAAGGAAAGAGTAACGGAAGGAAAGGAAGGCAAGGCAAAGCCAGGCAAGGCAAGTGTAACAAAAGGCACGCCACGGCAAGGGGAAACAAGGCTAAGGCACGACAACGCACGGCTAGGCAATGCACGGCAAGGCAAGGAAAGGGTAACGCAAGGCAAGGCACGGTGAGGCTAGGCAAGGCAATTGCACGACAACGCAAGGCTAGGCAATGCACGGAAGGCAAGGAAAGAGTAACGAAAGGCAAGGCACGGTCAGGCAAGGCAAGGAAAATGCACGACAACGCAAGGGTAGGCGCTGCACGGCAATTAAATGAAAGAATAACGGAAAGAAAGGAAGGCAAGGCAAAGCCAGGCAAGGCAAGTGTAACAAAAGGCACGCAACGGCAAGGGGAAACAAGGCTAAGGCACGACAACTCACGGCTAGGAAATGCACGGCAAGGCAAGGAAAGGGTAACGCAAGGCAAGGCACGGTGAGGCTAGGCAAGGCTAATGCACGACAACGCAAGGCTAGGCAATGCACGGAAGGCAAGGAAACAGTAACGAAAGGCAAGGCACGGTCAGGCAAGGCAAGGAAAATGCACGACAACGCAAGGGTAGGCGCTGCACGGCAAGGAAAGGAAAGAATAACGGAAAGAAAGGAAGGCAAGGCAAAGCCAGGCAAGGCAAGTGTAACAAAAGGCACGCAACGGCAAGGGGAAAGAAGGCTAAGGCACGACAACACACTGCTAGGAAATGCACGGCAAGGCAAGGAAAGGGTAACGCAAGGCAAGGCACGGTGAGGCTAGGCAAGGCTAATGCACGAAAACGCAAGGCTAGGCAATGCACGGAAATCAAGCAAAGAGTAACGGAACGCAAGGAAGGCAAGGGAAAGCAAGGGAAGGCAAGGGTAACGGAAGTAACGGCACGGCACGGGGTAACAAGGCTAAGGCACGACAACACACGGCTAGGAAATGCACGGCAAGGCAAGGAAAGGGCAACGCAAGGCAAGGCACGGTGAGGCTAGGCAAGGATAATGCACGACAACGCAAGGCTAGGCAATGCACGACAATGCAAGGAAACCTTAAAGCAAAGGAAGGCACGGTCAGGCGAGATAAGGCTAAGGCACGACAACGCAAGGCTAGTCAATGCAGGGAAGGCAAGCAAAGAGTAACGGAAGGTAAGGAAGGCAAGGGAAAGCAAGGAAATGCAATGGTAACGGAAGGAATGGCACGGCAAGGGGAAACAAGGCTAAGGCACCAAACGCACGCTAGGCAATGCACGCAAGGCAAGTAAAGGGTAACGCATGGGAAAGAACGGTCAGGCGAGGCAACGCTAAGGCATGACAACACAAGGCTAGGCAATGCACGGAAAGCAAGCAAAGAGTAACGGAACGCAAGGAAGGCAAGGGAAAGCAAGGGAAGGCAAGGGTAACGGAAGGAACGGCACGGCAAGGGGTAACAAGGCTAAGGCACGACAACGCAGGGCTAGGCAATGCACGGCAAGGCAAGGAAAGGGTAACGGAAGGAAAGGAAGGTAAGGCAAAGCCAGGCAAGGCAAGTGTAACAAAAGGAAAGCCACGGCAAGGGGAAACAAGGCTAAGGCACGACAACGCACGGCTAGGCAATGCACGGCAACGCAAGGAAAGGGTAACGCAAGGCAAGGCACGGTGAGGCTAGGCAAGGCTAATGCACGACAACGCAAGGCTAGGCAATGCACGACAATGCAAGGAAAGCTGAAAGCAAAGGAAGGTACGGTCAGGCGAGATAAGGCTAAGGCACGACAACGCAAGGCTTGGCAATGCAGGGAAGGGACGCAAAGAGCAACGGAAGGTAAGCAAGGCAAGGAAAAGCAAGGAAAGGCAAGGGTAACGGAAGGAACGGCACGGCAAGGGGAAACAAGGCTAAGGCACCAAACGCACGCTAGGCAATGCACGCAAGCCAAGGAAAGGGTAACGCATGGGAAAGAACGGTCAGGCGAGGCAAGGCTAAGGCATGACAACGCAAGGGTAGGCAATGCACGGAAACCAAGCAAAGAGTAACGGAACGCAAGGAAGGCAAGGGAAAGCAAGGGAAGGCAAGGGTAACGGAAGGAATGGCACGGCAAGGGGTAACAAGGCTAAGGCACGACAACGCAGGGCTAGGCAATGCACGGCAAGGCATGGAAAGGGTAACGGAAGGAAAGGAAGGTAAGGCAAAGCCAGGCAAGGCAAGTGTAACAAAAGGAAAGCCACGGCAAGGGGAAACAAGGCTAAGGCACGACAACGCACGGCTAGGCAATGCACGGCAACGCAAGGAAAGGGTAACGCAAGGCAAGGCACGGTGAGGCTAGGCAAGGCTAATGCACGACAACGCAAGGCTAGGCAATGCACGACAATGCAAGGAAAGCTTAAAGCAAAGGAAGGCACGGTCAGGCGAGATAAGGCTAAGGCACGACAACGCAAGGCTAGGCAATGCAGGGAAGGGAAGCAAAGAGCAACGGAAGGTAAGCAAGGCAAGGAAAAGCAAGGAAAGGCAAGGGTAACGGAAGGAACGGCACGGCAAGGGGAAACAAGGCTAAGGCACGGCAACGCAGGCTAGGCAATGCACGGCAAGGCAAGGAAAGGTTAACGCATGGGAAAGCACGGTCAGGCGAGGCAAGGCTAAGGCACGACAACGCAAGGCTAGGCAATGCACGGAAGGCAAGCAAAGAGTAACGGACGGTAAGGAAAGCATGGGAAAGCAAGGAAAGGCAAGTGTAACGGAATGAACGGCACGGCAAGGGGAAACAAGGCTAAGGCACGACAACGCACGCTAGGCAATGCACGGAAAGGCAAGGAAAGGGTAACGCATGGGAAAGCAAGGTCAGGCGAGGCAAGGCTAGGGCACGACAACGCAAGGCTAGGCAATGCACGACAATGCAAGGAAAGCTTAAAGCAAAGGAAGGCACGGTCAGGCGAGATAAGGCTAAGGCACGACAACGCAAGGCTAGGCAATGCAGGGAAGGGAAGCAAGGAGTAACGGAAGGTAAGCAAGGCAAGGAAAAGCAAGGAAAGGCAAGTGTAACGGAAGGAACGGCACGGCAAGGGGAAACAAGGCTAAGGCACGACAACGCACGCTAGGCAATGCACGGCAAGGCAAGTAAAGGGGAACGCATGGGAAAGCACGGTCAGGCGAGGCAAGGCTAAGGCATGACAACGCAAGGCTAGGCAATGCAGGGAAGGGAAGCAAAGAGTAACGGAAGGTAAGCAAGGCAAGGAAAAGCAAGGAAAGGCAAGTGTAACGGAAGGAACGGCACGGAAAGGGGTAACAAGGCTAAGGCACGACAACGCAGGGCTAGACAATGCACGTCAAGGCAAGGAAAGGGTAACGCAAGGGAAGGCACGGTCAGTTGAGGCAAGGTTAAGGCACGAAAATGCAAGGCTAGGCAATGCACGGCAAGGCAAGGAAAGAGTAACGGAAGGAAAGGAAGGCAAGGCAAAGCCAGGCAAGGCAAGTGTAACAAAAGGCACGCCACGGCAAGGGGTAACAAGGCTAAGGCACGACAACGCACGGCTAGGCAATGCACGGCAAGGCAAGGAAAGGGTAACGCAAGGCAAGGCACGGTGAGGCTAGTCAAGGCTAATGCACGACAACGCAAGGCTAGGCAATGCACGGAAGGCAAGGAAAGAGTAACTAAAGGCAAGGCACGGTCAGGCAAGGCAAGGAAAATGCACGACAACGCAAGGGTAGGCGCTGCACGGCAAGGAAACGAAAGAATAACGGAAAGAAAGGAAGGCAAGGCAAAGCCAGGCAAGGCAAGTGTAACAAAAGGCACGCAACGGCAAGGGGAAACAAGGCTAAGGCACGACAACACACGGCTAGGAAATGCACGGCAAGGCAAGGAAAGGGTAACGCAAGGCAAGGCACGGTGAGGCTAGGCAAGGCTAATGCACGACAACGCAAGGCTAGGCAATGCACGACAATGCCAGGAAAGCTTAAAGCAAAGGAAGGCACGGTCAGGCGAGATAAGGCTAAGGCACGACAACGCAAGGCTAGGCAAGGCACAGAAGGCAAGCAAAGTGTAACGGAAGGTAAGGAAGGCAAGGGAAAGCAAGGAAAGGCCATGGTAACGGAAGGAACGGCACGGCAAGGGGAAACAAGGCTAAGGCACGACAACGCACGCTAGGCAATGCACGGCAAGGTAAGGAAAGGGTAACGCATGGGAAAGCACGGTCAGGCGAGGCAAGGCTATGGCACGACAACGCAAGGCTAGGCAATGCACGGAAGGCAAGCAAAGAGTAACGGAAGTTAAGGAAGGCAAGGGAAAGGAAAGAAAGGCAAGTGTAACGGAAGGAACGGCACGGCAAGGGGAAACAAGGCTAAGGCACGACAACGCACGGCTAGGCAATGCACGGCAAGGCAAGGAAAGGGTAACGCAAGGCAAGGCACGGTGAGGCTAGGCAAGGATAATGCACGACAACGCAAGGCTAGGCAATGCACGACAATGCAAAGAAAGCTTAAAGCAAAGGAAGGCACGGTCAGGCGAGGCAAGCCTAAGGCATGACAACGCAAGGCTAGGCAATGCAGGGAAGGCAAGCAAAGAGTAACGGAAGGTAAGGAAGGCAAGGGAAAGCAAGGAAAGGCAATGGTAACGGAAGGAACGGCACGGCAAGGGGAAACAAGGCTAAGGCACCAAACGCACGCTAGGCAATGCACGCAAGGCAAGGAAAGGGTAACGCATGGGAAAGAACGGTCAGGCGAGGCAAGGCTAAGGCATGACAACGCAAGGCTAGGCAATGCACGGAAAGCAAGCAAAGAGTAACAGAACGCAAGGAAGGCAAGGGAAAGCAAGGGAAGGCAAGGGTAACGGAAGGAACGGCACGGCAAGGGGAAACAAGGCTAAGGCACGACAACTCAAGGGTAGGCACTGCACGGCAAGGAAAGGAAAGAATAACGGAAAGAAAGGAAGGCAAGGCAAAGCCAGACAAGGCAAGTGTAACAAAAGGCACGCAACGGCAAGGGGAAACAAGGCTAAGGCACGACAACGCAGGGCTAGGCAATGCACGGCAAGGCAAGGAAAGGGTAATGCAAGGGAAGGCACGGTCAGTTGAGGCAAGGATAAGGCACGAAAATGCAAGGCTAGGCAATGCACGGCAAGGCAAGGAAAGAGTAACGGAAGGAAAGGAAGGCAAGGCAAAGCCAGGCAAGGCAAGTGTAACAAAAGGCACGCCACGGCAAGGGGAAACAAGGCTAAGGCACGACAACGCACGGCTAGGCAATGCACGGCAAGGCAAGGAAAGGGTAACGCAAGGCAAGGCACGGTGAGGCTAGGCAAGGCAATTGCACGACAACGCAAGGCTAGGCAATGCACGGAAGGCAAGGAAAGAGTAACGAAAGGCAAGGCACGGTCAGGCAAGGCAAGGAAAATGCACGACAACGCAAGGGTAGGCGCTGCACGGCAATTAAATGAAAGAATAACGGAAAGAAAGGAAGGCAAGGCAAAGCCAGGCAAGGCAAGTGTAACAAAAGGCACGCAACGGCAAGGGGAAACAAGGCTAAGGCACGACAACTCACGGCTAGGAAATGCACGGCAAGGCAAGGAAAGGGTAACGCAAGGCAAGGCACGGTGAGGCTAGGCAAGGCTAATGCACGACAACGCAAGGCTAGGCAATGCACGGAAGGCAAGGAAACAGTAACGAAAGGCAAGGCACGGTCAGGCAAGGCAAGGAAAATGCACGACAACGCAAGGGTAGGCGCTGCACGGCAAGGAAAGGAAAGAATAACGGAAAGAAAGGAAGGCAAGGCAAAGCCAGGCAAGGCAAGTGTAACAAAAGGCACGCAACGGCAAGGGGAAAGAAGGCTAAGGCACGACAACACACTGCTAGGAAATGCACGGCAAGGCAAGGAAAGGGTAACGCAAGGCAAGGCACGGTGAGGCTAGGCAAGGCTAATGCACGAAAACGCAAGGCTAGGCAATGCACGGAAATCAAGCAAAGAGTAACGGAACGCAAGGAAGGCAAGGGAAAGCAAGGGAAGGCAAGGGTAACGGAAGTAACGGCACGGCACGGGGTAACAAGGCTAAGGCACGACAACACACGGCTAGGAAATGCACGGCAAGGCAAGGAAAGGGCAACGCAAGGCAAGGCACGGTGAGGCTAGGCAAGGATAATGCACGACAACGCAAGGCTAGGCAATGCACGACAATGCAAGGAAACCTTAAAGCAAAGGAAGGCACGGTCAGGCGAGATAAGGCTAAGGCACGACAACGCAAGGCTAGTCAATGCAGGGAAGGCAAGCAAAGAGTAACGGAAGGTAAGGAAGGCAAGGGAAAGCAAGGAAAGGCAATGGTAACGGAAGGAATGGCACGGCAAGGGGAAACAAGGCTAAGGCACCAAACGCACGCTAGGCAATGCACGCAAGGCAAGTAAAGGGTAACGCATGGGAAAGAACCGTCAGGCGAGGCAAGGCTAAGGCATGACAACACAAGGCTAGGCAATGCACGGAAAGCAAGCAAAGAGTAACGGAACGCAAGGAAGGCAAGGGAAAGCAAGGGAAGGCAAGGGTAACGGAAGGAACGGCACGGCAAGGGGTAACAAGGCTAAGGCACGACAACGCAGGGCTAGGCAATGCACGGCAAGGCAAGGAAAGGGTAACGGAAGGAAAGGAAGGTAAGGCAAAGCCAGGCAAGGCAAGTGTAACAAAAGGAAAGCCACGGCAAGGGGAAACAAGGCTAAGGCACGACAACGCACGGCTAGGCAATGCACGGCAACGCAAGGAAAGGGTAACGCAAGGCAAGGCACGGTGAGGCTAGGCAAGGCTAATGCACGACAACGCAAGGCTAGGCAATGCACGACAATGCAAGGAAAGCTGAAAGCAAAGGAAGGTACGGTCAGGCGAGATAAGGCTAAGGCACGACAACGCAAGGCTTGGCAATGCAGGGAAGGGACGCAAAGAGCAACGGAAGGTAAGCAAGGCAAGGAAAAGCAAGGAAAGGCAAGGGTAACGGAAGGAACGGCACGGCAAGGGGAAACAAGGCTAAGGCACCAAACGCACGCTAGGCAATGCACGCAAGCCAAGGAAAGGGTAACGCATGGGAAAGAACGGTCAGGCGAGGCAAGGCTAAGGCATGACAACGCAAGGCTAGGCAATGCACGGAAAGCAAGCAAAGAGTAACGGAACGCAAGGAAGGCAAGGGAAAGCAAGGGAAGGCGAGGGTAACGGAAGGAACGGCACGGCAAGGGGTAACAAGGCTAAGGCACGACAACGCAGGGCTAGGCAATGCACGGCAAGGCATGGAAAGGGTAACGGAAGGAAAGGAAGGTAAGGCAAAGCCAGGCAAGGCAAGTGTAACAAAAGGAAAGCCACGGCAAGGGGAAACAAGGCTAAGGCACGACAACGCACGGCTAGGCAATGCACGGCAACGCAAGGAAAGGGTAACGCAAGGCAAGGCACGGTGAGGCTAGGCCAGGCTAATGCACGACAACGCAAGGCTAGGCAATGCACGACAATGCAAGGAAAGCTTAAAGCAAAGGAAGGCACGGTCAGGCGAGATAAGGCTAAGGCACGACAACGCAAGGCTAGGCAATGCAGGGAAGGGAAGCAAAGAGCAACGGAAGGTAAGCAAGGCAAGGAAAAGCAAGGAAAGGCAAGGGTAACGGAAGGAACGGCACGGCAAGGGGAAACAAGGCTAAGGCACGGCAACGCAGGCTAGGCAATGCACGGCAAGGCAAGGAAAGGTTAACGCATGGGAAAGCACGGTCAGGCGAGGCAAGGCTAAGGCACGACAACGCAAGGCTAGGCAATGCACGGAAGGCAAGCAAAGAGTAACGGACGGTAAGGAAAGCATGGGAAAGCAAGGAAAGGCAAGTGTAACGGAATGAACGGCACGGCAAGGGGAAACAAGGCTAAGGCACGACAACGCACGCTAGGCAATGCACGGAAAGGCAAGGAAAGGGTAACGCATGGGAAAGCAAGGTCAGGCGAGGCAAGGCTAGGGCACGACAACGCAAGGCTAGGCAATGCACGACAATGCAAGGAAAGCTTAAAGCAAAGGAAGGCACGGTCAGGCGAGATAAGGCTAAGGCACGACAACGCAAGGCTAGGCAATGCAGGGAAGGGAAGCAAGGAGTAACGGAAGGTAAGCAAGGCAAGGAAAAGCAAGGAAAGGCAAGTGTAACGGAAGGAACGGCACGGCAAGGGGAAACAAGGCTAAGGCACGACAACGCACGCTAGGCAATGCACGGCAAGGCAAGTAAAGGGGAACGCATGGGAAAGCACGGTCAGGCGAGGCCAGGCTAATGCACGACAACGCAAGGCTAGGCAATGCAGGGAAGGGAAGCAAAGAGTAACGGAAGGTAAGCAAGGCAAGGAAAAGCAAGGAAAGGCAAGTGTAACGGAAGGAACGGCACGGAAAGGGGTAACAAGGCTAAGGCACGACAACACACGGCTAGGAAATGCACGGCAAGGCAAGGAAAGGGTAACGCAAGGCAAGGCACGGTGAGGCTAGTCAAGGCTAATGCACGACAACGCAAGGCTAGGCAATGCACGGAAGGCAAGGAAAGAGTAACGAAAGGCAAGGCACGGTCAGGCAAGGCAAGGAAAATGCACGACAACGCAAGGCTAGGCAATGCACGGCAAGGCAAGGAAAGAGTAACGGAAGGAAAGGAAGGCAAGGCAAAGCCAGGCAAGGCAAGTGTAACAAAAGGCACGCAACGGCAAGGGGAAACAAGGCTAAGGCACGACAACACACGGCTAGGAAATGCACGGCAAGACAAGGAAAGGGTAACGCAAGGCAAGGCACGGTGAGGCTAGGCAAGGCTAATGCACGACAACGCAAGGCTAGGCAATGCACGACAATGCCAGGAAAGCTTAAAGCAAAGGAAGGCACGGTCAGGCGAGATAAGGCTAAGGCACGACAACGCAAGGCTAGGCAATGCAGGGAAGGCAAGCAAAGAGTAACGGAAGGTAAGGAAGGCAAGGGAAAGCAAGGAAAGGCAATGGTAACGGAAGGAACGGCACGGCAAGGGGAAACAAGGCTAAGGCACCAAACGCACGCTAGGCAATGCACGCAAGGCAAGGAAAGGGTAACGCATGGGAAAGAACGGTCAGGCGAGGCAAGGCTAAGGCATGACAACGCAAGGCTAGGCAATGCACGGAAAGCAAGCAAAGAGTAACAGAACGCAAGGAAGGCAAGGGAAAGCAAGGGAAGGCAAGGGTAACGGAAGGAACAGCACGGCAAGGGGTAACAAGGCTAATGCACGACAACGCAAGGGTAGGCACTGCACGGCAAGGAAAGGAAAGAATAACGGAAAGAAAGGAAGGCAAGGCAAAGCCAGGCAAGGCAAGTGTAACAAAAGGCACGCAACGGCAAGGGGAAACAAGGCTAAGGCACGACAACGCAGGGCTAGGCAATGCACGGCAAGGCAAGGAAAGGGTAATGCAAGGGAAGGCACGGTCAGTTGAGGCAAGGATAAGGCACGAAAATGCAAGGCTAGGCAATGCACGGCAAGGCAAGGAAAGAGTAACGGAAGGAAAGGAAGGCAAGGCAAAGCCAGGCAAGGCAAGTGTAACAAAAGGCACGCCACGGCAAGGGGAAACAAGGCTAAGGCACGACAACGCACGGCTAGGCAATGCACGGCAAGGCAAGGAAAGGGTAACGCAAGGCAAGGCACGGTGAGGCTAGGCAAGGCAATTGCACGACAACGCAAGGCTAGGCAATGCACGGAAGGCAAGGAAAGAGTAACGAAAGGCAAGGCACGGTCAGGCAAGGCAAGGAAAATGCACGACAACGCAAGGGTAGGCGCTGCACGGCAATTAAATGAAAGAATAACGGAAAGAAAGGAAGGCAAGGCAAAGCCAGGCAAGGCAAGTGTAACAAAAGGCACGCAACGGCAAGGGGAAACAAGGCTAAGGCACGACAACTCACGGCTAGGAAATGCACGGCAAGGCAAGGAAAGGGTAACGCAAGGCAAGGCACGGTGAGGCTAGGCAAGGCTAATGCACGACAACGCAAGGCTAGGCAATGCACGGAAGGCAAGGAAACAGTAACGAAAGGCAAGGCACGGTCAGGCAAGGCAAGGAAAATGCACGACAACGCAAGGGTAGGCGCTGCACGGCAAGGAAAGGAAAGAATAACGGAAAGAAAGGAAGGCAAGGCAAAGCCAGGCAAGGCAAGTGTAACAAAAGGCACGCAACGGCAAGGGGAAAGAAGGCTAAGGCACGACAACACACTGCTAGGAAATGCACGGCAAGGCAAGGAAAGGGTAACGCAAGGCAAGGCACGGTGAGGCTAGGCAAGGCTAATGCACGAAAACGCAAGGCTAGGCAATGCACGGAAATCAAGCAAAGAGTAACGGAACGCAAGGAAGGCAAGGGAAAGCAAGGGAAGGCAAGGGTAACGGAAGTAACGGCACGGCACGGGGTAACAAGGCTAAGGCACGACAACACACGGCTAGGAAATGCACGGCAAGGCAAGGAAAGGGCAACGCAAGGCAAGGCACGGTGAGGCTAGGCAAGGATAATGCACGACAACGCAAGGCTAGGCAATGCACGACAATGCAAGGAAACCTTAAAGCAAAGGAAGGCACGGTCAGGCGAGATAAGGCTAAGGCACGACAACGCAAGGCTAGTCAATGCAGGGAAGGCAAGCAAAGAGTAACGGAAGGTAAGGAAGGCAAGGGAAAGCAAGGAAAGGCAATGGTAACGGAAGGAACGGCACGGCAAGGGGAAACAAGGCTAAGGCACGACAACGCACGGCTAGGCAATGCACGGCAAGGCAAGTAAAGGGTAACGCATGGGAAAGAACGGTCAGGCGAGGCAAGGCTAAGGCATGACAACACAAGGCTAGGCAATGCACGGAAAGCAAGCAAAGAGTAACGGAACGCAAGGAAGGCAAGGGAAAGCAAGGGAAGGCAAGGGTAACGGAAGGAACGGCACGGCAAGGGGTAACAAGGCTAAGGCACGACAACGCAGGGCTAGGCAATGCACGGCAAGGCAAGGAAAGGGTAACGGAAGGAAAGGAAGGTAAGGCAAAGCCAGGCAAGGCAAGTGTAACAAAAGGAAAGCCACGGCAAGGGGAAACAAGGCTAAGGCACGACAACGCACGGCTAGGCAATGCACGGCAAAGCAAGGAAAGGGTAACGCAAGGCAAGGCACGGTGAGGCTAGGCAAGGCTAATGCACGACAACGCAAGGCTAGGCAATGCACGACAATGCAAGGAAAGCTGAAAGCAAAGGAAGGTACGGTCAGGCGAGATAGGGCTAAGGCACGACAACGCAAGGCTTGGCAATGCAGGGAAGGGACGCAAAGAGCAACGGAAGGTAAGCAAGGCAAGGAAAAGCAAGGAAAGGCAAGGGTAACGGAAGGAACGGCACGGCAAGGGGAAACAAGGCTAAGGCACCAAACGCACGCTAGGCAATGCACGCAAGCCAAGGAAAGGGTAACGCATGGGAAAGAACGGTCAGGCGAGGCAAGGCTAAGGCATGACAACGCAAGGCTAGGCAATGCACGGAAACCAAGCAAAGAGTAACGGAACGCAAGGAAGGCAAGGGAAAGCAAGGGAAGGCGAGGGTAACGGAAGGAACGGCACGGCAAGGGGAAACAAGGCTAAGGCACGACAACGCACGGCTAGGCAATGCACGGCAAGGCATGGAAAGGGTAACGGAAGGAAAGGAAGGTAAGGCAAAGCCAGGCAAGGCAAGTGTAACAAAAGGAAAGCCACGGCAAGGGGAAACAAGGCTAAGGCACGACAACGCACGGCTAGGCAATGCACGGCAACGCAAGGAAAGGGTAACGCAAGGCAAGGCACGGTGAGGCTAGGCCAGGCTAATGCACGACAACGCAAGGCTAGGCAATGCACGACAATGCAAGGAAAGCTTAAAGCAAAGGAAGGCACGGTCAGGCGAGATAAGGCTAAGGCACGACAACGCAAGGCTAGGCAATGCAGGGAAGGGAAGCAAAGAGCAACGGAAGGTAAGCAAGGCAAGGAAAAGCAAGGAAAGGCAAGGGTAACGGAAGGAACGGCACGGCAAGGGGAAACAAGGCTAAGGCACGGCAACGCAGGCTAGGCAATGCACGGCAAGGCAAGGAAAGGTTAACGCATGGGAAAGCACGGTCAGGCGAGGCAAGGCTAAGGCACGACAACGCAAGGCTAGGCAATGCACGGAAGGCAAGCAAAGAGTAACGGACGGTAAGGAAAGCATGGGAAAGCAAGGAAAGGCAAGTGTAACGGAATGAACGGCACGGCAAGGGGAAACAAGGCTAAGGCACGACAACGCACGCTAGGCAATGCACGGAAAGGCAAGGAAAGGGTAACGCATGGGAAAGCAAGGTCAGGCGAGGCAAGGCTAGGGCACGACAACGCAAGGCTAGGCAATGCACGACAATGCAAGGAAAGCTTAAAGCAAAGGAAGGCACGGTCAGGCGAGATAAGGCTAAGGCACGACAACGCAAGGCTAGGCAATGCAGGGAAGGGAAGCAAGGAGTAACGGAAGGTAAGCAAGGCAAGGAAAAGCAAGGAAAGGCAAGTGTAACGGAAGGAACGGCACGGCAAGGGGAAACAAGGCTAAGGCACGACAACGCACGCTAGGCAATGCACGGCAAGGCAAGTAAAGGGGAACGCATGGGAAAGCACGGTCAGGCGAGGCAAGGCTAATGCAGGGAAGGGAAGCAAAGAGTAACGGAAGGTAAGCAAGGCAAGGAAAAGCAAGGAAAGGCAAGTGTAACGGAAGGAACGGCACGGAAAGGGGTAACAAGGCTAAGGCACGACAACGCACGGCTAGGCAATGCACGGCAAGGCAAGGAAAGGGTAACGCAAGGCAAGGCACGGTGAGGCTAGTCAAGGCTAATGCACGACAACGCAAGGCTAGGCAATGCACGGAAGGCAAGGAAAGAGTAACGAAAGGCAAGGCACGGTCAGGCAAGGCAAGGAAAATGCACGACAACGCAAGGGTAGGCGCTGCACGGCAAGGGAACGAAAGAATAACGGAAAGAAAGGAAGGCAAGGCAAAGCCAGGCAAGGCAAGTGTAACAAAAGGCACGCAACGGCAAGGGGAAACAAGGCTAAGGCACGACAACACACGGCTAGGAAATGCACGGCAAGGCAAGGAAAGGGTAACGCAAGGCAAGGCACGGTGAGGCTAGGCAAGGCTAATGCACGACAACGCAAGGCTAGGCAATGCACGACAATGCCAGGAAAGCTTAAAGCAAAGGATAGCACGGTCAGGCGAGGCAAGGCTAAGGCACGACACCGCAAGGCTAGGCAATGCACGGAAGGCAAGCAAAGAGTAACGGAAGGTAAGGAAGGCAAGGGAAAGCAAGGAAAGGCCATGGTAACGGAAGGAACGGCACGGCAAGGGGAAACAAGGCTAAGGCACGACAACGCACGCTAGGCAATGCACGGCAACGCAAGGAAAGGGTAACGCATGGGAAAGCACGGTCAGGCGAGGCAAGGCTATGGCACGACAACGCAAGGCTAGGCAATGCACGGAAGGCAAGCAAAGAGTAACGGAAGTTAAGGAAGGCAAGGGAAAGGAAAGAAAGGCAAGTGTAACGGAAGGAACGGCACGGCAAGGGGAAACAAGGCTAAGGCACGACAACGAACGGCTAGGCAATGCACGGCAAGGCAAGGAAAGGGCAACGAAAGGCAAGGCACGGTGTGGCTAGGCAAGGATAATGCACGACAACGCAAGGCTAGGCAATGCACGACAATGCAAGGAAACCTTAAAGCAAAGGAAGGCACGGTCAGGCGAGATAAGGCTAAGGCAAGACAACGCAAGGCTAGGCAATGCAGGGAAGGCAAGCAAAGAGTAACGGAAGGTAAGGAAGGCAAGGGAAAGCAAGGAAAGGCAATGGTAACGGAAGGAACGGCACGGCAAGGGGAAACAAGGCTAAGGCACGACAACGCACGCTAGGCAATGCACGGCAAGGGAAGGAAAGGGTAACGCATGGGAAAGAACGGTCAGGGGAGGCAAGCCTAAGGCATGACAACGCAAGGCTAGGCAATGCACGGAAAGCAAGCAAAGAGTAACGGAACGCAAGGAAGGCAAGGGAAAGCAAGGGAAGGCAAGGGTAACGGAAGGAACGGCACGGCAAGGGGAAACAAGGCTAAGGCACGACAACGCACACTAGGCAATGCACGGCAAGGTAAGGAAAGGGTAACGCATGGGAAAGCACGGTCAGGCGAGGCAAGGCTATGGCACGACAACGCAAGGCTAGGCAATGCACGGAAGGCAAGCAAA
Organism: Macrotis lagotis; assembly: GCF_037893015.1. NCBI lineage: Eukaryota > Metazoa > Chordata > Mammalia > Peramelemorphia > Peramelidae > Macrotis > Macrotis lagotis. The sequence continues at coordinate 174,048 of NW_027422043.1, read as the reverse complement.
GAGTAACGGAAGGTAAGGAAGGCAAGGGAAAGCAAAGAAAGGCAAGTGTAACGGACGGAACGGCACGGCAAGGGGAAACAAGGCTAAGGCACGACAACGCACGGCTAGGCAATGCACGGCAAGGCAAGGAAAGGGTAACGCAAGGCAAGGCACGGTGAGGCTAGGCAAGGATAATGCACGACAACGCAAGGCTAGGCAATGCACGACAATGCAAGGAAACCTTAAAGCAAAGGAAGGCACGGTCAGGCGAGATAAGGCTAAAGCACGACAACGCAAGGCTAGGCAATGCAGGGAAGGCAAGCAAAGAGTAACGGAAGGTAAGGAAGGCAAGGGAAAACAAGGAAAGGCAATGGTAACGGAAGGAACGGCACGGCAAGGGGAAACAAGGCTAAGGCACCAAACGCACGCTAGGCAATGCACGCAAGGCAAGGAAAGGGTAACGCATGGGAAAGAACGGTCAGGCGAGGCAAGGCTAAGGCATGACAACGCAAGGCTAGGCAATGCACGGAAAGCAAGCAAAGAGTAACAGAACGCAAGGAAGGCAAGGGAAAGCAAGGGAAGGCAAGGGTAACGGAAGGAACGGCACGGCAAGGGGTAACAAGGCTAAGGCACGACAACGCAGGGCTAGGCAATGCACGGCAAGGCAAGGAAAGGGTAACGGAAGGAAAGGAAGGCAAGGCAAAGCAAGGCAAGGCAAGTGTAACAAAAGGCACGCCACGGCAAGGGGAAACAAGGCTAAGGCACGACAACGCACGGCTAGGCAATGCACGGCAACGCAAGGAAAGGGTAACGCAAGGCAAGGCACGGTGAGGCTAGGCAAGGGTAATGCACGACAACGCAAGGCTAGGCAATGCACGACAATGCAAGGAAAGTTTAAAGCAAAGGAAGGCACGGTCAGGCGAGATAAGGCTAAGGCACGACAACGCAAGGCTAGGCAAGGCAGGGAAGGGAAGCAAAGAGCAACGGAAGGTAAGCAAGGCAAGGAAAAGCAAGGAAAGGCAAGGGTAACGGAAGGAACGGCACGGCAAGGGGAAACAAGGCTAAGGCACGGCAACGCAGGCTAGGCAATGCACGGCAAGGCAAGGAAAGGGTAACGCATTGGAAAGCACGGTCAGGCGAGTTAAGGCTAAGGCACGACAACGCAAGGCTAGGCAATGCAGGGAAGGCAAGCAAAGAGTAACGGAAGGTAAGGAAAGCATGGGAAAGCAAGGAAAGGCAAGTGTAACGGAATGAACGGCACGGAAGGGGAAACAAGGCTAAGGCACGACAACGCACGCTAGGCAATGCACGGAAAGGCAAGGAAAGGGTAACGCATGGGAAAGCAAGGTCAGGCGAGGCAAGGCTAGGGCACGACAACGCAAGGCTAGGCAATGCACGGAAAGCAAGCAAAGAGTAACGGAACGCAAGGAAGGCAAGGGAAAGCAAGGGAAGGCAAGGGTAACGGAAGGAACGGCACGGCAAGGGGTAAAGAGGCTAAGGCACGACAACGCAGGGCTAGGCAATGCACGGCAAGGCAAGGAAAGGGTAACGGAAGGAAAGGAAGGTAAGGCAAAGCCAGGCAAGGCAAGTGTAACAAAAGGAAAGCCACGGCAAGGGGAAACAAGGCTAATGCACGACAACGCACGCTAGGCAATGCACGGAAAGGCAAGGAAAGGGTAACGCATGGGAAAGCAAGGTCAGGCGAGGCAAGGCTAGGGCACAACAACGCAAGGCTAGGCAATGCACGACAATGTAAGGAAAGCTTCAAGCAAAGGAAGGCACGGTCAGGCGAGATAAGGCTAAGGCACGACAACGCAAGGGTAGGCAATGCAGGGAAGGGAAGCAAAGAGTAACGGAAGGTAAGCAAGGCAAGGAAAAGCAAGGAAAGGCAAGTGTAACGGAAGGAACGGCACGGCAAGGGGAAACAAGGCTAAGGCACGGCAACGCACGCTAGGCAATGCACGGCAAGGCAAGTAAAGGGGACCGCATGGGAAAGCACGGTCAGGCGAGGCAAGGCTAAGGCATGACAACGCAAGGCTAAGCCATGCACGGAAAGCAAGCAAAGAGTAACGGAACGCAAGGAAGGCAAGGGAAAGCAAGGGAAGGCAAGGGTAACGGAAGGAACGGCACGGAAAGGGGTAACAAGGCTAAGGCACGACAACGCAGGGCTAGACAATGCACGTCAAGGCAAGGAAAGGGTAACGCAAGGGAAGGCACGGTCAGTTGAGGCAAGGTTAAGGCACGAAAATGCAAGGCTAGGCAATGTACGGAAAGGCAAGGAAAGAGTAACGGAAGGAAAGGAAGGCAAGGCAAAGCCAGGCAAGGCAAGTGTAACAAAAGGCACGCCACGGCAAGGGGTAACAAGGCTAAGGCACGACAACGCACGGCTAGGCAATGCACGGCAAGGCAAGGAAAGGGTAACGCAAGGCAAGGCACGGTGAGGCTAGGCAGGGCTAATGCACGACAACGCAAGGCTAGGCAATGCACGGAAGGCAAGGAAAGAGTAACGAAAGGCAAGGCACGGTCAGGCAAGGCAAGGAAAATGCACGACAACGCAAGGGTAGGCGCTGCACGGCAAGGAAACGAAAGAATAACGGAAAGAAAGGAAGGCAAGGCAAAGCCAGGCAAGGCAAGTGTAACAAAAGGCACGCAACGGCAAGGGGAAACAAGGCTAAGGCACGACAACACTCGGCTAGGAAATGCACGGCAAGGCAAGGAAAGGGTAACGCAAGGCAAGGCACGGTGAGGCTAGGCAAGGCTAATGCACGACAACGCAAGGCTAGGCAATGCACGACAATGCAAGGAAAGCTTAAAGCAAAGGAAGGCACGGTCAGGCGAGATAAGGCTAAGGCACGACAACGCAAGGCTAGGCAATGCACGGAAGGCAAGCAAAGAGTAACGGAAGGTAAGGAAGGCAGGGGAAAGCAAGGAAAGGCAATGGTAACGGAAGGAACGGCACGGCAAGTGGAAACAAGGCTAAGGCACGACAACGCACGCTAGGCAATGCACGGCAAGGTAAGGAAAGGGTAACGCATGGGAAAGCACGGTCAGGCGAGGCAAGGCTATGGCACGACAACGCAAGGCTACGCAATGCACGGAAGGCAAGCAAAGAGTAACGGAAGTTAAGGAAGGCAAGGGAAAGGAAAGAAAGGCAAGTGTAACGGAAGGAACGGCACGGCAAGGGGAAACAAGGCTAAGGCACGACAACGAACGGCTAGGCAATGCATGGCAAGGCAAGCAAAGGGTAACGCAAGGCAAGGCCCGTTGAGGCTAGGCAAGGCTAATGCACGACAACGCAAGGGTAGGCACTGCACGGCAAGGAAAGGAAAGAATAACGGAAAGAAAGGAAGGCAAGGCAAAGCCAGGCAAGGCAAGTGTAACAAAAGGCACGCAACGGCCAGGGGAAACAAGGCTAAGGCACGACAACTCAGGGCTACGCAATGCACGGCAAGGCAATGAAAGGGTAACGCAGGGGAAGGCACGGTCAGGTGAGGCAAGGATAAGGCACGACAATGCAAGGCTAAGCAATGTACGGCAAGGCAAGGAAAGAGTAACGGAAGGAAAGGAAGGTAAGGCAAAGCCAGGCAAGGCACGTGTAACAAAAGGAACGCCACGGCAAGGGGAAACAAGGCTAAGGCACGACAACGCACGGCTAGGCAATGCACGGCAACGCAAGGAAAGGGTAACGCAAGGCAAGGCACGGTGAGGCTAGGCAAGGCTAATGCACGACAAGGCAAGGCTAGGCAATGCACGACAATGCAAGGAAAGCTTAAAGCAAAGGAAGGCACGGTCAGGCGAGATAAGGCTAAGGCACGACAACGCAAGGCTAGGCAATGCAGGGAAGGGAAGCAAAGAGTAACGTAAGGTAAGCAAGGCAAGGAAAAGGAAGGAAAGGTAAGGGTAACAGTAGGAAAGGCACGGCAAAGGGAAACAAGGCTAAGGCACGACAACGCACGCTAGGCAATGCACGGCAAGGCAAGGAAAGGGTAACGCATGGGAAAGCACGGTCAGGCGAGGCAAGCCTAAGGCATGACAACGCAAGGCTAGGCAATGCACGGAAAGCAAGCAAAGAGTAACGGAACGCAAGGAAGGCAAGGGAAAGCGAGGGAAGGCAAGGGTAACGGAAGGAAGACACGGCAAGGGGAAACAAGGCTAATGCACGACAACGCAAGGGTAGGCACTGCACGGCAAGGAAAGGAAAGAATAACGGAAAGAAAGGAAGGCAAGGCAAAGCCAGGCAAGGCAAGTGTAACAAAAGGCACGCAACGGCAAGGGGAAACAAGGCTAAGGCACGACAACGCAAGGCTAGGCAATGCACGGCAAGGCAGGAAAGGGTAACGCAAGGGAAGGCACGGTCAGTTGAGGCAAGGTTAAGGCACGAAAATGCAAGGCTAGGCAATGCACGGCAAGGCAAGGAAAGAGTAACGGAAGGAAAGGAAGGCAAGGCAAAGCCAGGCAAGGCAAGTGTAACAAAAGGCACGCCACGGCAAGGGGTAACAAGGCTAAGGCACGACAACGCACGGCTAGGCAATGCACGGCAAGGCAAGGAAAGGGTAACGCAAGGCAAGGCACGGTGAGGCTAGTCAAGGCTAATGCACGACAACGCAAGGCTAGGCAATGCACGGAAGGCAAGGAAAGGGTAACGCAAGGCAAGGCACGGTGAGGCTAGTCAAGGCTAATGCACGACAACGCAAGGGTAGGCGCTGCACGGCAAGGAAACGAAAGAATAACGGAAAGAAAGGAAGGCAAGGCAAAGCCAGGCAAGGCAAGTGTAACAAAAGGCACGCAACGGCAAGGGGAAACAAGGCTAAGGCACGACAACACACGGCTAGGAAATGCACGGCAAGGCAAGGAAAGGGTAACGCAAGGCAAGGCACGGTGAGGCTAGGCAAGGCTAATGCACGACAACGCAAGGCTAGGCAATGCACGACAATGCCAGGAAAGCTTAAAGCAAAGGAAGGCACGGTCAGGCGAGATAAGGCTAAGGCACGACAACGCAAGGCTAGGCAAGGCACAGAAGGCAAGCAAAGTGTAACGGAAGGTAAGGAAGGCAAGGGAAAGCAAGGAAAGGCAATGGTAACGGAAGGAACGGCACGGCAAGGGGAAACAAGGCTAAGGCACGACAACGCAAGCTAGGCAATGCACGGCAAGGTAAGGAAAGGGTAACGCATGGGAAAGCACGGTCAGGCGAGGCAAGGCTATGGCACGACAACGCAAGGCTAGGCAATGCACGGAAGGCAAGCAAAGAGTAACGGAAGTTAAGGAAGGCAAGGGAAAGGAAAGAAAGGCAAGTGTAACGGAAGGAACGGCACGGCAAGGGGAAACAAGGCTAAGGCACGACAACGAACGGCTAGGCAATGCACGGCAAGGCAAGGAAAGGGCAACGAAAGGCAAGGCACGGTGTGGCTAGGCAAGGATAATGCACGACAACGCAAGGCTAGGCAATGCACGACAATGCAAGGAAACCTTAAAGCAAAGGAAGGCACGGTCAGGCGAGATAAGGCTAAGGCACGACAACGCAAGGCTAGGCAATGCAGGGAAGGCAAGCAAAGAGTAACGGAAGGTAAGGAAGGCAAGGGAAAGCAAGGAAAGGCAATGGTAACGGAAGGAACGGCACGGCAAGGGGAAACAAGGCTAAGGCACCAAACGCACGCTAGGCAATGCACGCAAGGCAAGGAAAGGGTAACGCATGGGAAAGAACGGTCAGGCGAGGCAAGGCTAAGGCATGACAACGCAAGGCTAGGCAATGCACGGAAAGCAAGCAAAGAGTAACAGAACGCAAGGAAGGCAAGGGAAAGCAAGGGAAGGCAAGGGTAACGGAAGGAACGGCACGGCAAGGGGTAACAAGGCTAAGGCACGACAACGCAGGGCTAGGCAATGCACGGCTAGGCAAGGAAAGGGTAACGGAACGCAAGGAAGGCAAGGCAAAGCCAGGCAAGGCAAGTGTAACAAAAGGAAAGCCACGGCAAGGGGAAACAAGGCTAAGGCACGACAACGCACGGCTAGGCAATGCACGGCAACGCAAGGAAAGGGTAACGCAAGGCAAGGCACGGTGAGGCTAGGCAAGGCTAATGCACGACAACGCAAGGCTAGGCAATGCACGACAATGCAAGGAAAGTTTAAAGCAAAGGAAGGCACGGTCAGGCGAGATAAGGCTAAAGCACGACAACGCAAGGCTAGGCAATGCAGGGAAGGGAAGCAAAGAGCAACGGAAGGTAAGCAAGGCAAGGAAAAGCAAGGAAAGGCAAGGGTAAAGGAAGGAACGGCACGGCAACGGGAAACAAGGCTAAGGCACGGCAACGCAGGCTAGGCAATGCACGGCAAGGCAAGGAAAGGGTAACGCATGGGAAAGCACGTTCAGGCGAGGCAAGGCTAAGGCACGACAACGCAAGGCTAGGCAATGCAGGGAAGGCAAGCAAAGAGTAACGGAAGGTAAGGAAAGCATGGGAAAGCAAGGAAAGGCAAGTGTAACGGAATGAACGGCACGGAAGGGGAAACAAGGCTAAGGCACGACAACGCACGCTAGGCAATGCACGGAAAGGCAAGGAAAGGGTAACGCATGGGAAAGCAAGGTCAGGCGAGGCAAGGCTAAGGCACGACAACGCAAGGCTAGGCAATGCACGGAAAGCAAGCAAAGAGTAACGGAACGCAAGGAAGGCAAGGGAAAGCAAGGGAAGGCAAGGGTAACGGAAGGAACGGCACGGCAAGGGGTAACGAGGCTAAGGCACGACAACGCAGGGCTAGGCAATGCACGGCAAGGCAAGGAAAGGGTAACGGAAGGAAAGGAAGGTAAGGCAAAGCCAGGCAAGGCAAGTGTAACAAAAGGAAAGCCACGGCAAGGGGAAACAAGGCTAAGGCACGACAACGCACGGCTAGGCAATGTACGGCAACGCAAGGAAAGGGTAACGCAAGGCAAGGCACGGTGAGGCTAGGCAAGGCTAATGCACGACAACGCAAGGCTAGGCAATGCACGACAATGCAAGGAAAGTTTAAAGCAAAGGAAGGCACGGTCAGGCGAGATAAGGCTAAGGCACGACAACGCAAGGCTAGCAATGCAGGGAAGGGAAGCAAAGAGCAACGGAAGGTAAGCAAGGCAAGGAAAAGCAAGGAAAGGCAAGGGTAACGGAAGGAACGGCACGGCAAGGGGAAACAAGGCTAAGGCACGGCAACGCAGGCTAGGCAATGCACGGCAAGGCAAGGAAAGGGTAACGCATGGGAAAGAACGGTCAGGCGAGGCAAGGCTAAGGCACGACAACGCAAGGCTAGGCAATGCACGGAAGGCAAGCAAAGAGTAACGGAAGGTAAGGAAAGCATGGGAAAGCAAGGAAAGGCAAGTGTAACGGAATGAACGGCACGGCAAGGGGAAACAAGGCTAATGCACGACAACGCACGCTAGGCAATGCACGGAAAGGCAAGGAAAGGGTAACGCATGGGAAAGCAAGGTCAGGCGAGGCAAGGCTAGGGCACAACAACGCAAGGCTAGGCAATGCACGACAATGTAAGGAAAGCTTCAAGCAAAGGAAGGCACGGTCAGGCGAGATAAGGCTAAGGCACGACAACGCAAGGGTAGGCAATGCAGGGAAGGGAAGCAAAGAGTAACGGAAGGTAAGCAAGGCAAGGAAAAGCAAGGAAAGGCAAGTGTAACGGAAGGAACGGCACGGCAAGGGGAAACAAGGCTAAGGCACGGCAACGCACGCTAGGCAATGCACGGCAAGGCAAGTAAAGGGGAACGCATGGGAAAGCACGGTCAGGCGAGGCAAGGCTAAGGCATGACAACGCAAGGCTAAGCCATGCACGGAAAGCAAGCAAAGAGTAACGGAACGCAAGGAAGGCAAGGGAAAGCAAGGGAAGGCAAGGGTAACGGAAGGAACGGCACGGAAAGGGGTAACAAGGCTAAGGCACGACAACGCAGGGCTAGACAATGCACGTCAAGGCAAGGAAAGGTTAACGCAAGGGAAGGCACGGTCAGTTGAGGCAAGGTTAAGGCACGAAAATGCAAGGCTAGGCAATGTACGGAAAGGCAAGGAAAGAGTAACGGAAGGAAAGGAAGGCAAGGCAAAGCCAGGCAAGGCAAGTGTAACAAAAGGCACGCAACGGCAAGGGGTAACAAGGCTAAGGCACGACAACGCAGGGCTAGGCAATGCACGGCAAGGCAAGGAAAGGGTAACGCAAGGCAAGGCACGGTGAGGCTAGGCAAGGCTAATGCACGACAACGCAAAGCTAGGCAATGCACGGAAGGCAAGGAAAGAGTAACGAAAGGCAAGGCACGGTCAGGCAAGGCAAGGAAAATGCACGACAACGCAAGGGTAGGCGCTGCACGGCAAGGAAACGAAAGAATAACGGAAAGAAAGGAAGGCAAGGCAAAGCCAGGCAAGGCAAGTGTAACAAAAGGCACGCAACGGCAAGGGGAAACAAGGCTAAGGCACGACAACACTCGGCTAGGAAATGCACGGCAAGGCAAGGAAAGGGTAACGCAAGGCAAGGCACGGTGAGGCTAGGCAAGGCTAATGCACGACAACGCAAGGCTAGGCAATGCACGACAATGCCAGGAAAGCTTAAAGCAAAGGAAGGCACGGTCAGGCGAGATAAGGCTAAGGCACGACAACGCAAGGCTAGGCAAGGCACAGAAGGCAAGCAAAGAGTAACGGAAGGTAAGGAAGGCAAGGGAAAGCAAGGAAAGGCAATGGTAACGGAAGGAACGGCACGGCAAGTGGAAACAAGGCTAAGGCACGACAACGCACGCTAGGCAATGCACGGCAAGGTAAGGAAAGGGTAACGCATGGGAAAGCACGGTCAGGCGAGGCAAGGCTATGGCACGACAACGCAAGGCTACGCAATGCACGGAAGGCAAGCAAAGAGTAACGGAAGTTAAGGAAGGCAAGGGAAAGGAAAGAAAGGCAAGTGTAACGGAAGGAACGGCACGGCAAGGGGAAACAAGGCTAAGGCACGACAACGAACGGCTAGGCAATGCATGGCAAGGCAAGCAAAGGGTAACGCAAGGCAAGGCCCGTTGAGGCTAGGCAAGGCTAATGCACGACAACGCAAGGGTAGGCACTGCACGGCAAGGAAAGGAAAGAATAACGGAAAGAAAGGAAGGCAAGGCAAAGCCAGGCAAGGCAAGTGTAACAAAAGGCACGCAACGGCCAGGGGAAACAAGGCTAAGGCACGACAACTCAGGGCTACGCAATGCACGGCAAGGCAATGAAAGGGTAACGCAGGGGAAGGCACGGTCAGGTGAGGCAAGGATAAGGCACGACAATGCAAGGCTAAGCAATGTACGGCAAGGCAAGGAAAGAGTAACGGAAGGAAAGGAAGGTAAGGCAAAGCCAGGCAAGGCACGTGTAACAAAAGGAACGCCACGGCAAGGGGAAACAAGGCTAAGGCACGACAACGCACGGCTAGGCAATGCACGGCAACGCAAGGAAAGGGTAACGCAAGGCAAGGCACGGTGAGGCTAGGCAAGGCTAATGCACGACAAGGCAAGGCTAGGCAATGCACGACAATGCAAGGAAAGCTTAAAGCAAAGGAAGGCACGGTCAGGCGAGATAAGGCTAAGGCACGACAACGCAAGGCTAGGCAATGCAGGGAAGGGAAGCAAAGAGTAACGTAAGGTAAGCAAGGCAAGGAAAAGCAAGGAAAGGTAAGGGTAACAGTAGGAAAGGCACGGCAAAGGGAAACAAGGCTAAGGCACGACAACGCACGCTAGGCAATGCACGGCAAGGCAAGGAAAGGGTAACGCATGGGAAAGCACGGTCAGGCGAGGCAAGCCTAAGGCATGACAACGCAAGGTTAGGCAACGCACGGAAAGCAAGCAAGGAGTAACGGAACGCAAGGAAGGCAAGGGAAAGCGAGGGAAGGCAAGGGTAACGGAAGGAAGACACGGCAAGGGGAAACAAGGCTAAGGCACGACAACGCACGGCTAGGCAATGCACGGCAAGGAAAGGAAAGAATAACGGAAAGAAAGGAAGGCAAGGCAAAGCCAGACAAGGCAAGTGTAACAAAAGGCACGCAACGGCAAGGGGAAACAAGGCTAAGGCACGACAACGCAGGGCTAGGCAATGCACGGCAAGGCAAGGAAAGGGTAACGCAAGGGAAGGCACGGTCAGTTGAGGCAAGGATAAGGCACGAAAATGCAAGGCTAGGCAATGCACGGCAAGGCAAGGAAAGAGTAACGGAAGGAAAGGAAGGCAAGGCAAAGCCAGGCAAGGCAAGTGTAACAAAAGGCACGCCACGGCAACGGGAAACAAGGCTAAGGCACGACAACGCACGGCTAGGCAATGCACGGCAAGGCAAGGAAAGGGTAACGCAAGGCAAGGCACGGTGAGGCTAGGCAAGGCAATTGCACGACAATGCAAGGCTAGGCAATGCACGGAAGGCAAGGAAAGAGTAACGAAAGGCAAGGCACGGTCAGGCAAGGCAAGGAAAATGCACGACAACGCAAGGGTAGGCGCTGCACGGCAATTAAATGAAAGAATAACGGAAAGAAAGGAAGGCAAGGCAAAGCCAGGCAAGGCAAGTGTAACAAAAGGCACGCAACGGCAAGGGGAAACAAGGCTAAGGCACGACAACTCACGGCTAGGAAATGCACGGCAAGGCAAGGAAAGGGTAACGCAAGGCAAGGCACGGTGAGGCTAGGCAAGGCTAATGCACGACAACGCAAGGCTAGGCAATGCACGGAAGGCAAGGAAACAGTAACGAAAGGCAAGGCACGGTCAGGCAAGGCAAGGAAAATGCACGACAACGCAAGGGTAGGCGCTGCACGGCAAGGAAAGGAAAGAATAACGGAAAGAAAGGAAGGCAAGGCAAAGCCAGGCAAGGCAAGTGTAACAAAAGGCACGCAACGGCAAGGGGAAAGAAGGCTAAGGCACGACAACACACTGCTAGGAAATGCACGGCAAGGCAAGGAAAGGGTAACGCAAGGCAAGGCACGGTGAGGCTAGGCAAGGCTAATGCACGAAAACGCAAGGCTAGGCAATGCACGGAAATCAAGCAAAGAGTAACGGAACGCAAGGAAGGCAAGGGAAAGCAAGGGAAGGCAAGGGTAACGGAAGTAACGGCACGGCACGGGGTAACAAGGCTAAGGCACGACAACACACGGCTAGGAAATGCACGGCAAGGCAAGGAAAGGGCAACGCAAGGCAAGGCACGGTGAGGCTAGGCAAGGATAATGCACGACAACGCAAGGCTAGGCAATGCACGACAATGCAAGGAAACCTTAAAGCAAAGGAAGGCACGGTCAGGCGAGATAAGGCTAAGGCACGACAACGCAAGGCTAGTCAATGCAGGGAAGGCAAGCAAAGAGTAACGGAAGGTAAGGAAGGCAAGGGAAAGCAAGGAAAGGCAATGGTAACGGAAGGAACGGCACGGCAAGGGGAAACAAGGCTAAGGCACCAAACGCACGCTAGGCAATGCACGCAAGGCAAGTAAAGGGTAACGCATGGGAAAGAACGGTCAGGCGAGGCAAGGCTAAGGCATGACAACGCAAGGCTAGGCAATGCACGGAAAGCAAGCAAAGAGTAACGGAACGCAAGGAAGGCAAGGGAAAGCAAGGGAAGGCAAGGGTAACGGAAGGAACGGCACGGCAAGGGGTAACAAGGCTAAGGCACGACAAACGCAGGGCTAGGCAATGCACGGCAAGGCAAGGAAAGGGTAACGGAAGGAAAGGAAGGTAAGGCAAAGCCAGGCAAGGCTAGTGTAACAAAAGGAAAGCCACGGCAAGGGGAAACAAGGCTAAGGCACGACAACGCACGGCTAGGCAATGCACGGCAACGCAAGGAAAGGGTCACGCAAGGCAAGGCACGGTGAGGCTAGGCAAAGCTAATGCACGACAACGCAAGGCTAGGCAATGCACGACAATGCAAGGAAAGCTTAAAGCAAAGGAAGGTACGGTCAGGCGAGATAAGGCTAAGGCACGACAACGCAAGGCTAGGCAATGCAGGGAAGGGACGCAAAGAGCAACGGAAGGTAAGCAAGGCAAGGAAAAGCAAGGAAAGGCAAGGGTAACGGAAGGAACGGCACGGCAAGGGGAAACAAGGCTAAGGCACGGCAACGCAGGCTAGGCAATGCACGGCAAGGCAAGGAAAGGGTAACGCATGGGAAAGCACGGTCAAGCGAGGCAAGGCTAAGGCACGACAACGCAAGGCTAGGCCAAGCACGGAAGGCAAGCAAAGAGTAACGGAAGGTAAGGAAAGCATGGGAAAGCAAGGAAAGGCAAGTGTAACGGAATGAACGGCACGGCAAGGGGAAACAAGGCTAAGGCACGACAACGCACGCTAGGCAATGCACGGAAAGGCAAGGAAAGGGTAACGCATGGGAAAGCAAGGTCAGGCGAGGCAAGGCTAGGGCACGACAACGCAAGGCTAGGCAATGCACGACAATGCAAGGAAACCTTAAAGCAAAGGAAGGCACGGTCAGGCGAGATAAGGCTAAGGCACGACAACGCAAGGCTAGGCAATGCAGGGAAGGCAAGCAAAGAGTAACGGAAGGTAAGGAAGGCAAGGGAAAGCAAGGAAAGGCAATGGTAATGGAAGGAACGGCACGGCAAGGGGAAACAAGGCTAAGGCACCAAACGCACGCTAGGCAATGCACGCAAGCCAAGGAAAGGGTAACGCATGGGAAAGAACGGTCAAGCGAGGCAAGGCTAAGGCATGACAACGCAAGGCTAGGCAATGCACGGAAAGCAAGCAAAGAGTAACGGAACGCAAGGAAGGCAAGGGAAAGCAAGGGAAGGCAAGGGTAACGGAAGGAATGGCACGGCAAGGGGTAACAAGGCTAAGGCACGACAACGCAGGGCTAGGCAATGCACGGCAAGGCATGGAAAGGGTAACGGAAGGAAAGGAAGGCAAGGCAAATCCACGCAAGGCAAGTGTAACAAAAGGAACGGCACGGCAAGGGGAAACAAGTCTAAGACACGACAACGCACGGCTAGGCAATGCACGGCAAGGCAAGGAAAGGGTAACGCAAGGCAAGGCACGGTGAGGCTAGGCAAGGCTAATGCACGACAACGCAAGGCTAGGCAATGCACGACAATGCAAGGAAAGCTTAAAGCAAAGGAAGGTACGGTCAGGCGAGATAAGGCTAAGGCACGACAACGCAAGGCTAGGCAATGCAGGGAAGGGACGCAAAGAGCAACGGAAGGTAAGCAAGGCAAGGAAAAGCAAGGAAAGGCAAGGGTAACGGAAGGAACGGCACGGCAAGGGGAAACAAGGCTAAGGCACGGCAACGCAGGCTAGGCAATGCACGGCAAGGCAAGGAAAGGGTAACGCATGGGAAAGCACGGTCAAGCGAGGCAAGGCTGAGGCACGACAACGCAAGGCTAGGCAATGCACGGAAGGCAAGCAAAGAGTAACGGAAGGCAAGGAAGGCAAGGGAAAGCAAGGCAAGGCAAGGGTAACGGAAGGAACGGCACGGCAAGGGGAAACAAGGCTAAGGCACGACAACGCACGCTAGGCAATGCACGGAAAGGCAAGGAAAGGGTAACGCATGGGAAAGCAAGGTCAGGCGAGGCAAGGCTAGGGCACGACAACGCAAGGCTAGGCAATGCACGACAATGCAAGGAAACCTTAAAGCAAAGGAAGGCACGGTCAGGCGAGATAAGGCTAAGGCACGACAACGCAAGGCTAGGCAATGCAGGGAAGGCAAGCAAAGAGTAACGGAAGGTAAGGAAGGCAAGGGAAAGCAAGGAAAGGCAATGGTAACGGAAGGAACGGCACGGCAAGGGGAAACAAGGCTAAGGCACCAAACGCACGCTAGGCAATGCACGCAAGCCAAGGAAAGGGCAACGCATGGGAAAGAACGGTCAGGCGAGGCAAGGCTAAGGCATGACAACGCAAGGCTAGGCAATGCACGGAAAGCAAGCAAAGAGTAACGGAACGCAAGGAAGGCAAGGGAAAGCAAGGGAAGGCAAGGGTAACGGAAGGAATGGCACGGCAAGGGGTAACAAGGCTAAGGCACGACAACGCAGGGCTAGGCAATGCACGGCAAGGCAAGGAAAGGGTAACGGAAGGAAAGGAAGGTAAGGCAAAGCCAGGCAAGGCAAGTGTAACAAAAGGAAAGCCACGGCAAGGGGAAACAAGGCTAAGGCACGACAACGCACGGCTAGGCAATGCACGGCAACGCAAGGAAAGGGTAACGCAAGGCAAGGCACGGTGAGGCTAGGCCAGGCTAATGCACGACAACGCAAGGCTAGGCAATGCACGACAATGCAAGGAAAGCTTAAAGCAAAGGAAGGCACGGTCAGGCGAGATAAGGCTAAGGCACGACAACGCAAGGCTAGGCAATGCAGGGAAGGGAAGCAAAGAGCAACGGAAGGTAAGCAAGGCAAGGAAAAGCAAGGAAAGGCAAGGGTAACGGAAGGAACGGCACGGCAAGGGGAAACAAGGCTAAGGCACGGCAACGCAGGCTAGGCAATGCACGGCAAGGCAAGTAAAGGGGAACGCATGGGAAAGCACGGTCAGGCGAGGCAAGGCTAAGGCATGACAACGCAAGGCTAGGCAATGCAGGGAAGGGAAGCAAAGAGTAACGGAAGGTAAGCAAGGCAAGGAAAAGCAAGGAAAGGCAAGTGTAACGGAAGGAACGGCACGGAAAGGGGTAACAAGGCTAAGGCACGACAACGCAGGGCTAGGCAATGCACGGCAAGGCAAGGAAAGGGTAACGCAAGGGAAGGCACGGTCAGTTGAGGCAAGGTTAAGGCACGAAAATGCAAGGCTAGGCAATGCACGGAAAGGCAAGCAAAGAGTAACGGAACGCAAGGAAGGCAAGGGAAAGCAAGGGAAGGCAAGGGTAACGGAAGGAACGGCACGGCAAGGGGTAACAAGGCCAAGGCACGACAACGCAGGGCTAGGCAATGCACGGCAAGGCAAGGAAAGGGTAACGCAAGGCAAGGCACGGTGAGGCTAGTCAAGGCTAATGCACGACAACGCAAGGCTAGGCAATGCACGGAAGGCAAGGAAAGAGTAACGAAAGGCAAGGCACGGTCAGGCAAGGCAAGGAAAATGCACGACAACGCAAGGGTAGGCGCTGCACGGCAAGGAAACGAAAGAATAACGGAAAGAAAGGAAGGCAAGGCAAAGCCAGGCAAGGCAAGTGTAACAAAAGGCACGCAACGGCAAGGGGAAACAAGGCTAAGGCACGACAACACACGGCTAGGAAATGCACGGCAAGGCAAGGCAAGGGTAACGCAAGGCAAGGCACGGTGAGGCTAGGCAAGGCTAATGCACGACAACGCAAGGCTAGGCAATGCACGACAATGCCAGGAAAGCTTAAAGCAAAGGAAGGCACGGTCAGGCGAGATAAGGCTAAGGCACGACAACGCAAGGCTAGGCAAGGCACAGAAGGCAAGCAAAGTGTAACGGAAGGTAAGGAAGGCAAGGGAAAGCAAGGAAAGGCAATGGTAACGGAAGGAACGGCACGGCAAGGGGAAACAAGGCTAAGGCACGACAACGCACGCTAGGCAATGCACGGCAAGGTAAGGAAAGGGTAACGCATGGGAAAGCACGGTCAGGCGAGGCAAGGCTATGGCACGACAACGCAAGGCTAGGCAATGCACGGAAGGCAAGCAAAGAGTAACGGAAGTTAAGGAAGGCAAGGGAAAGGAAAGAAAGGCAAGTGTAACGGAAGGAACGGCACGGCAAGGGGAAACAAGGCTAAGGCACGACAACGAACGGCTAGGCAATGCACGGCAAGGCAAGGAAAGGGCAACGAAAGGCAAGGCACGGTGTGGCTAGGCAAGGATAATGCACGACAACGCAAGCCTAGGCAATGCAGGGAAGGCAAGCAAAGAGTAACGGAAGGTAAGGAAGGCAAGGGAAAGCAAGGAAAGGCAATGGTAACGGAAGGAACGGCACGGCAAGTGGAAACAAGGCTAAGGCACGGCAACGCAGGCTAGGCAATGCACGGCAAGGCAAGGAAAGGGTAACGCATGGGAAAGCACGGTCAGGCGAGGCAAGGCTAAGGCACGACAACGCAAGGCTAGGCAATACACGGAAGGCAAGCAAAGAGTAACGGAAGGTAAGGAAGGCAACGGAAAGCAAGGAAAAGCAAGTGTAACGGAAGGAACCGCACGGCAAGGGGAAACAAGGCTAAGGCACGACAACGCACGCTAGGCAATGCACGGCAAGGCAAGTAAAGGGGAACGCATGGGAAAGCACGGTCAGGCGAGGCAAGGCTAAGGCATGACAACGCAAGGCTAAGCCATGCACGGAAAGCAAGCAAAGAGTAACGGAACGCAAGGAAGGCAAGGGAAAGCAAGGGAAGGCAAGGGTAACGGAAGGAACGGCACGGAAAGGGGTAACAAGGTTAAGGCACGACAACGCAGGGCTAGACAATGCACGTCAAGGCAAGGAAAGGGTAACGCAAGGGAAGGCACGGTCAGTTGAGGCAAGGTTAAGGCACGAAAATGCAAGGCTAGGCAATGCACGGCAAGGCAAGGAAAGAGTAACGGAAGGAAAGGAAGGCAAGGCAAAGCCAGGCAAGGCAAGTGTAACAAAAGGCACGCAACGGCAAGGGGAAACAAGGCTAAGGCACGACAACTCACGGCTAGGAAATGCACGGCAAGGCAAGGAAAGGGTAACGCAAGGCAAGGCACGGTGAGGCTAGGCAAGGCTAATGCACGACAGCGCAAGGCTAGGCAATGCACGGAAGGCAAGGAAAGAGTAACGAAAGGCAAGGCACGGTCAGGAAAGGCAAGGAAAATGCACGACTACGCAAGGGTAGGCGCTGCACGGCAAGGAAAGGAAAGAATAACGGAAAGAAAAGAAGGCAAGGCAAAGCCAGGCAAGGTAAGTGTAACAAAAGGCACGCAACGGCAAGGGGAAACAAGGCTAAGGCACGACAACACTCGGCTAGGAAATGCACGGCAAGGCAAGGAAAGGGTAACGCAAGGCAAGGCACGGTGAGGCTAGGCAAGGCTAATGCACGACAACGCAAGGCTAGGCAATGTACGACAATGCCAGGAAAGCTTAAAGCAAAGGAAGGCACGGTCAGTCGAGATAAGGCTAAGGCACGACAACGCAAGGCTAGGCAAGGCACAGAAGGCAAGCAAAGAGTAACGGAAGGTAAGGAAGGCAAATGAAAGCAAGGAAAGGCAATGGTAACGGAAGGAACGGCACGGCAAGTGGAAACAAGGCTAAGGCACGACAACGCACGCTAGGCAATGCACGGCAAGGTAAGGAAAGGGTAACGCATGGGAAAGCACGGTCAGGCGAGGCAAGGCTATGGCACGACAACGCAAGGCTACGCAATGCACGGAAGGCAAGCAAAGAGTAACGGAAGTTAAGGAAGGCAAGGGAAAGGAAAGAAAGGCAAGTGTAACGGAAGGAACGGCACGGCAAGGGGAAACAAGGCTAAGGCACGACAACGAACGGCTAGGCAATGCATGGCAAGGCAAGCAAAGGGTAACGCAAGGCAAGGCCCGTTGAGGCTAGGCAAGGCTAATGCACG
Source organism: Macrotis lagotis (assembly GCF_037893015.1). Taxonomy (NCBI): domain Eukaryota; kingdom Metazoa; phylum Chordata; class Mammalia; order Peramelemorphia; family Peramelidae; genus Macrotis; species Macrotis lagotis. Next base: position 156,630 of record NW_027422043.1, on the reverse strand, counting down.
ACAACGCAAGGGTAGGCACTGCACGGCAAGGAAAGGAAAGAATAACGGAAAGAAAGGAAGGCAAGGCAAAGCCAGGCAAGGCAAGTGTAACAAAAGGCACGCAACGGCCAGGGGAAACAAGGCTAAGGCACGACAACTCAGGGCTACGCAATGCACGGCAAGGCAATGAAAGGGTAACGCAGGGGAAGGCACGGTCAGGTGAGGCAAGGATAAGGCACGACAATGCAAGGCTAAGCAATGTACGGCAAGGCAAGGAAAGAGTAACGGAAGGAAAGGAAGGTAAGGCAAAGCCAGGCAAGGCACGTGTAACAAAAGGAACGCCACGGCAAGGGGAAACAAGGCTAAGGCACGACAACGCACGGCTAGGCAATGCACGGCAACGCAAGGAAAGGGTAACGCAAGGCAAGGCACGGTGAGGCTAGGCAAGGCTAATGCACGACAAGGCAAGGCTAGGCAATGCACGACAATGCAAGGAAAGCTTAAAGCAAAGGAAGGCACGGTCAGGCGAGATAAGGCTAAGGCACGACAACGCAAGGCTAGGCAATGCAGGGAAGGGAAGCAAAGAGTAACGTAAGGTAAGCAAGGCAAGGAAAAGCAAGGAAAGGTAAGGGTAACAGTAGGAAAGGCACGGCAAAGGGAAACAAGGCTAAGGCACGACAACGCACGCTAGGCAATGCACGGCAAGGCAAGGAAAGGGTAACGCATGGGAAAGCACGGTCAGGCGAGGTAAGCCTAAGGCATGACAACGCAAGGCTAGGCAATGCACGGAAAGCAAGCAAAGAGTAACGGAACGCAAGGAAGGCAAGGGAAAGCGAGGGAAGGCAAGGGTAACGGAAGGAACAGCACGGCAAGGGGTAACAAGGCTAATGCACGACAACTCAAGGGTAGGCACTGCACGGCAAGGAAAGGAAAGAATAACGGAAAGAAAGGAAGGCAAGGCAAAGCCAGACAAGGCAAGTGTAACAAAAGGCACGCAACGGCAAGGGGAAACAAGGCTAAGGCACGACAACGCAGGGCTAGGCAATGCACGGCAAGGCAAGGAAAGGGTAACGCAAGGGAAGGCACGGTCAGTTGAGGCAAGGATAAGGCACGAAAATGCAAGGCTAGGCAATGCACGGCAAGGCAAGGAAAGAGTAACGGAAGGAAAGGAAGGCAAGGCAAAGCCAGGCAAGGCAAGTGTAACAAAAGGCACGCCACGGCAAGGGGAAACAAGGCTAAGGCACGACAACGCACGGCTAGGCAATGCACGGCAAGGCAAGGAAAGGGTAACGCAAGGCAAGGCACGGTGAGGCTAGGCAAGGCAATTGCACGACAACGCAAGGCTAGGCAATGCACGGAAGGCAAGGAAAGAGTAACGAAAGGCAAGGTACGGTCAGGCAAGGCAAGGAAAATGCACGACAACGCAAGGGTAGGCGCTGCACGGCAATTAAATGAAAGAATAACGGAAAGAAAGGAAGGCAAGGCAAAGCCAGGCAAGGCAAGTGTAACAAAAGGCACGCAACGGCAAGGGGAAACAACGCTAAGGCACGACAACTCACGGCTAGGAAATGCACGGCAAGGCAAGGAAAGGGTAACGCAAGGCAAGGCACGGTGAGGCTAGGCAAGGCTAATGCACGACAACGCAAGGCTAGGCAATGCACGGAAGGCAAGGAAACAGTAACGAAAGGCAAGGCACGGTCAGGCAAGGCAAGGAAAATGCACGACAACGCAAGGGTAGGCGCTGCACGGCAAGGAAAGGAAAGAATAACGGAAAGAAAGGAAGGCAAGGCAAAGCCAGGCAAGGCAAGTGTAACAAAAGGCACGCAACGGCAAGGGGAAAGAAGGCTAAGGCACGACAACACACTGCTAGGAAATGCACGGCAAGGCAAGGAAAGGGTAACGCAAGGCAAGGCACGGTGAGGCTAGGCAAGGCTAATGCACGAAAACGCAAGGCTAGGCAATGCACGGCAATGCACGGAAAGCAAGCAAAGAGTAACGGAACGCAAGGAAGGCAAGGGAAAGCAAGGGAAGGCAAGGGTAACGGAAGTAACGGCACGGCAAGGGGTAACAAGGCTAAGGCACGACAACACACGGCTAGGCAATGCACGGCAAGGCAAGGAAAGGGTAACGCAAGGCAAGGCACGGTGAGGCTAGGCAAGGATAATGCACGACAACGCAAGGCTAGGCAATGCACGACAATGCAAGGAAACCTTAAAGCAAAGGAAGGCACGGTCAGGCGAGATAAGGCTAAGGCACGACAACGCAAGGCTCGTCAATGCAGGGAAGGCAAGCAAAGAGTAACGGAAGGTAAGGAAGGCAAGGGAAAGCAAGGAAAGGCAATGGTAACGGAAGGAACGGCACGGCAAGGGGAAACAAGGCTAAGGCACCAAAAGCACGCTAGGCAATGCACGCAAGGCAAGTAAAGGGTAACGCATGGGAAAGAACGGTCAGGCGAGGCAAGGCTAAGGCATGACAACACAAGGCTAGGCAATGCACGGAAAGCAAGCAAAGAGTAACGGAACGCAAGGAAGGCAAGGGAAAGCAAGGGAAGGCAAGGGTAACGGAAGTAACGGCACGGCACGGGGTAACAAGGCTAAGGCACGACAACACACGGCTAGGAAATGCACGGCAAGGCAAGGAAAGGGCAACGCAAGGCAAGGCACGGTGAGGCTAGGCAAGGATAATGCACGACAACGCAAGGCTAGGCAATGCACGACAATGCAAGGAAACCTTAAAGCAAAGGAAGGCACGGTCAGGTGAGATAAGGCTAAGGCACGACAACGCAAGGCTAGTCAATGCAGGGAAGGCAAGCAAAGGAGTAACGGAATGCAAGGAAGGAAAGGGAAAGCAAGGGAAGGCAAGGGTAACGGAAGGAACGGCACGGCAAGGGGAAACAAGGCTAAGGCACAAAAGGAAAGCCACGGCAAGGGGAAACAAGGCTAAGGCACGACAACGCACGGCTAGGCAATGCACGGCAACGCAAGGAAAGGGTAACGCAAGGCAAGGCACGGTGAGGCTAGGCAAGGCTAATGCACGACAACGCAAGGCTAGGCAATGCACGACAATGCAAGGAAAGCTTAAAGCAATGGAAGGTACGGTCAGGCGAGATAAGGCTAAGGCACGACAACGCAAGGCTAGGCAATGCAGGGAAGGGACGCAAAGAGCAACGGAAGGTAAGCAAGGCAAGGAAAAGCAAGGAAAGGCAAGGGTAACGGAAGGAACGGCACGGCAAGGGGAAACAAGGCTAAGGCACGGCAACGCAGGCTAGGCAATGCACGGCAAGGCAAGGAAAGGGTAACGCATGGGAAAGCACGCTCAAGCGAGGCAAGGCTAAGGCACGACAACGCAAGGCTAGGCCAAGCACGGAAGGCAAGCAAAGAGTAACGGAAGGTAAGGAAAGCATGGGAAAGCAAGGAAAGGCAAGTGTAACGGAATGAACGGCACGGCAAGGGGAAACAAGGCTAAGGCACGACAACGCACGCTAGGCAATGCACGGAAAGGCAAGGAAAGGGTAACGCATGGGAAAGCAAGGTCAGGCGAGGCAAGGCTAGGGCACGACAACGCAAGGCTAGGCAATGCACGGCAAGGCAAGGAAAGGGTAAAGCAAGGGAAGGCACGGTCAGGCGAGATAAGGCTAAGGCACGACAACGCAAGGCTAGGCAATGCATGGAAGGCAAGCAAAGAGTAACGGAAGGCAAGGAAGGCAAGGGAAAGCAAGGCAAGGCAAGGGTAACAAAAGGCACGCAACGGCAAGGGGAAACAAGGCTAAGGCACGACAACTCACGGCTAGGCAATGCACGGCAAGGCAAGGAAAGGGTAACGCAAGGCAAGGCACGGTGAGGCTAGGCAAGGCTAAGGCACGACAACGCAAGGCTAGGCAATGCACGGAAGGCAAGGAAAGAGTAACGAAAGGCAAGGCACGGTCAGGCAAGGCAAGGAAAATGCACGACAACGCAAGGGTAGGCGCTGCACGGCAAGGAAAGGAAAGAATAACGGAAAGAAAGGAAGGCAAGGCAAAGCCAGGCAAGGTAAGTGTAACAAAAGGCACGCAACGGCAAGGGGAAACAAGGCTAAGGCACGACAACACTCGGCTAGGAAATGCACGGCAAGGCAAGGAAAGGGTAACGCAAGGCAAGGCACGGTGAGGCTAGGCAAGGCTAATGCACGACAACGCAAGGCTAGGCAATGCACGACAATGCCAGGAAAGCTTAAAGCAAAGGAAGGCACGGTCAGGCGAGATAAGGCTAAGGCACGACAACGCAAGGCTAGGCAAGGCACAGAAGGCAAGCAAAGAGTAACGGAAGGTAAGGAAGGCAAGGGAAAGCAAGGAAAGGCAATGGTAACGGAAGGAACGGCACGGCAAGTGGAAACAAGGCTAAGGCACGACAACGCACGCTAGGCAATGCACGGCAAGGTAAGGAAAGGGTAACGCATGGGAAAGCACGGTCAGGCGAGGCAAGGCTATGGCACGACAACGCAAGGCTACGCAATGCACGGAAGGCAAGCAAAGAGTAACGGAAGTTAAGGAAGGCAAGGGAAAGGAAAGAAAGGCAAGTGTAACGGAAGGAACGGCACGGCAAGGGGAAACAAGGCTAAGGCACGACAACGAACGGCTAGGCAATGCATGGCAAGGCAAGCAAAGGGTAACGCAAGGCAAGGCCCGTTGAGGCTAGGCAAGGCTAATGCACGACAACGCAAGGGTAGGCACTGCACGGCAAGGAAAGGAAAGAATAACGGAAAGAAAGGAAGGCAAGGCAAAGCCAGGCAAGGCAAGTGTAACAAAAGGCACGCAACGGCCAGGGGAAACAAGGCTAAGGCACGACAACTCAGGGCTACGCAATGCACGGCAAGGCAATGAAAGGGTAACGCAGGGGAAGGCACGGTCAGGTGAGGCAAGGATAAGGCACGACAATGCAAGGCTAAGCAATGTACGGCAAGGCAAGGAAAGAGTAACGGAAGGAAAGGAAGGTAAGGCAAAGCCAGGCAAGGCACGTGTAACAAAAGGAACGCCACGGCAAGGGGAAACAAGGCTAAGGCACGACAACGCACGGCTAGGCAATGCACGGCAACGCAAGGAAAGGGTAACGCAAGGCAAGGCACGGTGAGGCTAGGCAAGGCTAATGCACGACAAGGCAAGGCTAGGCAATGCACGACAATGCAAGGAAAGCTTAAAGCAAAGGAAGGCACGGTCAGGCGAGATAAGGCTAAGGCACGACAACGCAAGGCTAGGCAATGCAGGGAAGGGAAGCAAAGAGTAACGTAAGGTAAGCAAGGCAAGGAAAAGCAAGGAAAGGTAAGGGTAACAGTAGGAAAGGCACGGCAAAGGGAAACAAGGCTAAGGCACGACAACGCACGCTAGGCAATGCACGGCAAGGCAAGGAAAGGGTAACGCATGGGAAAGCACGGTCAGGCGAGGCAAGCCTAAGGCATGACAACGCAAGGCTAGGCAATGCACGGAAAGCAAGCAAAGAGTAACGGAACGCAAGGAAGGCAAGGGAAAGCGAGGGAAGGCAAGGGTAACGGAAGGAACAGCACGGCAAGGGGTAACAAGGCTAATGCACGACAACTCAAGGGTAGGCACTGCACGGCAAGGAAAGGAAAGAATAACGGAAAGAAAGGAAGGCAAGGCAAAGCCAGACAAGGCAAGTGTAACAAAAGGCACGCAACGGCAAGGGGAAACAAGGCTAAGGCACGACAACGCAGGGCTAGGCAATGCACGGCAAGGCAAGGAAAGGGTAACGCAAGGGAAGGCACGGTCAGTTGAGGCAAGGATAAGGCACGAAAATGCAAGGCTAGGCAATGCACGGCAAGGCAAGGAAAGAGTAACGGAAGGAAAGGAAGGCAAGGCAAAGCCAGGCAAGGCAAGTGTAACAAAAGGCACGCCACGGCAAGGGGAAACAAGGCTAAGGCACGACAACGCACGGCTAGGCAATGCACGGCAAGGCAAGGAAAGGGTAACGCAAGGCAAGGCACGGTGAGGCTAGGCAAGGCAATTGCACGACAACGCAAGGCTAGGCAATGCACGGAAGGCAAGGAAAGAGTAACGAAAGGCAAGGCACGGTCAGGCAAGGCAAGGAAAATGCACGACAACGCAAGGGTAGGCGCTGCACGGCAATTAAATGAAAGAATAACGGAAAGAAAGGAAGGCAAGGCAAAGCCAGGCAAGGCAAGTGTAACAAAAGGCACGCAACGGCAAGGGGAAACAACGCTAAGGCACGACAACTCACGGCTAGGAAATGCACGGCAAGGCAAGGAAAGGGTAACGCAAGGCAAGGCACGGTGAGGCTAGGCAAGGCTAATGCACGACAACGCAAGGCTAGGCAATGCACGGAAGGCAAGGAAACAGTAACGAAAGGCAAGGCACGGTCAGGCAAGGCAAGGAAAATGCACGACAACGCAAGGGTAGGCGCTGCACGGCAAGGAAAGGAAAGAATAACGGAAAGAAAGGAAGGCAAGGCAAAGCCAGGCAAGGCAAGTGTAACAAAAGGCACGCAACGGCAAGGGGAAAGAAGGCTAAGGCACGACAACACACTGCTAGGAAATGCACGGCAAGGCAAGGAAAGGGTAACGCAAGGCAAGGCACGGTGAGGCTAGGCAAGGCTAATGCACGAAAACGCAAGGCTAGGCAATGCACGGAAATCAAGCAAAGAGTAACGGAACGCAAGGAAGGCAAGGGAAAGCAAGGGAAGGCAAGGGTAACGGAAGTAACGGCACGGCACGGGGTAACAAGGCTAACGCACGACAACACACGGCTAGGAAATGCACGGCAAGGCAAGGAAAGGGCAACGCAAGGCAAGGCACGGTGAGGCTAGGCAAGGATAATGCACGACAACGCAAGGCTAGGCAATGCACGACAATGCAAGGAAACCTTAAAGCAAAGGAAGGCACGGTCAGGCGAGATAAGGCTAAGGCACGACAACGCAAGGCTAGTCAATGCAGGGAAGGCAAGCAAAGAGTAACGGAAGGTAAGGAAGGCAAGGGAAAGCAAGGAAAGGCAATGGTAACGGAAGGAACGGCACGGCAAGGGGAAACAAGGCTAAGGCACCAAACGCACGCTAGGCAATGCACGCAAGGCAAGTAAAGGGTAACGCATGGGAAAGAACGGTCAGGCGAGGCAAGGCTAAGGCATGACAACACAAGGCTAGGCAATGCACGGAAAGCAAGCAAAGAGTAACGGAACGCAAGGAAGGCAAGGGAAAGCAAGGGAAGGCAAGGGTAACGGAAGGAACGGCACGGCAAGGGGTAACAAGGCTAAGGCACGACAACGCAGGGCTAGGCAATGCACGGCAAGGCAAGGAAAGGGTAACGGAAGGAAAGGAAGGTAAGGCAAAGCCAGGCAAGGCAAGTGTAACAAAAGGAAAGCCACGGCAAGGGGAAACAAGGCTAAGGCACGACAACGCACGGCTAGGCAATGCACGGCAACGCAAGGAAAGGGTAACGCAAGGCAAGGCACGGTGAGGCTAGGCAAGGCTAATGCACGACAACGCAAGGCTAGGCAATGCACGACAATGCAAGGAAAGCTAAAAGCAAAGGAAGGCAAGGTCAGGCGAGATAAGGCTAAGGCACGACAACGCAAGGCTAGGAAATTCAGGGAAGGGACGCAAAGAGCAACGGAAGGTAAGCAAGGCAAGGAAAAGCAAGGAAAGGCAAGGGTAACGGAAGGAACGGCACGGCAAGGGGAAACAAGGCTAAGGCACGGCAACGCAGGCTAGGCAATGCACGGCAAGGCAAGGAAAGGGTAACGCATGGGAAAGCACGCTCAAGCGAGGCAAGGCTAAGGCACGACAACGCAAGGCTAGGCCAAGCACGGAAGGCAAGCAAAGAGTAACGGAAGGTAAGGAAAGCATGGGAAAGCAAGGAAAGGCAAGTGTAACGGAATGAACGGCACGGCAAGGGGAAACAAGGCTAAGGCACGACAACGCACGCTAGGCAATGCACGGAAAGGCAAGGAAAGGGTAACGCATGGGAAAGCAAGGTCAGGCGAGGCAAGGCTAGGGCACGACAACGCAAGGCTAGGCAATGCACGACAATGCAAGGAAACCTTAAAGCAAAGGAAGGCACGGTCAGGCGAGATAAGGCTAAGGCACGACAACGCAAGGCTAGGCAATGCAGGGAAGGCAAGCAAAGAGTAACGGAAGGTAAGGAAGGCAAGGGAAAGCAAGGAAAGGAAATGGTAACGGAAGGAACGGCACGGCAAGGGGAAACAAGGCTAAGGCACCAAACGCACGCTAGGCAATGAACGCAAGCCAAGGAAAGGGTAACGCATGGGAAAGAACGGTCAGGCGAGGCAAGGCTAAGGCATGACAACGCAAGGCTAGGCAATGCACGGAAAGCAAGCAAAGAGTAACGGAACGCAAGGAAGGCAAGGGAAAGCAAGGGAAGGCAAGGGTAACGGAAGGAATGGCACGGCAAGGGGTAACAAGGCTAAGGCACGACAACGCAGGGCTAGGCAATGCACGGCAAGGCATGGAAAGGGTAACGGAAGGAAAGGAAGGTAAGGCAAAGCCAGGCAAGGCAAGTGTAACAAAAGGAAAGCCACGGCAAGGGGAAACAAGGCTAAGGCACGACAACGCACGGCTAGGTAATGCACGGCAACGCAAGGAAAGGGTAACGCAAGGCAAGGCACGGTGAGGCTAGGCCAGGCTAATGCACGACAACGCAAGGCTAGGCAATGCACGACAATGCAAGGAAAGCTTAAAGCAAAGGAAGGCACGGTCAGGCGAGATAAGGCTAAGGCACGACAACGCAAGGCTAGGCAATGCAGGGAAGGGAAGCAAAGAGCAACGGAAGGTAAGCAAGGCAAGGAAAAGCAAGGAAAGGCAAGGGTAACGGAAGGAACGGCACGGCAAGGGGAAACAAGGCTAAGGCACGGCAACGCAGGCTAGGCAATGCACGGCAAGGCAAGGAAAGGTTAACGCATGGGAAAGCACGGTCAGGCGAGGCAAGGCTAAGGCACGACAACGCAAGGCTAGGCAATGCACGGAAGGCAAGCAAAGAGTAACGGACGGTAAGGAAAGCATGGGAAAGCAAGGAAAGGCAAGTGTAACGGAATGAACGGCACGGCAAGGGGAAACAAGGCTAAGGCACGACAACGCACGCTAGGCAATGCACGGAAAGGCAAGGAAAGGGTAACGCATGGGAAAGCACGGTCAGGCGAGGCAAGGCTAGGGCACGACAACGCAAGGCTAGGCAATGCACGACAATGCAAGGAAAGCTTAAAGCAAAGGAAGGCACGGTCAGGCGAGATAAGGCTAAGGCACGACAACGCAAGGCTAGGCAATGCAGGGAAGGGAAGCAAGGAGTAACGGAAGGTAAGCAAGGCAAGGAAAAGCAAGGAAAGGCAAGTGTAACGGAAGGAACGGCACGGCAAGGGGAAACAAGGCTAAGGCACGACAACGCACGCTAGGCAATGCACGGCAAGGCAAGTAAAGGGGAACGCATGGGAAAGCACGGTCAGGCGAGGCAAGGCTAAGGCATGACAACGCAAGGCTAGGCAATGCAGGGAAGGGAAGCAAAGAGTAACGGAAGGTAAGCAAGGCAAGGAAAAGCAAGGAAAGGCAAGTGTAACGGAAGGAACGGCACGGAAAGGGGTAACAAGGCTAAGGCACGACAACGCAGGGCTAGACAATGCACGTCAAGGCAAGGAAAGGGTAACGCAAGGGAAGGCACGGTCAGTTGAGGCAAGGTTAAGGCACGAAAATGCAAGGCTAGGCAATGCACGGCAAGGCAAGGAAAGAGTAACGGAAGGAAAGGAAGGCAAGGCAAAGCCAGGCAAGGCAAGTGTAACAAAAGGCACGCCACGGCAAGGGGTAACAAGGCTAAGGCACGACAACGCACGGCTAGGCAATGCACGGCAAGGCAAGGAAAGGGTAACGCAAGGCAAGGCACGGTGAGGCTAGTCAAGGCTAATGCACGACAACGCAAGGCTAGGCAATGCACGGAAGGCAAGGAAAGAGTAACGAAAGGCAAGGCACGGTCAGGCAAGGCAAGGAAAATGCACGACAACGCAAGGGTAGGCGCTGCACGGCAAGGAAACGAAAGAATAACGGAAAGAAAGGAAGGCAAGGCAAAGCCAGGCAAGGCAAGTGTAACAAAAGGCACGCAACGGCAAGGGGAAACAAGGCTAAGGCACGACAACACACGGCTAGGAAATGCACGGCAAGGCAAGGAAAGGGTAACGCAAGGCAAGGCACGGTGAGGCTAGGCAAGGCTAATGCACGACAACGCAAGGCTAGGCAATGCACGACAATGCCAGGAAAGCTTAAAGCAAAGGAAGGCACGGTCAGGCGAGATAAGGCTAAGGCACGACAACGCAAGGCTAGGCAAGGCACAGAAGGCAAGCAAAGTGTAACGGAAGGTAAGGAAGGCAAGGGAAAGCAAGGAAAGGCAATGGTAACGGAAGGAACGGCACGGCAAGGGGAAACAAGGCTAAGGCACGACAACGCACGCTAGGCAATGCACGGCAAGGTAAGGAAAGGGTAACGCATGGGAAAGCACGGTCAGGCGAGGCAAGGCTATGGCACGACAACGCAAGGCTAGGCAATGCACGGAAGGCAAGCAAAGAGTAACGGAAGTTAAGGAAGGCAAGGGAAAGGAAAGAAAGGCAAGTGTAACGGAAGGAACGGCACGGCAAGGGGAAACAAGGCTAAGGCACGACAACGAACGGCTAGGCAATGCACGGCAAGGCAAGGAAAGGGCAACGAAAGGCAAGGCACGGTGTGGCTAGGCAAGGATAATGCACGACAACGCAAGGCTAGGCAATGCACGACAATGCAAGGAAACCTTAAAGCAAAGGAAGGCACGGTCAGGCGAGATAAGGCTAAGGCACGACAACGCAAGGCTAGGCAATGCAGGGAAGGCAAGCAAAGAGTAACGGAAGGTAAGGAAGGCAAGGGAAAGCAAGGAAAGGCAATGGTAACGGAAGGAACGGCACGGCAAGTGGAAACAAGGCTAAGGCACGGCAACGCAGGCTAGGCAATGCACGGCAAGGCAAGGAAAGGGTAACGCATGGGAAAGCACGGTCAGGCGAGGCAAGGCTAAGGCACGACAACGCAAGGCTAGGCAATACACGGAAGGCAAGCAAAGAGTAACGGAAGGTAAGGAAGGCAACGGAAAGCAAGGAAAAGCAAGTGTAACGGAAGGAACCGCACGGCAAGGGGAAACAAGGCTAAGGCACGACAACGCACGCTAGGCAATGCACGGCAAGGCAAGTAAAGGGGAACGCATGGGAAAGCACGGTCAGGCGAGGCAAGGCTAAGGCATGACAACGCAAGGCTAAGCCATGCACGGAAAGCAAGCAAAGAGTAACGGAACGCAAGGAAGGCAAGGGAAAGCAAGGGAAGGCAAGGGTAACGGAAGGAACGGCACGGAAAGGGGTAACAAGGCTAAGGCACGACAACGCAGGGCTAGACAATGCACGTCAAGGCAAGGAAAGGGTAACGCAAGGGAAGGCACGGTCAGTTGAGGCAAGGTTAAGGCACGAAAATGCAAGGCTAGGCAATGCACGGCAAGGCAAGGAAAGAGTAACGGAAGGAAAGGAAGGCAAGGCAAAGCCAGGCAAGGCAAGTGTAACAAAAGGCACGCAACGGCAAGGGGAAACAAGGCTAAGGCACGACAACTCACGGCTAGGAAATGCACGGCAAGGCAAGGAAAGGGTAACGCAAGGCAAGGCACGGTGAGGCTAGGCAAGGCTAATGCACGACAACGCAAGGCTAGGCAATGCACGGAAGGCAAGGAAAGAGTAACGAAAGGCAAGGCACGGTCAGGCAAGGCAAGGAAAATGCACGACAACGCAAGGGTAGGCGCTGCACGGCAAGGAAAGGAAAGAATAACGGAAAGAAAGGAAGGCAAGGCAAAGCCAGGCAAGGCAAGTGTAACAAAAGGCACGCAACGGCAAGGGGAAACAAGGCTAAGGCACGACAACACTCGGCTAGGAAATGCACGGCAAGGCAAGGAAAGGGTAACGCAAGGCAAGGCACGGTGAGGCTAGGCAAGGCTAATGCACGACAACGCAAGGCTAGGCAATGCACGACAATGCCAGGAAAGCTTAAAGCAAAGGAAGGCACGGTCAGGCGAGATAAGGCTAAGGCACGACAACGCAAGGCTAGGCAAGGCACAGAAGGCAAGCAAAGAGTAACGGAAGGTAAGGAAGGCAAGGGAAAGCAAGGAAAGGCAATGGTAACGGAAGGAACGGCACGGCAAGTGGAAACAAGGCTAAGGCACGACAACGCACGCTAGGCAATGCACGGCAAGGTAAGGAAAGGGTAACGCATGGGAAAGCACGGTCAGGCGAGGCAAGGCTATGGCACGACAACGCAAGGCTACGCAATGCACGGAAGGCAAGCAAAGAGTAACGGAAGTTAAGGAAGGCAAGGGAAAGGAAAGAAAGGCAAGTGTAACGGAAGGAACGGCACGGCAAGGGGAAACAAGGCTAAGGCACGACAACGAACGGCTAGGCAATGCACGGCAAGGCCAGGAAAGGGTAACGCAAGGCAAGGCACGGTGGGCAGGTAAGGCTAATGCACGACAACGCAAGGGTAGGCACTGCACGGCAAGGAAAGGAAAGAATAACGGAAAGAAAGGAAGGCAAGGCAAAGCCAGGCAAGGCAAGTGTAACAAAAGGCACGCAACGGCCAGGGGAAACAAGGCTAAGGCACGACAACGCACGGCTAGGCAATGCACGGCAAGGCAATGAAAGGGTAACGCAGGGGAAGGCACGGTCAGGTGAGGCAAGGATAAGGCACGACAATGCAAGGCTAAGCAATGTACGGCAAGGCAAGGAAAGTGTAACGGAAGGAAAGGAAGGTAAGGCAAAGCCAGGCAAGGCACGTGTAACAAAAGGAACGCCACGGCAAGGGGAAACAAGGCTAAGGCACGACAACGCACGGCTAGGCAATGCACGGCAACGCAAGGAAAGGGTAACGCAAGGCAAGGCACGGTGAGGCTAGGCAAGGCTAATGCACGACAAGGCAAGGCTAGGCAATGCACGACAATGCAAGGAAAGCTTAAAGCAAAGGAAGGCACGGTCAGGCGAGATAAGGCTAAGGCACGACAACGCAAGGCTAGGCAATGCAGGGAAGGGAAGCAAAGAGTAACGTAAGGTAAGCAAGGCAAGGAAAAGCAAGGAAAGGTAAGGGTAACAGTAGGAAAGGCACGGCAAAGGGAAACAAGGCTAAGGCACGACAACGCACGCTAGGCAATGCACGGCAAGGCAAGGAAAGGGTAACGCATGGGAAAGCACGGTCAGGCGAGGCAAGCCTAAGGCATGACAACGCAAGGCTAGGCAATGCACGGAAAGCAAGCAAAGAGTAACGGAACGCAAGGAAGGCAAGGGAAAGCGAGGGAAGGCAAGGGTAACGGAAGGAAGACACGGCAAGGGGAAACAAGGCTAAGGCACGACAACGCACGGTTAGGTACTGCACGGCAAGGAAAGGAAAGAATAACGGAAAGAAAGGAAGGCAAGGCAAAGCCAGACAAGGCAAGTGTAACAAAAGGCACGCAACGGCAAGGGGAAACAAGGCTAAGGCACGACAACGCAGGGCTAGGCAATGCACGGCAAGGCAAGGAAAGGGTAACGCAAGGGAAGGCACGGTCAGTTGAGGCAAGGATAAGGCACGAAAATGCAAGGCTAGGCAATGCACGGCAAGGCAAGGAAAGAGTAACGGAAGGAAAGGAAGGCAAGGCAAAGCCAGGCAAGGCAAGTGTAACAAAAGGCACGCCACGGCAAGGGGAAACAAGGCTAAGGCACGACAACGCACGGCTAGGCAATGCACGGCAAGGCAAGGAAAGGGTAACGCAAGGCAAGGCACGGTGAGGCTAGGCAAGGCAATTGCACGACAACGCAAGGCTAGGCAATGCACGGAAGGCAAGGAAAGAGTAACGAAAGGCAAGGCACGGTCAGGCAAGGCAAGGAAAATGCACGACAACGCAAGGGTAGGCGCTGCACGGCAATTAAATGAAAGAATAACGGAAAGAAAGGAAGGCAAGGCAAAGCCAGGCAAGGGAAGTGTAACAAAAGGCACGCAACGGCAAGGGGAAACAAGGCTAAGGCACGACAACACACGGCTAGGAAATGCACGGCAAGGCAAGGAAAGGGTAACGCAAGGCAAGGCACGGTGAGGCTAGGCAAGGCTAATGCACGACAACGCAAGGCTAGGCAATGCACGGAAGGCAAGGAAACAGTAACGAAAGGCAAGGCACGGTCAGGCAAGGCAAGGAAAATGCACGACAACGCAAGGGTAGGCGCTGCACGGCAAGGAAAGGAAAGAATAACGGAAAGAAAGGAAGGCAAGGCAAAGCCAGGCAAGGCAAGTGTAACAAAAGGCACGCAACGGCAAGGGGAAAGAAGGCTAAGGCACGACAACACACTGCTAGGAAATGCACGGCAAGGCAAGGAAAGGGTAACGCAAGGCAAGGCACGGTGAGGCTAGGCAAGGCTAATGCACGAAAACGCAAGGCTAGGCAATGCACGGAAATCAAGCAAAGAGTAACGGAACGCAAGGAAGGAAAGGGAAAGCAAGGGAAGGCAAGGGTAACGGAAGTAACGGCACGGCACGGGGTAACAAGGCTAAGGCACGACAACACACGGCTAGGAAATGCACGGCAAGGCAAGGAAAGGGCAACGCAAGGCAAGGCACGGTGAGGCTAGGCAAGGATAATGCACGACAACGCAAGGCTAGGCAATGCACGGCAAGGCAAGGAAAGGGTAACGGAAGGAAAGGAAGGTAAGGCAAAGCCAGGCAAGGCAAGTGTAACAAAAGGAAAGCCACGGCAAGGGGAAACAAGGCTAAGGCACGACAACGCACGGCTAGGCAATGCACGGCAACGCAAGGAAAGGGTAACGCAAGGCAAGGCACGGTGAGGCTAGGCAAGGCTAATGCACGACAACGCAAGGCTAGGCAATGCACGACAATGCAAGGAAAGCTTAAAGCAAAGGAAGGTACGGTCAGGCGAGATAAGGCTAAGGCACGACAACGCAAGGCTAGGCAATGCAGGGAAGGGACGCAAAGAGCTACGGAAGGTAAGCAAGGCAAGGAAAAGCAAGGAAAGGCAAGGGTAACGGAAGGAACGGCACGGCAAGGGGAAACAAGGCTAAGGCACCAAACGCACGCTAGGCAATGCACGGCAAGCCAAGGAAAGGGTAACGCATGGGAAAGAACGGTCAGGCGAGGCAAGGCTAAGGCATGACAACGCAAGGCTAGGCAATGCACGGAAAACAAGCAAAGAGTAACGGAACGCAAGGAAGGCAAGGGAAAGCAAGGGAAGGCAAGGGTAACGGAAGGAACGGCACGGCAAGGGGTAACAAGGCTAAGGCACGACAACGCAGGGCTAGGCAATGCACGGCAAGGCATGGAAAGGGTAACGGAAGGAAAGGAAGGTAAGGCAAAGCCAGGCAAGGCAAGTGTAACAAAAGGAAAGCCACGGCAAGGGGAAACAAGGCTAAGGCACGACAACGCACGGCTAGGCAATGCACGGCAACGCAAGGAAAGGGTAACGCAAGGCAAGGCACTGTGAGGCTAGGCAAGGCTAATGCACGACAACGCAAGGCAAGGCTAATGCACGACAATGCAAGGAAAGCTTAAAGCAAAGGAAGGCACGGTCAGGCGAGATAAGGCTAAGGCACGATAACGCAAGGCTAGGCAATGCAGGGAAGGGAAGCAAAGAGCAACGGAAGGTAAGCAAGGCAAGGAAAAGCAAGGAAAGGCAAGGGTAACGGAAGGAACGGCACGGCAAGGGGAAACAAGGCTAAGGCACGGCAACGCAGGCTAGGCAATGCACGGCAAGGCAAGGAAAGGTTAACGCATGGGAAAGCACGGTCAGGCGAGGCAAGGCTAAGGCACGACAACGCAAGGCTAGGCAATGCACGGAAGGCAAGCAAAGAGTAACGGACGGTAAGGAAAGCATGGGAAAGCAAGGAAAGGCAAGTGTAACGGAATGAACGGCACGGCAAGGGGAAACAAGGCTAAGGCACGACAACGCACGCTAGGCAATGCACGGAAAGGCAAGGAAAGGGTAACGCATGGGAAAGCAAGGTCAGGCGAGGCAAGGCAAGGGCACGACAACGCAAGGCTAGGCAATGCACGACAATGCAAGGAAACCTTAAAGCAAAGGAAGGCACGGTCAGGCGAGATAAGGCTAAGGCACGACAACGCAAGGCTAGGCAATGCAGGGAATGCAAGCAAAGAGTAACGGAAGGTAAGGAAGGCAAGGGAAAGCAAGGAGAGGCAATGGTAACGGAAGGAACGGCACGGCAAGGGGAAACAAGGCTAAGGCACCAAACGCACGCTAGGCAATGCACGCAAGGCAAGGAAAGGGTAACGCATGGGAAAGAACGGTCAGGCGAGGCAAGGCTAAGGCATGACAACGCAAGGCTAGGCAATGCACGGAAAGCAAGCAAAGAGTGACGGAACGCAAGGAAGGCAAGGGAAAGCAAGGGAAGGCAAGGGTAACGGAAGGAACGGCACGGCAAGGGGTAACAAGAATAAGGCACGACAACGCAGGGCTAGGCAATGCACGGCAAGGCAAGGAAAGGGTAACGGAAGGAAAGGAAGGTAAGGCAAAGCCAGGCAAGGCAAGTGTAACAAAAGGAAAGCCACGGCAAGGGGAAACAAGGCTAAGGCACGACAACGCACGCTAGGCAATGCACGGAAAGGCAAGGAAAGGGTAACGCATGGGAAAGCAAGGTCAGGCGAGGCAAGGCTAGGGCACGACAACGCAAGGCTAGGCAATGCACGACAATGCAAGGAAAGCTTAAAGCAAAGGAAGGCACGGTCAGGCGAGATAAGGCTAAGGCACGACAACGCAAGGCTAGGCAATGCAGGGAAGGGAAGCAAAGAGCAACGGAAGGTAAGCAAGGCAAGGGAAAGCAAGGAAAGGCAAGTGTAACGGAAGGAACGGCAGGGCAAGGGGAAACGAGGCTAAGGCACGGCAACGCAGGCTAGGCAATGCACGGCAAGGCAAGGAAAGGGTAACGCATGGGAAAGCACGGTCAGGCGAGGCAAGGCTAAGGCACGACAACGCAAGGCTAGGCAATGCACGGAAGGCAAGCAAAGAGTAACGGACGGTAAGGAAAGCATGGGAAAGCAAGGAAAGGCAAGTGTAACGGAATGAACGGCACGGCAAGGGGAAACAAGGCTAAGGCACGACAACGCACGCTAGGCAATGCACGGAAAGGCAAGCAAAGGGTAACGCATGGGAAAGCACGGTCAGGCGAGGCAAGGCTAAGGCACGACAACGCAAGGCTAGGCAATGCACGGAAAGGCAAGGAAGGCACGGTCAGGCGAGATAAGGCTAAGGCACGACAACGCAAGGCTAGGCAATGCAGGGAAGGGAAGCAAAGAGTAACGTAAGGTAAGCAAGGCAAGGAAAAGCAAGGAAAGGCAAGTGTAACGGAAGGAACGGCACGGCAAGGGGAAACAAGGCTAAGGCACGACAACGCACGCTAGGCAATGCACGGCAAGGCAAGTAAAGGGGAACGCATGGGAAAGCACGGTCAGGCGAGGCAAGGCTAAGGCATGACAACGCAAGGCTTGGCAATGCAGGGAAGGGAAGCAAAGAGTAACGGAAGGTAAGCAAGGCAAGGAAAAGCAAGGAAAGGCAAGTGTAACGGAAGGAACGGCACGGAAAGTGGTAACAAGGCTAAGGCACGACAACGCAGGGCTAGACAATGCACGTCAAGGCAAGGAAAGGGTAACGCAAGGGAAGGCACGGTCAGTTGAGGCAAGGTTAAGGCACGAAAATGCAAGGCTAGGCAATGCACGGCAAGGCAAGGAAAGAGTAACGGAAGGAAAGGAAGGCAAGGCAAAGCCAGGCAAGGCAAGTGTAACAAAAGGCACGCCACGGCAAGGGGTAACAAGGCTAAGGCACGACAACGCACGGCTAGGCAATGCACGGCAAGGCAAGGAAAGGGTAACGCAAGGCAAGGCACGGTGAGGCTAGTCAAGGCTAATGCACGACAACGCAAGGCTAGGCAATGCACGGAAGGCAAGGAAAGAGTAACGAAAGGCAAGGCACGGTCAGGCAAGGCAAGGAAAATGCACGACAACGCAAGGGTAGGCGCTGCACGGCAAGGAAACGAAAGAATAACGGAAAGAAAGGAAGGCAAGGCAAAGCCAGGCAAGGCAAGTGTAACAAAAGGCACGCAACGGCAAGGGGAAACAAGGCTAAGGCACGACAACACACGGCTAGGAAATGCACGGCAAGGCAAGGAAAGGGTAACGGAAGGCAAGGCACGGTGAGGCTAGGCAAGGCTAATGCACGACAACGCAAGGCTAGGCAATGCACGACAATGCCAGGAAAGCTTAAAGCAAAGGAAGGCACGGTCAGGCGAGATAAGGCTAAGGCACGACAACGCAAGGCTAGGCAAGGCACAGAAGGCAAGCAAAGTGTAACGGAAGGTAAGGAAGGCAAGGGAAAGCAAGGAAAGGCAATGGTAACGGAAGGAACGGCACGGCAAGGGGAAACAAGGCTAAGGCACGACAACGCACGCTAGGCAATGCACGGCAAGGTAAGGAAAGGGTAACGCATGGGAAAGCACGGTCAGGCGAGGCAAGGCTATGGCCCACAACGCAAGGCTAGGCAATGCACGGAAGGCAAGCAAAGAGTAACGGAAGTTAAGGAAGGCAAGGGAAAGGAAAGAAAGGCAAGTGTAACGGAAGGAACGGCACGGCAAGGGGAAACAAGGCTAAGGCACGACAACGAACGGCTAGGCAATGCACGGCAAGGCAAGGAAAGGGCAACGCAAGGCAAGGCACGGTGTGGCTAGGCAAGGATAATGCACGACAACGCAAGGCTAGGCAATGCACGACAATGCAAGGAAACCTTAAAGCAAAGGAAGGCACGGTCAGGCGAGATAAGGCTAAGGCACGACAACGCAAGGCTAGGCAATGCAGGGAAGGCAAGCAAAGAGTAACGGAAGGTAAGGAAGGCAAGGGAAAGCAAGGAAAGGCAATGGTAACGGAAGGAACGGCACGGCAAGGGGAAACAAGGCTAAGGCACCAAACGCACGCTAGGCAATGCACGCAAGGCAAGGAAAGGGTAACGCATGGGAAAGAACGGTCAGGCGAGGCAAGGCTAAGGCATGACAACGCAAGGCTAAGCAATGCACGGAAAGCAAGGAAAGAGTAACGGAACGCAAGGAAGGCAAGGGAAAGCAAGGGAAGGCAAGGGTAACGGAAGGAACGGCACGGCAAGGGGTAACAAGGCTAAGGCACGACAACGCAGGGCTAGGCAATGCACGGCAAGGCAAGGAAAGGGTAACGGAAGGAAAGGAAGGTAAGGCAAAGCCAGGCAAGGCAAGTGTAACAAAAGGAAAGCCACGGCAAGGGGAAACAAGGCTAAGGCACGACAACGCACGGCTAGGCAATGCACGGCAACGCAAGGAAAGGGTAACGCAAGGCAAGGCACGGTGAGGCTAGGCAAGGCTAATGCACGACAACGCAAGGCTAGGCAATGCACGACAATGCAAGGAAAGCTTAAAGCAAAGGAAGGTACGGTCAGGCGAGATAAGGCTAAGGCACGACAACGCAAGGCTAGGCAATGCAGGGAAGGGACGCAAAGAGCAACGGAAGGTAAGCAAGGCAAGGAAAAGCAAGGAAAGGCAAGGGTAACGGAAGGAACGGCACGGCAAGGGGAAACAAGGCTAAGGCACGGCAACGCAGGCTAGGCAATGCACGGCAAGGCAAGGAAAGGGTAACGCATGGGAAAGCACTGTCAAGCGAGGCAAGGCTAAGGCACGACAACGCAAGGCTAGGCCAAGCACGGAAGGCAAGCAAAGAGTAACGGAAGGTAAGGAAAGCATGGGAAAGCAAGGAAAGGCAAGTATAACGGAATGAACGGCACGGCAAGGGGAAACAAGGCTAAGGCACGACAACGCACGCTAGGCAATGCACGGAAAGGCAAGGAAAGGGTAACGCATGGGAAAGCAAGGTCAGGCGAGGCAAGGCAAGGGCACGACAACGCAAGGCTAGGCAATGCACGACAATGCAAGGAAACCTTAAAGCAAAGGAAGGCACGGTCAGGCGAGATAAGGCTAAGGCACGACAACGCAAGGCTAGGCAATGCAGGGAATGCAAGCAAAGAGTAACGGAAGGTAAGGAAGGCAAGGGAAAGCAAGGAAAGGCAATGGTAACGGAAGGAACGGCACGGCAAGGGGAAACAAGGCTAAGGCACCAAACGCACGCTAGGCAATGCACGCAAGGCAAGGAAAGGGTAACGCATGGGAAAGAACGGTCAGGCGAGGCAAGGCTAAGGCATGACAACGCAAGGCTAGGCAATGCACGGAAAGCAAGCAAAGAGTGACGGAACGCAAGGAAGGCAAGGGAAAGCAAGGGAAGGCAAGGGTAACGGAAGGAACGGCACGGCAAGGGGTAACAAGGCTAAGGCACGACAACGCAGGGCTAGGCAATGCACGGCAAGGCAAGGAAAGGGTAACGGAAGGAAAGGAAGGTAAGGCAAAGCCAGGCAAGGCAAGTGTAACAAAAGGAAAGCCACGGCAAGGGGAAACAAGGCTAAGGCACGACAACGCACGCTAGGCAATGCAACGCAAGGAAAGGGTAACGGGCTAAAGGCAAAGGAAAGGGTAACGCATAAGGCACGGCAACGCAGGCTAGGCAATGCACGGCAAGGCAAGGAAAGGGTAACGCATGGGAAAGCACGGTCAGGCGAGGCAAGGCTAAGGCACGACAACGCAAGGCTAGGCAATGCACGGAAGGCAAGCAAAGAGTAACGGAAGGTAAGGAAAGCATGGGAAAGCAAGGAAAGGCAAGTGTAACGGAAGGAACGGCACGGCAAGGGGAAACAAGGCTAAGGCACGACAACGCACGCTAGCAATGCACGGAAAGGCAAGGAAAGGGTAACGCATGGGAAAGCAAGGTCAGGCGAGGCAAGGCTAGGGCACGACAACGCAAGGCTAGCAATGCACGACAATGCAAGGAAAGCTTAAAGCAAAGGAAGGCACGGTCAGGCGAGATAAGGCTAAGGCACGACAACGCAAGGCTAGGCAATGCAGGGAAGGGAAGCAAAGAGTAACGGAAGGTAAGCAAGGCAAGGAAAAGCAAGGAAAGGCAAGTGTAACGGAAGGAACGGCACGGCAAGGGGAAACAAGGCTAAGGCACGGCAACGCAGGCTAGGCAATGCACGGCAAGGCAAGGAAAGGGTAACGCATGGGAAAGCACGGTCAGGCGAGGCAAGGCTAAGGCACGACAACGCAAGGCTAGGCAATACACGGAAGGCAAGCAAAGAGTAACGGAAGGTAAGGAAGGCAACGGAAAGCAAGGAAAAGCAAGTGTAACGGAAGGAACGGCACGGCAAGGGGAAACAAGGCTAAGGCACGACAACGCACGCTAGGCAATGCACGGCAAGGCAAGTAAAGGGGAACGCATGGGAAAGCACGGTCAGGCGAGGCAAGGCTAAGGCATGACAACGCAAGGCTAAGCCATGCACGGAAAGCAAGCAAAGTGTAACGGAACGCAAGGAAGGCAAGGGAAAGCAAGGGAAGGCAAGGGTAACGGAAGGAACGGCATTGCAAGGGGTAACAAGGCAAAGGCACGACAACGCACGGCTATTCAATGCACGGCAAGGCAAGGAAAGGGTAACGCAAGGGAAGGCACGGTCAGGCGAGGCAAGGCTAATGCACGACAACGCAAGGCTAGGCAATGCACGGCAAGGCAAGGAAAGAGTAACGGAAGGAAAGGAAGGCAAGGCAAAGCCAGGCAAGGCAAGTGTAACAAAAGGCACGCAACGGCAAGGGGAAACAAGGCTAAGGCACGACAACTCACGGCTAGGAAATGCACGGCAAGGCAAGGAAAGGGTAACGCAAGGCAAGGCACGGTGAGGCTAGGCAAGGCTAATGCACGACAACGCAAGGCTAGGCAATGCACGGAAGGCAAGCAAAGAGTAACGAAAGGCAAGGCACGGTCAGGCAAGGCAAGGCTAAGGCACGACAACGCAAGGCTAGGCACTGCACGGCAAGGCAAGGAAAGAATAACGGAAAGAAAGGAAGGCAAGGCAAAGCCAGGCAAGGCAAGTGTAACAAAAGGCACGCCACGGCAAGGGGAAACAAGGCTAAGGCACAACAACGCACGGCTAGGCAATGCACGGCAAGGCAAGGAAAGGGTAACGCAAGGAAATGCACGGTGAGTCTAGGCAAGGCTAATGCACGACAACGCAAGGCTAGGCAATGCACGACAATGCAAGGAAAGCTTAAAGCAAAGGAAGGCACGGTCAGGCGAGAGAAGGCTAAGGCACGACAACGCAAGGCTAGGCAATGCACGGAAGGCAAGCAAAGAGTAACGGAAGGTAAGGAAGGCAAGGGAAAGCAAGGAAGGCAATGGTAACGGAAGGAACGGCACGGCAAGGGGAAACAAGGCTAAGGCACGGCAACGCAGGCTAGGCAATGCACGGCAAGGCAAGGAAAGGGTAACGCATGGGAAAGCACGGTCAGGCAAGGCACGGTGAGGCTAGGCAAGGAAAATGCACGACAATGCAAGGCTAGGCAATGCACGAAGGCAAGGAAAGGGCAACGCAAGGCAAGGCACGGTGTGGCTAGGCAAGGATAATGCACGACAACGCAAGGCTAGGCAATGCACGACAATGCAAGGAAAGCTTAAAGCAAAGGAAGGCACGGTCAGGCGAGATAAGGCTAAGGCACGACAACGCAAGGCTAGGCAATGCAGGGAAGGCAAGCAAAGAGTAACGGAAGGTAAGGAAGGCAAGGGAAAGCAAGGAAAGGCAATGGTAACGGAAGGAACGGCACGGCAAGGGGAAACAAGGCTAAGGCACCAAACGCACGCTAGGCAATGCACGCAAGGCAAGGAAAGGGTAACGCATGGGAAAGAACGGTCAGGCGAGGCAAGGCTAAGGCATGACAACGCAAGGCTAGGCAATGCACGGAAAGTAAGCAAAGAGTAACGGAACGCAAGGAAGGCAAGGGAAAGCAAGGGAAGGCAAGGGTAACGGAAGGAACGGCACGGCAAGGGGTAACAAGGCTAAGGCACGACAACGCAGGGCTAGGCAATGCACGGCAAGGCAAGGAAAGGGTAACGGAAGGAAAGGAAGGCAAGGCAAAGCCAGGCAAGGCAAGTGTAACAAAAGGAAAGGCACGGCAAGGGGAAACAAGGCTAAGGCACGACAACGCACGGCTAGGCAATGCACGGCAAGGCAAGGAAAGGGTAACGCATGGGAAAGCAAGGTCAGGCGAGGCAAGGCTAGGGCACGACAACGCAAGGCTAGGCAATGCACGACAATGCAAGGAAACCTTAAAGCAAAGGAAGGCACGGTCAGGCGAGATAAGGCTAAGGCACGACAACGCAAGGCTAGGCAATGCACGGCAAGGCAAGGAAAGGGTAACGGAAGGAAAGGAAGGCAAGGCAAAGCCAGGCAAGGCAAGTGTAACAAAAGGAAAGCCACGGCAAGGGGAAACAAGGCTAAGGCACGACAACGCACGGCTAGGCAATGCACGGCAACGCAAGGAAAGGGTAACGCAAGGCAAGGCACGGTGAGGCTAGGCAAGGCTAATGCACGACAACGCAAGGCTAAGCATTGCACGACAATGCAAGGAAAGCTTAAAGCAAAGGAAGGTACGGTCAGGCGAGATAAGGCTAAGGCACGACAACGCAAGGCTAGGCAATGCAGGGAAGGGACGCAAAGAGCAACGGAAGGTAAGCAAGGCAAGGAAAAGCAAGGAAAGGCAAGGGTAACGGAAGGAACGGCACGGCAAGGGGAAACAAGGCTAAGGCACGGCAACGCAGGCTAGGCAATGCACGGCAAGGCAAGGAAAGGGTAACGCATGGGAAAGCACGGTCAAGCGAGGCAAGGCTAAGGCACGACAACGCAAGGCTAGGCCAAGCACGGAAGGCAAGCAAAGAGTAACGGAAGGTAAGGAAAGCATGGGAAAGCAAGGAAAGGCAAGTGTAACGGAATGAACGGCACGGCAAGGGGAAACAAGGCTAAGGCACGACAACGCACGCTAGGCAATGCACGGAAAGGCAAGGAAAGGGTAACGCATGGGAAAGCAAGGTCAGGCGAGGCAAGGCAAGGGCACGACAACGCAAGGCTAGGCAATGCACGACAATGCAAGGAAACCTTAAAGCAAAGGAAGGCACGGTCAGGCGAGATAAGGCTAAGGCACGACAACGCAAGTCTAGGCAATGCAGGGAAGGCAAGCAAAGAGTAACGGAAGGTAAGGAAGGCAAGGGAAAGCAAGGAAAGGCAATGGTAACGGAAGGAACGGCACGGCAAGGGGTAACAAGGCTAAGGCACCAAACGCACGCTAGGCAATGCACGCAAGGCAAGGAAAGGGTAACGCATGGGAAAGAACGGTCAGGCGAGGCAAGGCTAAGGCATGACAACGCAAAGCTAGGCAATGCACGGAAAGCAAGCAAAGAGTAACGGAACGCAAGGAAGGCAAGGGAAAGCAAGGGAAGGCAAGGGTAACGGAAGGAACGGCACGGCAAGGGGTAACAAGGCTAAGGCACGACAACGCAGGGCTAGGCAATGCACGGCAAGGCAAGGAAAGGGTAACGGAAGGAAAGGAAGGTAAGGCAAAGCCAGGCAAGGCAAGTGTAACAAAAGGAAAGCCACGGCAAGGGGAAACAAGGCTAAGGAACGACAACGCACGGCTAGGCAATGCACGGCAACGCAAGGAAAGGGTAACGCAAGGCAAGGCACGGTGAGGCTAGGCAAGGCTAATGCACGACAACGCAAGGCTAGGCAATGCACGACAATGCAAGGAAAGCTTAAAGGAAAGGAAGGCACGGTCAGGCTAGATAAGGCTAAGGCACGACAACGCAAGGCTAGGCAATGCAGGGAAGGGAAGCAAAGAGCAACGGAAGGTAAGCAAGGCAAGGAAAAGCAAGGAAAGGCAAGGGTAACGGACGGAACGGCACGGCAAGGGGAAACAAGGCTAAGGCACGGCAACGCAGGCTAGGCAATGCACGGCAAGGCAAGGAAAGGGTAACGCATGGGAAAGCACGGTCAGGCGAGGCAAGGCTAAGGCACGACAACGCAAGGCTAGGCAATGCACGGAAGGCAAGCAAAGAGTAACGGAAGGTAAGGAAAGCATGGGAAAGCAAGGAAAGGCAAGTGTAACGGAATGAACGGCACGGCAAGGGGAAACAAGGCTAAGGCACGACAACGCACGCTAGGCAATGCACGGAAAGGCAAGGAAAGGGTAACGCATGGGAAAGCAAGGTCAGGCGAGGCAAGGCTAGGGCACGACAACGCAAGGCTAGGCAATGCACGACAATGCAAGGAAAGCTTAAAGCAAAGGAAGGCACGGTCAGGCGAGATAAGGCTAAGGCACGACAACGCAAGGCTAGGCAATGCAAGGAAGGGAAGCAAAGAGTAACGGAAGGTAAGCAAGGCAAGGAAAAGCAAGAAAAGGCAAGTGTAACGGAAGGAACGGCACGGCAAGGGGAAACAAGGCTAAGGCACGGCAACGCAGGCTAGGCAATGCACGGCAAGGCAAGGAAAGGGTAACGCATGGGAAAGCACGGTCAGG
This sequence comes from Macrotis lagotis, assembly GCF_037893015.1. Lineage (NCBI taxonomy): Eukaryota > Metazoa > Chordata > Mammalia > Peramelemorphia > Peramelidae > Macrotis > Macrotis lagotis. Next base: position 131,153 of record NW_027422043.1, on the reverse strand, counting down.
CGAGGCAAGGCTAAGGCACGACAACGCAAGGCTAGGCAATACACGGAAGGCAACAAAGAGTAACGGAAGGTAAGGAAGGCAACGGAAAGCAAGGAAAAGCAAGTGTAACGGAAGGAACGGCACGGCAAGGGGAAACAAGGCTAAGGCACGACAACGCACGCTAGGCAATGCACGGCAAGGCAAGTAAAGGGGAACGCATGGGAAAGCACGGTCAGGCGAGGCAAGGCTAAGTCATGACAACGCAAGGCTAAGCCATGCACGGAAAGCAAGCAAAGAGTAACGGAACGCAAGGAAGGCAAGGGAAAGCAAGGGAAGGCAAGGGTAACGGAAGGAACGGCACGGAAAGGGGTAACAAGGCTAAGTCACGACAACGCAGGGCTAGACAATGCACGTCAAGGCAAGGAAAGGGTAACGCAAGGGAAGGCACGGTCAGTTGAGGCAAGGTTAATGCACGAAAATGCAAGGCTAGGCAATGCACGGCAAGGCAAGGAAAGAGTAACGGAAGGAAAGGAAGGCAAGGCAAAGCCAGGCAAGGCAAGTGTAACAAAAGGCACGCCACGGCAAGGGGTAACAAGGCTAAGGCACGACAACGCACGGCTAGGCAATGCACGGCAAGGCAAGGAAAGGGTAACGCAAGGCAAGGCACGGTGAGGCTAGTCAAGGCTAATGCACGACAACGCAAGGCTAGGCAATGCACGGAAGGCAAGGAAAGAGTAACGAAAGGCAAGGCACGGTCAGGCAAGGCAAGGAAAATGCACGACAACGCAAGGGTAGGCGCTGCACGGCAAGGAAACGAAAGAATAACGGAAAGAAAGGAAGGCAAGGCAAAGCCAGGCAAGGCAAGTGTAACAAAAGGCACGCAACGGCAAGGGGAAACAAGGCTAAGGCACGACAACACACGGCTAGGAAATGCACGGCAAGGCAAGGAAAGGGTAACGCAAGGCAAGGCACGGTGAGGCTAGGCAAGGCTAATGCACGACAACGCAAGGCTAGGCAATGCACGACAATGCCAGGAAAGCTTAAAGCAAAGGAAGGCACGGTCAGGCGAGATAAGGCTAAGGCACGACAACGCAAGGCTAGGCAAGGCACAGAAGGCAAGCAAAGAGTAACGGAAGGTAAGGAAGGCAAGGGAAAGCAAGGAAAGGCAATGGTAACGGAAGGAACGGCACGGCAAGGGGAAACAAGGCTAAGGCACGACAACGCACGCTAGGCAATGCACGGCAAGGTAAGGAAAGGGTAACGCATGGGAAAGCACGGTCAGGCGAGGCAAGGCTATGGCACGACAACGCAAGGCTAGGCAATGCACGGAAGGCAAGCAAAGAGTAACGGAAGTTAAGGAAGGCAAGGGAAAGGAAAGAAAGGCAAGTGTAACGGAAGGAACGGCACGGCAAGGGGAAACAAGGCTAAGGCACGACAACGAACGGCTAGGCAATGCACGGCAAGGCAAGGAAAGGGCAACGCAAGGCAAGGCACGGTGAGGCTAGGGAAGGATAATGCACGACAACGCAAGGCTAGGCAATGCACGACAATGCAAGGAAACCTTAAAGCAAAGGAAGGCACGGTCAGGCGAGATAAGGCTAAGGCACGACAACGCAAGGCTAGGCAATGCAGGGAAGGCAAGCAAAGAGTAACGGAAGGTAAGGAAGGCAAGGGAAAGCAAGGAAAGGCAATGGTAACGGAAGGAACGGCACGGCAAGGGGAAACAAGGCTAAGGCACCAAACGCACGCTAGGCAATGCACGCAAGGCAAGGAAAGGGTAACGCATGGGAAAGAACGGTCAGGCGAGGCAAGGCTAAGGCATGACAACGCAAGGCTAGGCAATGCACGGAAAGCAAGCAAAGAGTAACAGAACGCAAGGAAGGCAAGGGAAAGCAAGGGAAGGCAAGGGTAACGGAAGGAACGGCACGGCAAGGGGTAACAAGGCTAAGGCACGACAACGCAGGACTAGGCAATGCACGGCAAGGCAAGGAAAGGGTAACGGAAGGAAAGGAAGGTAAGGCAAAGCCAGGCAAGGCAAGTGTAACAAAAGGAAAGCCACGGCAAGGGGAAACAAGGCTAAGGCACGACAACGCACGGCTAGGCAATGCACGGCAACGCAAGGAAAGGGTAACGCAAGGCAAGGCACGGTCAGGCTAGGCAAGGCTAATAGACGACAACGCAAGGCTAGGCAATGCACGACAATGCAAGGAAAGTTTAAAGCAAAGGAAGGCACGGTCAGGCGAGATAAGGCTAAGGCACGACAACGCAAGGCTAGGCAATGCAGGGAAGGGAAGCAAAGAGCAACGGAAGGTAAGCAAGGCAAGGAAAAGCAAGGAAAGGCAAGGGTAACGGAAGGAACGGCACGGCAAGGGGAAACAAGGCTAAGGCACGGCAACGCAGGCTAGGCAATGCACGGCAAGGCAAGGAAAGGGTAACGCATGGGAAAGCACGGTCAGGCGAGGCAAGGCTAAGGCACGACAACGCAAGGCTAGGCAATGCAGGGAAGGCAAGCAAAGAGTAACGGAAGGTAAGGAAAGCATGGGAAAGCAAGGAAAGGCAAGTGTAACGGAATGAACGGCACGGAAGGGGAAACAAGGCTAAGGCACGACAACGCACGCTAGGCAATTCACGGAAAGGCAAGGAAAGGGTAACGCATGGGAAATCAAGGTCAGGCGAGGCAAGGCTAGGGCACGACAACGCAAGGCTAGGCAATGCACGGAAAGCAAGCAAAGAGTAACGGAACGCAAGGAAGGCAAGGGAAAGCAAGGGAAGGCAAGGGTAACGGAAGGAACGGCACGGCAAGGGGTAACGAGGCTAAGGCACGACAACGCAGGGCTAGGCAATGCACGGCAAGGCAAGGAAAGGGTAACGGAAGGAAAGGAAGGTAAGGCAAAGCCAGGCAAGGCAAGTGTAACAAAAGGAAAGCCACGGCAAGGGGAAACAAGGCTAAGGCACGACAACGCACGGCTAGGCAATGCACGGCAACGCAAGGAAAGGGTAACGCAAGGCAAGGCACGGTGAGGCTAGGCAAGGCTAATGCACGACAACGCAAGGCTAGGCAATGCACGACAATGCAAGGAAAGCTTAAAGCAAAGGAAGGTACGGTCAGGCGAGATAAGGCTAAGGCACGACAACGCAAGGCTAGGCAATGCAGGGAAGGGAAGCAAAGAGCAACGGAAGGTAAGCAAGGCAAGGAAAAGCAAGGAAAGGCAAGGGTAACGGAAGGAACGGCACGGCAAGGGGAAACAATGCTAAGGCACGGCAACGCAGGCTAGGCAATGCACGGCAAGGCAAGGAAAGGGTAACGCATGGGAAAGCACGGTCAAGCGAGGCAAGGCTAAGGCACGACAACGCAAGGCTAGGCCATGCACGGAAGGCAAGCAAAGAGTAACGGAAGGTAAGGAAAGCATGGGAAAGCAAGGAAAGGCAAGTGTAACGGAATGAACGGCACGGCAAGGGAAAACAAGGCTAAGGCACGACAACGCACGCTAGGCAATGCACGGAAAGGCAAGGAAAGGGTAACGCATGGGAAAGCACGGTCAGGCGAGGCAAGGCTAGGGCAGGACAACGCAAGGCTAGGCAATGCACGACAATGCAAGGAAACCTTAAAGCAAAGGAAGGCACGGTCAGGCGAGATAAGGCTAAGGCACGACAACGCAAGGCTAGGCAATGCATGGAAGGCAAGCAAAGAGTAACGGAAGGTAAGGAAGGCAAGGGAAAGCAAGGAAAGGCAATGGTAACGGAAGGAACGGCACGGCAAGGGGAAACAAGGCTAAGGCACCAAACGCACGCTAGGCAAAGCACGCAAGGCAAGGAAAGGGTAACGCATGGGAAAGAACGGTCAGGCGAGGCAAGGCTAAGGCATGACAACGCAAGGCTAGGCAATGCAGGGAAGGCAAGCAAAGAGTAACGGAAGGTAAGGAAGGCAAGGGAAAGCAAGGAAAGGCAAGGGTAACGGAAGGAACGGCACGGAAAGGGGTAACAAGGCTAAGGCACGACAACGCAGGGCTAGACAATGCACGTCAAGGCAAGGAAAGGGTAACGCAAGGGAAGGCACGGTCAGTTGAGGCAAGGTTAAGGCACGAAAATGCAAGGCTAGGCAATGCACGGCAAGGCAAGGAAAGAGTAACGGAAGGAAATGAAGGCAAGTCAAAGCCAGGAGAGGCAAGTGTAACAAAAGGCACGCCACGGCAAGGGGTAACAAGGCTAAGGCACGACAACGCACGGCTAGGCAATGCACGGCAAGGCAAGGAAAGGGTAACGCAAGGCAAGGCACGGTGAGGCTAGGCAAGGCTAATGCACGACAACGCAAGGCTAGGCAATGCACGGAAGGCAAGGAAAGAGTAACGAAAGGCAAGGCACGGTCAGGCAAGGCAAGGAAAATGCACGACAACGCAAGGGTAGGCGCTGCACGGCAAGGAAACGAAATTATAACGGAAAGAAAGGAAGGCAAGGCAAAGCCAGGCAAGGCAAGTGTAACAAAAGGCACGCAACGGCAAGGGGAAACAAGGCTAAGGCACGACAACACACGGCTAGGAAATGCACGGCAAGGGAAGGAAAGGGTAACGCAAGGCAAGGCACGGTGAGGCTAGGCAAGGCTAATGCACGACAACGCAAGGCTAGGCAATGCACGACAATGCCAGGAAAGCTTAAAGCAAAGGAAGGCACGGTCAGGCGAGATAAGGCTAAGGCACGACAACGCAAGGCTAGGCAAGGCACAGAAGGCAAGCAAAGAGTAACGGAAGGTAAGGAAGGCAAGGGAAAGCAAGGAAAGGCAATGGTAACGGAAGGAACGGCACGGCAAGGGGAAACAAGGCTAAGGCACGACAACGCACGCTAGGCAATGCACGGCAAGGTAAGGAAAGGGTAACGCAAGGCAAGGCACGGTTAGGCTAGGCAAGGCTAAGGCACGACAACGCAAGGCTAGGCAATGCAGGGAAGGCAAGCAAAGAGTAACGGAAGTTAAGGAAGGCAAGGGAAAGCAAGGAAAGGCAAGTGTAACGGAAGGAACGGCACGGCAAGGGGAAACAAGGCTAAGGCACGACAACGCACGGCTAGGCAATGCACGGCAAGGCAAGGAAAGGGCAACGCAAGGCAAGGCACGGTGAGGCTAGGGAAGGATAATGCACGACAACGCAAGGCTAGGCAATGCACGACAATGCAAGGAAACCTTAAAGCAAAGGAAGGCACGGTCAGGCGAGATAAGGCTAAGGCACGACAACGCAAGGCTAGGCAATGCAGGGAAGGCAAGCAAAGAGTAACGGAAGGTAAGGAAGGCAAGGGAAAGCAAGGAAAGGCAATGGTAACGGAAGGAACGGCACGGCAAGGGGAAACAAGGCTAAGGCACCAAACGCACGCTAGGCAATGCACGCAAGGCAAGGAAAGGGTAACGCATGGGAAAGAACGGTCAGGCGAGGCAAGGCTAAGGCATGACAACGCAAGGCTAGGCAATGCACGGAAAGCAAGCAAAGAGTAACAGAACGCAAGGAAGGCAAGGGAAAGCAAGGGAAGGCAAGGGTAACGGAAGGAACGGCACGGCAAGCGGTAACAAGGCTAAGGCACGACAACGCAGGATTAGGCAATGCACGGCAAGGCAAGGAAAGGGTAACGGAAGGAAAGGAAGGTAAGGCAAAGCCAGGCAAGGCAAGTGTAACAAAAGGAAAGCCACGGCAAGGGGAAACAAGGCTAAGGCACGACAACGCACGGCTAGGCAATGCACGGCAACGCAAGGAAAGGGTAACGCAAGGCAAGGCACGGTGAGGCTAGGCAAGGCGAATGCACGACAACGCAAGGCTAGGCAATGCACGACAATGCAAGGAAAGTTTAAAGCAAAGGAAGGCACGGTCAGGCGAGATAAGGCTAAGGCACGACAACGCAAGGCTAGGCAATGCAGGGAAGGGAAGCAAAGAGCAACGGAAGGTAAGCAAGGCAAGGAAAAGCAAGGAAAGCCAAGGGTAACGGAAGGAACGGCACGGCAAGGGGAAACAAGGCTAAGTCACGGCAACGCAGGCTAGGCAATGCACGGCAAGGCAAGGAAAGGGTAACGCATGGGAAAGCACGGTCAGGCGAGGCAAGGCTAAGGCACGACAACGCAAGGCTAGGCAATGCAGGGAAGGCAAGCAAAGAGTAACGGAAGGTAAGGAAAGCATGGGAAAGCAAGGAAAGGCAAGTGTAACGGAATGAACGGCACGGAAGGGGAAACAAGGCTAAGGCACGACAACGCACGCTAGGCAATGCACGGAAAGGCAAGGAAAGGGTAACGCATGGGAAAGCAAGGTCAGGCGAGGCAAGGCTAGCGCACGACAACGCAAGGCTAGGCAATGCACGGAAAGCAAGCAAAGAGTAACGGAACGCAAGGAAGGCAAGGGAAAGCAAGGGAAGTCAAGGGTAACGGAAGGAGCGGCACGGCAAGGGGTAACGAGGCTAAGGCACGACAACGCAGGGCTAGGCAATGCACGGCAAGGCAAGGAAAGGGTAACGGAAGGAAAGGAAGGTAAGGCAAAGCCAGGCAAGGCAAGTGTAACAAAAGGAAAGCCACGGCAAGGGGAAACAAGGCTAAGGCACGACAACGCACGGCTAGGCAATGCACGGCAACGCAAGGAAAGGGTAACGCAAGGCAAGGCACGGTGAGGCTAGGCAAGGCTAATGCACGACAACGCAAGGCTAGGCAATGCACGACAATGCAAGGAAAGCTTAAAGCAAAGGAAGGTACGGTCAGGCGAGATAAGGCTAAGGCACGACAACGCAAGGCTAGGCAATGCAGGGAAGGGAAGCAAAGAGCAACGGAAGGTAAGCAAGGCAAGGAAAAGCAAGGAAAGGCAAGGGTAACGGAAGGAACGGCACGGCAAGGGGAAACAAGGCTAAGGCACGGCAACGCAGGCTAGGCAATGCACGGCAAGGCAAGGAAAGGGTAACGCATGGGAAAGCACGGTCAAGCGAGGCAAGGCTAAGGCACGACAACGCAAGGCTAGGCCATGCACGGAAGGCAAGCAAAGAGTAACGGAAGGTAAGGAAAGCATGGGAAAGCAAGGAAAGGCAAGTGTAACGGAATGAACGGCACGGCAAGGGAAAACAAGGCTAATGCACGACAACGCACGCTAGGCAATGCACGGAAAGGCAAGGAAAGGGTAACGCATGGGAAAGCAAGGTCAGGCGAAGCAAGGCTAGGGCACGACAACGCAAGGCTAGGCAATGCACGACAATGCAAGGAAAGCTTCAAGCAAAGGAAGGCACGGTCAGGCGAGATAAGGCTAAGGCACGACAACGCAAGGGTAGGCAATGCAGGGAAGGGAAGCAAAGAGTAACGGAAGGTAAGCAAGGCAAGGAAAAGCAAGGAAAGGCAAGTGTAACGGAAGGAACGGCACGGCAAGGGGAAACAAGGCTAAGGCACGGCAACGCACGCTAGGCAATGCACGGCAAGGCAAGTAAAGGGGAACGCATGGGAAAGCACGGTCAGGCGAGGCAAGGCTAAGGCATGACAACGCAAGGCTAAGCCATGCACGGAAAGCAAGCAAAGAGTAACGGAACGCAAGGAAGGCAAGGGAAAGCAAGGGAAGGCAAGGGTAACGGAAGGAACGGCACGGAAAGGGGTAACAAGGCTAAGGCACGACAACGCAAGGCTAGGCAATGCACGTCAAGGCAAGGAAAGGGTAACGCAAGGGAAGGCACGGTCAGTTGAGGCAAGGTTAAGGCACGAAAATGCAAGGCTAGGCAATGTACGGAAAGGCAAGGAAAGAGTAACGGAAGGAAAGGAAGGCAAGGCAAAGCCAGGCAAGGCAAGTGTAACAAAAGGCACGCCACGGCAAGGGGTAACAAGGCTAAGGCACGACAACGCACGGCTAGGCAATGCACGGCAAGGCAAGGAAAGGGTAACGCAAGGCAAGGCACGGTCAGGCGAGGCAAGGCTAAGGCACGACAACGCAAGGCTAAGCAATGCACGGAAGGCAAGGAAAGAGTAACGAAAGGCAAGGCACGGTCAGGCAAGGCAAGGAAAATGCACGACAACGCAAGGGTAGGCGCTGCACGGCAAGGAAACGAAATTATAACGGAAAGAAAGGAAGGCAAGGCAAAGCCAGGCAAGGCAAGTGTAACAAAAGGCACGCAACGGCAAGGGGAAACAAGGCTAAGGCACGACAACACTCGGCTAGGAAATGCACGGCAAGGCAAGGAAAGGGTAACGCAAGGCAAGGCACGGTGAGGCTAGGCAAGGCTAATGCACGACAACGCAAGGCTAGGCAATGCACGACAATGCCAGGAAAGCTTAAAGCAAAGGAAGGCACGGTCAGGCGAGATAAGGCTAAGGCACGACAACGCAAGGCTAGGCAAGGCACAGAAGGCAAGCAAAGAGTAACGGAAGGTAAGGAAGGCAAGGGAAAGCAAGGAAAGGCAATGGTAACGGAAGGAACGGCACGGCAAGTGGAAACAAGGCTAAGGCACGACAACGCACGCTAGGCAATGCACGGCAAGGTAAGGAAAGGGTAACGCATGGGAAAGCACGGTCAGTCGAGGCAAGGCTATGGCACGACAACGCAAGGCTACGCAATGCACGGAAGGCAAGCAAAGAGTAACGGAAGTTAAGGAAGGCAAGGGAAAGGAAAGAAAGGCAAGTGTAACGGAAGGAACGGCACGGCAAGGGGAAACAAGGCTAAGGCACGACAACGAACGGCTAGGCAATGCATGGCAAGGCAAGCAAAGGGTAACGCAAGGCAAGGCCCGTTGAGGCTAGGCAAGGCTAATGCACGACAACGCAAGGGTAGGCACTGCACGGCAAGGAAAGGAAAGAATAACGGAAAGAAAGGAAGGCAAGGCAAAGCCAGGCAAGGCAAGTGTAACAAAAGGCACGCAACGGGCAGGGGAAACAAGGCTAAGGCACGACAACTCAGGGCTACGCAATGCACGGCAAGGCAATGAAAGGGTAACGCAAGGCAAGGCACGGTGAGGCTAGGCAAGGCTAATGCACGACAACGCAAGGCTAGGCAATGTACGGCAAGGCAAGGAAAGAGTAACGGAAGGAAAGGAAGGTAAGGCAAAGCCAGGCAAGGCACGTGTAACAAAAGGCACGCCACGGCAAGGGGAAACAAGGCTAAGGCACGACAACGCACGGCTAGGCAATGCACGGCAACGCAAGGAAAGGGTAACGCAAGGCAAGGCACGGTGAGGCTAGGCAAGGCTAATGCACGACAAGGCAAGGCTAGGCAATGCACGACAATGCAAGGAAAGCTTAAAGCAAAGGAAGGCACGGTCAGGCGAGATAAGGCTAAGGCACGACAACGCAAGGCTAGGCAATGCAGGGAAGGGAAGCAAAGAGTAACGTAAGGTAAGCAAGGCAAGGAAAAGCAAGGAAAGGTAAGGGTAACAGTAGGAAAGGCACGGCAAAGGGAAACAAGGCTAAGGCACGACAACGCACGCTAGGCAATGCACGGCAAGGCAAGGAAAGGGTAACGCATGGGAAAGCACGGTCAGGCGAGGCAAGCCTAAGGCATGACAACGCAAGGCTAGGCAATGCACGGAAAGCAAGCAAAGAGTAACGGAACGCAAGGAAGGCAAGGGAAAGCGAGGGAAGGCAAGGGTAACGGAAGGAACAGCACGGCAAGGGGTAACAAGGCTAATGCACGACAACTCAAGGGTAGGCACTGCACGGCAAGGAAAGGAAAGAATAACGGAAAGAAAGGAAGGCAAGGCAAAGCCAGGCAAGGCAAGTGTAACAAAAGGCACGCAACGGCAAGGGGAAACAAGGCTAAGGCACGACAACGCAGGGCTAGGCAATGCACGGCAAGGCAAGGAAAGGGTAACGCAAGGGAAGGCACGGTCAGTTGAGGCAAGGATAAGGCACGAAAATGCAAGGCTAAGCAATGCACGGCAAGGCAAGGAAAGAGTAACGGAAGGAAAGGAAGGCAAGGCAAAGCCAGGCAAGGCAAGTGTAACAAAAGGCACGCCACGGCAAGGGGAAACAAGGCTAAGGCACGACAACACACTGCTAGGAAATGCACGGCAAGGCAAGGAAAGGGTAACTCAAGGCAAGGCACGGTGAGGCTAGGCAAGGCAATTGCACGACAACGCAAGGCTAGGCAATGCACGGAAGGCAAGGAAAGAGTAACGAAAGGCAAGGCACGGTCAGGCAAGGCAAGGAAAATGCACGACAACGCAAGGGTAGGCGCTGCACGGCAATTAAATGAAAGAATAACGGAAAGAAAGGAAGGCAAGGCAAAGCCAGGCAAGGCAAGTGTAACAAAAGGCACGCAACGGCAAGGGGAAACAAGGCTAAGGCACGACAACTCACGGCTAGGCAATGCACGGCAAGGCAAGGAAAGGGTAACGCAAGGCAAGGCACGGTGAGGCAAGGCAAGGCTAATGCACGACAACGCAAGGCTAGGCAATGCACGGCAAGGCAAGGAAAGAGTAACGGAAGGCAAGGCACGGTCAGGCAAGGCAAGGCTAATGCACGACAACGCAAGGCTAGGCAATGCACGGCAAGGCAAGGAAAGAGTAACGGAAAGAAAGGAAGGCAAGGCAAAGCCAGGCAAGGCAAGTGTAACAAAAGGCACGCAACGGCAAGGGGAAAGAAGGCTAAGGCACGACAACACACTGCTAGGAAATGCACGGCAAGGCAAGGAAAGGGTAACGCAAGGCAAGGCACGGTGAAGCTAGGCAAGGCTAATGCACGACAACGCAAGGCTAGGCAATGCACGGAAAGCAAGCAAAGAGTAACGGAACGCAAGGCAGGCAAGGGAAAGCAAGGGAAGGCAAGGGTAACGGAAGTAACGGCACGGCACGGGGTAACAAGGCTAAGGCACGACAACACACGGCTAGGAAATGCACGGCAAGGCAAGGAAAGGGCAACGCAAGGCAAGGCACGGTGAGGCTAGGCAAGGATAATGCACGACAACGCAAGGCTAGGCCAAGCACGGAAGGCAAGCAAAGAGTAACGGAAGGTAAGGAAAGCATGGGAAAGCAAGGAAAGGCAAGTGTAACGGAAAGAACGGCACGGCAAGGGGAAACAAGGCTAAGGCACGACAACGCACGCTAGGCAATGCACGGAAAGGCAAGGAAAGGGTAACGCATGGGAAAGCAAGGTCAGGCGAGGCAAGGCAAGGGCACGACAACGCAAGGCTAGGCAATGCACGACAATGCAAGGAAACCTTAAAGCAAAGGAAGGCACGGTCAGGCGAGATAAGGCTAAGGCACGACAACGCAAGGCTAGGCAATGCAGGGAAGGCAAGCAAAGAGTAACGGAAGGTAAGGAAGGCAAGGGAAAGCAAGGAAAGGCAATGGTAACGGAAGGAACGGCACGGCAAGGGGTAACAAGGCTAAGGCACCAAACGCACGCTAGTCAATGCACGCAAGGCAAGGAAAGGGTAACGCATGGGAAAGAACGGTCAGGCGAGGCAAGGCTAAGGCATGACAACGCAAGGCTAGGCAATGCACGGAAAGCAAGCAAAGAGTAACGGAACGCAAGGAAGGCAAGGAAAAGGAAGGAAAGGCCAGGGTAACGGAAGGAACGGCACGGCAAGGGGAAACAAGGCTAAGGCACGACAACGCAGGGCTAGGCAATGCACGGCAAGGCAAGGAAAGGGTAACGGAAGGAAAGGAAGGCAAGGCAAAGCCAGGCAAGGCAAGTGTAACAAAAGGAACGGCACGGCAAGGGGAAACAAGGCTAAGGCACGACAACGCACGGCTAGGCAATGCACGGCAATGCAAGGAAAGCTTAAAGCAAAGGAAGGCACGGTCAGGCGAGATAAGGCTAAGGCACGACAACGCAAGGCTAGGCAATGCAGGGAAGGCAAGCAAAGAGTAACGGAAGGTAAGGAAGGCAAGGGAAAGCAAGGAAAGGCAAGTGTAACGGAAGGAACGGCACGGCAAGGGGAAACAAGGCTAAGGCACGACAACGCAGGCTAGGCAATGCACGGCAAGGCAAGGAAAGGGTAACGCATGGGAAAGCACGGTCAGGCGAAGCAAGGCTAAGGCACGACAACGCAAGGCTAGGCAATGCACGGAAGGCAAGCAAAGAGTAACGGAAGGCAAGGAAGGCAAGGGAAAGCAAGGCAAGGCAAGGGTAACGGAAGGAACGGCACGGAAAGGGGTAACAAGGCTAAGGCACGACAACGCAGGGCTAGGCAATGCACGGCAAGGCAAGGAAAGGGTAACGCAGGGGAAGGCACGGTCAGTTGAGGCAAGGATAAGGCACGACAATGCAAGGCTAGGCAATGCACGGCAAGGCAAGGAAAGAGTAACGGAAGGAAAGGAAGGCAAGGCAAAGCCAGGCAAAGCAAGTGTAACAAAAGGCACGCCACGGCAAGGGGAAACAAGGCTAAGGCACGACAATGCACGGCTAGGCAATGCACGGAAAGGCAAGGAAAGGGTAACGCAAGGCAAGGCACGGTGAGGCTAGGCAAGGGTAATGCACGACAACGCAAGGCTAGGCAATGCACGGAAGGCAAGGAAAGAGTAACGAAAGGCAAGGCACGGTCAGGCAAGGCAAGGAAAATGCACGACAACGCAAGGGTAGGCGCTGCACGGCAAGGAAACGAAAGAATAACGGAAAGAAAGGAAGGCAAGGCAAAGCCAGGCAAGGCAAGTGTAACAAAAGGCACGCAACGGCAAGGGGAAACAAGGCTAAGGCACGACAACACACGGCTAGGAAATGCACGGCAAGGCAAGGAAAGGGTAACGCAACGCAAGGCACGGTGAGGCTAGGCAAGGCTAATGCACGACAACGCAAGGCTAGGCAATGCACGACAATTCCAGGAAAGCTTAAAGCAAAGGAAGGCACGGTCAGGCGAGATAAGGCTAAGGCACGACAACGCAAGGATAGGCAAGGCACAGAAGGCAAGCAAAGAGTAACGGAAGGTAAGGAAGGCAAGGGAAAGCAAGGAAAGGCAATGGTAACGGAAGGAACGGCACGGCAAGGGGAAACAAGGCTAAGGCACCAAACGCACGCTAGGCAATGCACGCAAGGCAAGGAAAGGGTAACGCATGGGAAAGAACGGTCAGGCGAGGCAAGGCTAAGGCATGACAACGCAAGGCTAGGCAATGCACGGAAAGCAAGCAAAGAGTAACAGAACGCAAGGAAGGCAAGGGAAAGCAAGGGAAGGCAAGGGTAACGGAAGGAACGGCACGGCAAGGGGTAACAAGGCTAAGGCACGACAACGCAGTGCTAGGCAATGCACGGCAAGGCAAGGAAATGGTAACGGAAGGAAAGGAAGGCAAGGCAAAGCAAGGCAAGGCAAGTGTAACAAAAGGAACGCCACGGCAAGGGGAAAGAAGGCTAAGGCACGACAACGCACGGCTAGGCAATGCACGGCAACGCAAGGAAAGGGTAACGCAATGCAAGGCACGGTGAGGCTAGGCAAGGCTAATGCACGACAACGCAAGGCTAAGCATTGCACGACAATGCAAGGAAAGCTTAAAGCAAAGGAAGGTACGGTCAGGCGAGATAAGGCTAAGGCACGACAACGCAAGGCTAGGCAATGCAGGGAAGGGACGCAAAGAGCAACGGAAGGTAAGCAAGGCAAGGAAAAGCAAGGAAAGGCAAGGGTAACGGAAGGAACGGCACGGCAAGGGGAAACAAGGCTAAGGCACGGCAACGCAGGCTAGGCAATGCACGGCAAGGCAAGGAAAGGGTAACGCATGGGAAAGCACGGTCAGGCGAGGCAAGGCTAAGGCACGACAACGCAAGGCTAGGCCATGCACGGAAGGCAAGCAAAGAGTAACGGAAGGTAAGGAAAGCATGGGAAAGCAAGGAAAGGCAAGTGTAACGGAATGAACGGCACGGCAAGGGGAAACAAGGCTAAGGCACGACAACGCACGCTAGGCAATGCACGGAAAGGCAAGGAAAGGGTAACGCATGGGAAAGCAAGGTCAGGCGAGGCAAGGCAAGGGCACGACACCGCAAGGCTAGGCAATGCACGACAATGCAAGGAAACCTTAAAGCAAAGGAAGGCACGGTCAGGCGAGATAAGGCTAAGGCACGACAACGCAAGGCTAGGCAATGCAGGGAAGGCAAGCAAAGAGTTACGGAAGGTAAGGAAGGCAAGGGAAAGCAAGGAAAGGCAATGGTAACGGAAGGAACGGCACGGCAAGGGGTAACAAGGCTAAGGCACCAAACGCACGCTAGGCAATGCACGCAAGGCAAGGAAAGGGTAACGCATGGGAAAGAACGGTCAGGCGAGGCAAGGCTAAGGCATGACAACGCAAGGCTAGGCAATGCACGGAAAGCAAGCAAAGAGTAACGGAACGCAAGGAAGGCAAGGGAAAGCAAGGGAAGGCAAGGGTAACGGAAGGAACGGCACGGCAAGGGGTAACAAGGCTAAGGCACGACAACGCAGGGCTAGGCAATGCACGGCTAGGCAAGGAAAGGGTAACGGAAGGAAAGGAAGGTAAGGCAAAGCCAGGCAAGGCAAGTGTAACAAAAGGAAAGCCACGGCAAGGGGAAACAAGGCTAAGGCACGACAACGCACGGCTAGGCAATGCACGGCAACGCAAGGAAAGGGTAACGCAAGGCAAGGCACGGTGAGGCTAGGCAAGGCTAATGCACGACAACGCAAGGGTAGGCAATGCACGACAATGCAAGGAAAGCTTAAAGCAAAGGAAGGCACGGTCAGGCTAAGGCACGACAACGCAAGGCTAGGCAATGCAGGGAAGGGAAGCAAAGAGTAACGGAAGGTAAGCAAGGCAAGGAAAAGCAAGGAAAGGCAAGGGTAACGGAAGGAACGGCACGGCAAGGGTAAACAAGGCTAAGGCACGGCAACGCAGGCTAGGCAATGCACGGCAAGGCAAGGAAAGGGTAACGCATGGGAAAGCACGGTCAGGCGAGGCAAGGCTAAGGCACGACAACGCAAGGCTAGGCAATGCACGGAAGGCAAGCAAAGAGTAACGGAAGGTAAGGAAGGCAAGGGAAAGCAAGGAAAGGCAAGTGTAACGGAAGGAACGGCACGGCAAGGGGAAACAAGGCTAAGGCACGACAACGCACGCTAGGCAATGCACGGCAAGGCAAGGAAAGGGTAACGCATGGGAAAGCAAGGTCAGGCGAGGCAAGGCTAATGCACGACAACGCAAGGCTAGGCAATACACGACAATGCAAGGAAAGCTTAAAGCAAAGGAAGCTAATGTCAGGCGAGATAAGGCTAAGGCACGACAACGCAAGGCTAGGCAATGCAGGGAAGGGAAGCAAAGAGTAACGGAAGGTAAGCAAGGCAAGGAAAAGCAAGGAAAGGCAAGGGTAACGGAAGGAACGGCACGGCAAGGGGAAACAAGGCTAAGGCACGGCAACGCAGGCTAGGCAATGCACGGCAAGGCAAGGAAAGGGTAACGCATGGGAAAGCACGGTCAGGCGAGGCAAGGCTAAGGCACGACAACGCAAGGCTAGGCAATACACGGAAGGCAAGCAAAGAGTAACGGAAGGTAAGGAAGGCAAGGGAAAGCAAGGAAAGGCAAGTGTAACGGAAGGAACGGCACGGCAAGGGGAAACAAGGCTAAGGCACGACAACGCACGCTAGGCAATGCACGGCAAGGCAAGTAAAGGGTAACGCATGGGAAAGCACGGTCAGGCGAGGCAAGGCTAAGGCATGACAACGCAAGGCTAGGCAATGCACGGAAAGCAAGCAAAGAGTAACGGAACGCAAGGAAGGCAAGGGAAAGCAAGGGAAGGCAAGGGTAACGGAAGGAACGGCACGGCAAGGGGTAACAAGGCTAAGGCACGACAACGCAGGGCTAGACAATGCACGTCAAGGCAAGGAAAGGGTAACGCAAGGGAAGGCACGGTCAGTTGAGGCAAGGTTAAGGAACGAAAATGCAAGGCTAGGCAATGCACGGGAAGGCAAGAAAAGGGTAACGGAAGGCAAAGGAAGGCAAGGCAAAGCCAGGCAAGGCAAGTGTAACAAAAGGCACGCCACGGCAAGGGGTAACAAGGCTAAGGCACGACAACGCAGGGCTAGGCAATGCACGGCAAGGCAAGGAAAGGGTAACGCAAGGCAAGGCACGGTGAGGCTAGTCAAGGCTAATGCACGACAACGCAAGGCTAGGCAATGCACGGAAGGCAAGGAAAGAGTAACGAAAGGCAAGGCACGGTCAGGCAAGGCAAGGAAAATGCACGACAACGCAAGGGTAGGCGCTGCACGGCAAGGAAAGGAAAGAATAACGGAAAGAAAGGAAGGCAAGGCAAAGCCAGGCAAGGCAAGTGTAACAAAAGGCACGCAACGGCAAGGGGAAACAAGGCTAAGGCACGACAACACACGGCTAGGAAATGCACGGCAAGGCAAGGAAAGGGTAACGCAAGGCAAGGCACGGTGAGGCTAGGCAAGGCTAATGCACGACAACGCAAGGCTAGGCAATGCACGACAATGCAAGGAAAGCTTAAAGCAAAGGAAGGCACGGTCAGGCGAGATAAGGCTAAGGCACGACAACGCAAGGCTAGGCAATGCACGGAAGGCAAGCAAAGAGTAACGGAAGGTAAGGAAGGCAACGGAAAGCAAGGAAAGGCAAGTGTAACGGAAGGAACGGCACGGCAAGGGGAAACAAGGCTAAGGCACGACAACGCACGCTAGGCAATGCACGGCAAGGCAAGGAAAGGGGAACGCATGGGAAAGCACGGTCAGGCGAGGCAAGGCTAAGGCATGACAACGCAAGGCTAGGCAATGCACGACAATGCAAGGAAAGCTTAAAGCAAAGGAAGGCACGGTCAGGCGAGATAAGGCTAAGGCACGACAACGCAAGGCTAGGCAATGCAGGGAAGGGAAGCAAAGAGTAACGGAAGGTAAGCAAGGCAAGGAAAAGCAAGGAAAGGCAAGTGTAACGGAAGGAACGGCACGGCAAGGGGAAACAAGGCTAAGGCACGACAACGCACGCTAGGCAATGCACGGCAAGGCAAGGAAAGGGGAACGCATGGGAAAGCACGGTCAGGCGAGGCAAGGCTAAGGCACGACAACGCAAGGCTAGGCAATGCACGGAAGGGAAGCAAAGAGTAACGGAAGGTAAGCAAGGCAAGGAAAAGCAAGGAAAGGCAAGTGTAACGGAAGGAACGGCACGGCAAGGGGTAACAAGGCTAAGGCACGACAACGCACGGCTAGGCAATGCACGGCAAGGCAAGGAAAGGGTAACGCAAGGGAAGGCACGGTCAGTTGAGGCAAGGATAAGGCACGAAAATGCAAGGCTAGGCAATGCACGGCAAGGCAAGGAAAGAGTAACGGAAGGAAAGGAAGGCAAGGCAAAGCCAGGCAAGGCAAGTGTAACAAAAGGCACGCCACGGCAAGGGGTAACAAGGCTAAGGCACGACAACGCACGGCTAGGCAATGCACGGCAAGGCAAGGAAAGGGTAACGCAAGGCAAGGCACGGTGAGGCTAGGCAAGGCTAATGCACGACAACGCAAGGCTAGGCAATGCACGGAAGGCAAGGAAAGAGTAACGAAAGGCAAGGCACGGTTAGGCAAGGCAAGGAAAATGCACGACAACGCAAGGGTAGGCGCTGCACGGCAAGGAAAGGAAAGAATAACGGAAAGAAAGGAAGGCAAGGCAAAGCCAGGCAAGGCAAGTGTAACAAAAGGCACGCAACGGCAAGGGGAAACAAGGCTAAGGCACGACAACACACGGCTAGGAAATTCACGGCAAGGCAAGGAAAGGGTAACGCAAGGCAAGGCACGGTGAGGCTAGGCAAGGTTAATGCACGACAACGCAAGGCTAGGCAATGCACGACAATGCCAGGAAAGCTTAAAGCAAAGGAAGGCACGGTCAGTCGAGATAAGGCTAAGGCACGACAACGCAAGGCTAGGCAAGGCACAGAAGGCAAGCAAAGTGTAACGGAAGGTAAGGAAGGCAAGGGAAAGCAAGGAAAGGCAATGGTAACGGAAGGAACGGCACGGCAAGGGGAAACAAGGCTAAGGCACGACAACGCACGCTAGGCAATGCACGGCAAGGCAAGGAAAGGGTAACGCATGGGAAAGCACGGTCAGGCGAGGCAAGGCTAAGGCACGACAACGCAAGGCTAGGCAATGCACGGAAGGCAAGCAAAGAGTAACGGAAGTTAAGGAAGGCAAGGGAAAGGAAAGAAAGGCAAGTGTAACGGAAGGAACGGCACGGCAAGGGGAAACAAGGCTAAGGCACGACAACGAACGGCTAGGCAATGCACGGCAAGGCAAGGAAAGGGCAACGCAAGGCAAGGCACGGTGTGGCTAGGCAAGGATAATGCACGACAACGCAAGGCTAGGCAATGCACGACAATGCAAGGAAACCTTAAAGCAAAGGAAGGCACGGTCAGGCGAGATAAGGCTAAGGCACGACAACGCAAGGCTAGGCAATGCAGGGAAGGCAAGCAAAGAGTAACGGAAGGTAAGGAAGGCAAGGGAAAGCAAGGAAAGGCAATGGTAACGGAAGGAACGGCACGGCAAGGGGAAACAAGGCTAAGGCACGGCAACGCAGGCTAGGCAATGCACGGCAAGGCAAGGAAAGGGTAACGCAAGGGAAGGCACGGTCAGGCGAGGCAAGGCTAAGGCACGACAACGCAAGGCTAGGCAATACACGGAAGGCAAGCAAAGAGTAACGGAAGGTAAGGAAGGCAACGGAAAGCAAGGAAAAGCAAGTGTAACGGAAGGAACCGCACGGCAAGGGGAAACAAGGCTAAGGCACGACAACGCACGCTAGGCAATGCACGCCAAGGCAAGTAAAGGGGAACGCATGGGAAAGCACGGTCAGGCGAGGCAAGGCTAAGGCATGACAACGCAAGGCTAGGCAATGCACGGAAAGCAAGCAAAGAGTAACGGAACGCAAGGAAGGCAAGGGAAAGCAAGGGAAGGCAAGGGTAACGGAAGGAACGGCACGGCAAGGGGTAACAAGGCTAAGGCACGACAACGCACGGCTAGGCAATGCACGTCAAGGCAAGGAAAGGGTAACGCAAGGGAAGGCACGGTCAGTTGAGGCAAGGTTAAGGCACGAAAATGCAAGGCTAGGCAATGCACGGCAAGGCAAGGAAAGAGTAACGGAAGGAAAGGAAGGCAAGGCAAAGCCAGGCAAGGCAAGTGTAACAAAAGGCACGCCACGGCAAGGGGTAACAAGGCTAAGGCACGACAACGCACGGCTAGGCAATGCACGGCAAGGCAAGGAAAGGGTAACGCAAGGCAAGGCACGGTGAGGCTAGGCAAGGCTAATGCACGACAACGCAAGGCTAGGCAATGCACGGCAAGGCAAGGAAAGGGTAACGAAAGGCAAGGCACGGTCAGGCAAGGCAAGGAAAATGCACGACAACGCAAGGGTAGGCGCTGCACGGCAAGGAAAGGAAAGAATAACGGAAAGAAAGGAAGGCAAGGCAAAGCCAGGCAAGGCAAGTGTAACAAAAGGCACGCAACGGCAAGGGGAAACAAGGCTAAGGCACGACAACACACGGCTAGGAAATGCACGGCAAGGCAAGGAAAGGGTAACGCAAGGCAAGGCACGGTGAGGCTAGGCAAGGCTAATGCACGACAACGCAAGGCTAGGCAATGCACGACAATGCCAGGAAAGCTTAAAGCAAAGGAAGGCACGGTCAGGCGAGATAAGGCTAAGGCACGACAACGCAAGGCTAGGCAATGCAGGGAAGGGAAGCAAAGAGCAACGGAAGGTAAGCAAGGTAAGGAAAAGCAAGGAAAGGCAAGGGTAACGGAAGGAACGGCACGGCAAGGGGAAACAAGGCTAAGGCACGGCAACGCAGGCTAGGCAATGCACGGCAAGGCAAGGAAAGGGTAACGCATGGGAAAGCACGGTCAGGCGAGGCAAGGCTAGGGCACGACAACGCAAGGCTAGGCAATGCACGACAATGCAAGGAAAGCTTAAAGCAAAGGAAGGCACGGTCAGGCGAGATAAGGCTAAGGCACGACAACGCAAGGCTAGGCAATGCAGGGAAGGCAAGCAAAGAGTAACGGAAGGTAAGCAAGGCAAGGAAAAGCAAGGAAAGGCAAGTGTAACGGAAGGAACGGCACGGCAAGGGGAAACAAGGCTAAGGCACGGCAACGCAGGCTAGGCAATGCACGGCAAGGCAAGGAAAGGGTAACGCATGGGAAAGCACGGTCAGGCGAGGCAAGGCTAAGGCACGACAACGCAAGGCTAGGCAATGCACGGAAGGCAAGCAAAGAGTAACGGAAGGTAAGGAAGGCAACGGAAAGCAAGGAAAGGCAAGTGTAACGGAAGGAACGGCACGGCAAGGGGAAACAAGGCTAAGGCACGACAACGCACGCTAGGCAATGCACGGCAAGGCAAGTAAAGGGGAACGCATGGGAAAGCACGGTCAAGCGAGGCAAGGCTAAGGCATGACAACGCAAGGCTAAGCCATGCACGGAAAGCAAGCAAAGAGTAACGGAACGCAAGGAAGGCAAGCGAAAGCAAGGGAAGGCAAGGGTAACGGAAGGAACGGCACGGAAAGGGGTAACAAGGCTAAGGCACGACAACGCAGGGCTAGACAATGCACGTCAAGGCAAGGAAAGGGTAACGCAAGGGAAGGCACGGTCAGTTGAGGCAAGGTTAAGGCACGAAAATGCAAGGCTAGGCAATGCACGGCAAGGCAAGGAAAGAGTAACGGAAGGAAAGGAAGGCAAGGCAAAGCCAGGCAAGCCAAGTGTAACAAAAGGCACGCCACGGCAAGGGGTAACAAGGCTAAGGCACGACAACGCAGGGCTAGGCAATGCACGGCAAGGCAAGGAAAGGGTAACGCAAGGCAAGGCACGGTGAGGCTAGTCAAGGCTAATGCACGACAACGCAAGGCTAGGCAATGCACGGAAGGCAAGGAAAGAGTAACGAAAGGCAAGACACGGTCAGGCAAGGCAAGGAAAATGCACGACAACGCAAGGGTAGGCGCTGCACGGCAAGGAAACGAAAGAATAACGGAAAGAAAGGAAGGCAAGGCAAAGCCAGGCAAGGCAAGTGTAACAAAAGGCACGCAACGGCAAGGGGAAACAAGGGTAAGGCACGACAACACACGGCTAGGAAATGCACGGCAAGGCAAGGAAAGGGTAACGCAAGGGAAGGCACGGTGAGGCTAGGCAAGGATAATGCACGACAACGCAAGGCTAGGCAATGCACGACAATGCAAGGAAAGCTTAAAGCAAAGGAAGGCACGGTCAGGCGAGATAAGGCTAAGGCACGACAACGCAAGGCTAGGCAATGCAGGGAAGGCAAGCAAAGAGTAACGGAAGGTAAGGAAGGCAAGGGAAAGCAAGGGAAGGCAAGGGTAACGGAAGGAACGGCACGGCAAGGGGAAACAAGGCTAAGGCACCAAACGCACGCTAGGCAATGCACGCAAGGCAAGGAAAGGGTAACGCATGGGAAAGAACGGTCAGGCGAGGCAAGGCTAAGGCATGACAACGCAAGGCTAGGCAATGCACGGAAAGCAAGCAAAGAGTAACGGAACGCAAGGAAGGCAAGGGAAAGCAAGGGAAGGCAAGGGTAACGGAAGGAACGGCACGGCAAGGGGTAACGGGGCTAAGGCACGACAACGCAGGGCTAGGCAATGCACGGCAAGGCAAGGAAAGGGTAACGGAAGGAAAGGAAGGTAAGGCAAAGCAAGGCAAGGCAAGTGTAACAAAAGGAAAGCCACGGCAAGGGGAAACAAGGCTAAGGCACGACAACGCACGGCTAGGCAATGCACGGCAACGCAAGGAAAGGGTAACGCAAGGCAAGGCACGGTGAGGCTAGGCAAGGCTAATGCACGACAACGCAAGGCTAGGCAATGCACGACAATGCAAGGAAAGCTTAAAGCAAAGGAAGGTACGGTCAGGCGAGATAAGGCTAAGGCACGACAACGCAAGGCTAGGCAATGCACGGAAGGCAAGGAAAGAGTAACGAAAGGCAAGGCACGGTCAGGCAAGGCAAGGAAAATGCACGACAACGCAAGGGTAGGCGCTGCACGGCAATTAAATGAAAGAATAACGGAAAGAAAGGAAGGCAAGGCAAAGCCAGGCAAGGCAAGTGTAACAAAAGGCACGCAACGGCAAGGGGAAACAAGGCTAAGGCACGACAACTCACGGCTAGGAAATGCACGGCAAGGCAAGGAAAGGGTAACGCAAGGCAAGGCACGGTGAGGCTAGGCAAGGCTAATGCACGACAACGCAAGGCTAGGCAATGCACGGAAGGCAAGGAAAGAGTAACGAAAGGCAAGGCACGGTCAGGCAAGGCAAGGAAAATGCACGACAACGCAAGGGTAGGCGCTGCACGGAAAGGAGAGGAAAGAATAACGGAAAGAAAGGAAGGCAAGGCAAAGCCAGGCAAGGCAAGTGTAACAAAAGGCACGCAACGGCAAGGGGAAAGAAGGCTAAGGCACGACAACACACTGCTAGGAAATGCACGGCAAGGCAAGGAAAGGGTAACGCAAGGCAAGGCACGGTGAGGCTAGGCAAGGCTAATGCACGAAAACGCAAGGCTAGGCAATGCACGGAAATCAAGCAAAGAGTAACGGAACGCAAGGAAGGCAAGGGAAAGCAAGGGAAGGGAAGGGTAACGGAAGTAACGGCACGGTACGGGGTAACAAGGCTAAGGCACGACAACACACGGCTAGGAAATGCACGGCAAGGCAAGGAAAGGGCAACGCAAGGCAAGGCACGGTGAGGCTAGGCAAGGATAATGGACGACAACGCAAGGCTAGGCAATGCACGGCAAGGCAAGGAAAGGGTAACGCATGGGAAAGCACGGTCAAGCGAGGCAAGGCTAAGGCACGACAACGCAAGGCTAGGCCAAGCACGGAAGGCAAGCCAAGAGTAACGGAAGGTAAGGAAAGCATGGGAAAGCAAGGAAAGGCAAGTGTAACGGAATGAACGGCACGGCAAGGGGAAACAAGGCTAAGGCACGACAACGCACGCTAGGCAATGCACGGAAAGGCAAGGAAAGGGTAACGCATGGGAAAGCAAGGTCAGGCGAGGCAAGGCTAAGGCACGACAACGCAAGGCTAGGCAATGCACGACAATGCAAGGAAACCTTAAAGCAAAGGAAGGCACGGTCAGGCGAGATAAGGCTAAGGCACGACAACGCAAGGCTAGGCAATGCAGGGAAGGCAAGCAAAGAGTAACGGAAGGTAAGGAAGGCAAGGGAAAGCAAGGAAAGGCAATGGTAACGGAAGGAACGGCACGGCAAGGGGAAACAAGGCTAAGGCACCAAACGCACGCTAGGCAATGCACGCAAGGCAAGGAAAGGGTAACGCATGGGAAAGAACGGTCAGGCGAGGCAAGGCTAAGGCATGACAACGCAAGGCTAGGCAATGCACGGAAAGCAAGCAAAGAGTAACGGAACGCAAGGAAGGCAAGGGAAAGCAAGGGAAGGCAAGGGTAACGGAAGGAACGGCACGGCAAGGGGTAACAAGGCTAAGGCACGACAACGGAGGGCTAGGCAATGCACGGCAAGGCATGGAAAGGGTAACGGAAGGAAAGGAAGGTAAGGCAAAGCCAGGCAACGCAAGTGTAACAAAAGGAAAGCCACGGCAAGGGGAAACAAGGCTAAGGCACGACAACGCACGGCTAGGCAATGCACGGCAACGCAAGGAAAGGGTAACGCAAGGCAAGGCACGGTGAGGCTAGGCAAGGCTAATGCACGACAACGCAAGGCTAGGCAATGCACGACAATGCAAGGAAAGCTTAAAGCAAAGGAAGGCACGGTCAGGCGAGATAAGGCTAAGGCACGACAACGCAAGGCTAGGCAATGCAGGGAAGGGAAGCAAAGAGCAACGGAAGGTAAGCAAGGCAAGGAAAAGCAAGGAAAGGCAAGGGTAACGGAAGGAACGGCACGGCAAGGGGAAACAAGGCTAAGGCACGGCAACGCAGGCTAGGCAATGCACGGCAAGGCAAGGAAAGGTTAACGCATGGGAAAGCACGGTCAGGCGAGGCAAGGCTAAGGCACGACAACGCAAGGCTAGGCAATGCACGGAAGGCAAGCAAAGAGTAACGGACGGTAAGGAAAGCATGGGAAAGCAAGGAAAGGCAAGTGTAACGGAATGAACGGCACGGCAAGGGGAAACAAGGCTAAGGCACGACAACGCACGCTAGGCAATGCACGGAAAGGCAAGGAAAGGGTAACGCATGGGAAAGCAAGGTCAGGCGAGGCAAGGCTAGGGCACGACAACGCAAGGCTAGGCAATGCACGACAATGCAAGGAAAGCTTAAAGCAAAGGAAGGCACGGTCAGGCGAGATAAGGCTAAGGCACGACAACGCAAGGCTAGGCAATGCAGGGAAGGGAAGCAAGGAGTAACGGAAGGTAAGCAAGGCAAGGAAAAGCAAGGAAAGGCAAGTGTAACGGAAGGAACGGCACGGCAAGGGGAAACAAGGCTAAGGCACGACAACGCACGCTAGGCAATGCACGGCAAGGCAAGTAAAGGGGAACGCATGGGAAAGCACGGTCAGGCGAGGCAAGGCTAAGGCATGACAACGCAAGGCTAGGCAATGCAGGGAAGGGAAGCAAAGAGTAACGGAAGGTAAGCAAGGCAAGGAAAAGCAAGGAAAGGCAAGTGTAACGGAAGGAACGGCACGGAAAGGGGTAACAAGGCTAAGGCACGACAACGCAGGGCTAGACAATGCACGTCAAGGCAAGGAAAGGGTAACGCAAGGGAAGGCACGGTCAGTTGAGGCAAGGTTAAGGCACGAAAATGCAAGGCTAGGCAATGCACGGCAAGGCAAGGAAAGAGTAACGGAAGGAAAGGAAGGCAAGGCAAAGCCAGGCAAGGCAAGTGTAACAAAAGGCACGCCACGGCAAGGGGTAACAAGGCTAAGGCACGACAACGCACGGCTAGGCAATGCACGGCAAGGCAAGGAAAGGGTAACGCAAGGCAAGGCACGGTGAGGCTAGTCAAGGCTAATGCACGACAACGCAAGGCTAGGCAATGCACGGAAGGCAAGGAAAGAGTAACGAAAGGCAAGGCACGGTCAGGGAAGGCAAGGAAAATGCACGACAACGCAAGGGTAGGCGCTGCACGGCAAGGAAACGAAAGAATAACGGAAAGAAAGGAAGGCAAGGCAAAGCCAGGCAAGGCAAGTGTAACAAAAGGCACGCAACGGCAAGGGGAAACAAGGCTAAGGCACGACAACACACGGCTAGGAAATGCACGGCAAGGCAAGGAAAGGGTAACGCAAGGCAAGGCACGGTGAGGCAAGGCAAGGCTAATGCACGACAACGCAAGGCTAGGCAATGCACGACAATGCCAGGAAAGCTTAAAGCAAAGGAAGGCACGGTCAGGCGAGATAAGGCTAAGGCACGACAACGCAAGGCTAGGCAAGGCACAGAAGGCAAGCAAAGTGTAACGGAAGGTAAGGAAGGCAAGGGAAAGCAAGGAAAGGCAATGGTAACGGAAGGAACGGCACGGCAAGGGGAAACAAGGCTAAGGCACGACAACGCACGCTAGGCAATGCACGGCAAGGTAAGGAAAGGGTAACGCATGGGAAAGCACGGTCAGGCGAGGCAAGGCTATGGCACGACAACGCAAGGCTAGGCAATGCACGGAAGGCAAGCAAAGAGTAACGGAAGTTAAGGAAGGCAAGGGAAAGGAAAGAAAGGCAAGTGTAACGGAAGGAACGGCACGGCAAGGGGAAACAAGGCTAAGGCACGACAACGAACGGCTAGGCAATGCACGGCAAGGCAAGGAAAGGGCAACGAAAGGCAAGGCACGGTGTGGCTAGGCAAGGATAATGCACGACAACGCAAGGCTAGGCAATGCACGACAATGCAAGGAAACCTTAAAGCAAAGGAAGGCACGGTCAGGCGAGATAAGGCTAAGGCACGACAACGCAAGGCTAGGCAATGCATGGAAGGCAAGCAAAGAGTAACGGAAGGTAAGGAAGGCAAGGGAAAGCAAGGAAAGGCAATGGTAACGGAAGGAACGGCACGGCAAGGGGAAACAAGGCTAAGGCACCAAACGCACGCTAGGCAAAGCACGCAAGGCAAGGAAAGGGTAACGCATGGGAAAGAACGGTCAGGCGAGGCAAGGCTAAGGCATGACAACGCAAGGCTAGGCAATGCACGGAAAGCAAGCAAAGAGTAACGGAACGCAAGGAAGGCAAGGGAAAGCAAGGGAAGGCAAGGGTAACGGAAGGAACGGCACGGCAAGGGGTAACAAGGCTAAGGCACGACAACGCAGGGCTAGGCAATGCACGGCAAGGCAAGGAAAGGGTAACGGAAGGAAAGGAAGGTAAGGCAAAGCCAGGCAAGGCAAGTGTAACAAAAGGAAAGCCACGGCAAGGGGAAACAAGGCTAAGGCACGAAAACGCACGGCTAGGCAATGTACGGCAACGCAAGGAAAGGGTAACGCAAGGCAAGGCACGGTGAGGCTAGGCAAGGCTAATGCACGGCAACGCAAGGCTAGGCAATGCACGACAATGCAAGGAAAGTTTAAAGCAAAGGAAGGTACGGTCAGGCGAGATAAGGCTAAGGCACGACAACGCAAGGCTAGGCAATGCAGGGAAGGGAAGCAAAGAGCAACGGAAGGTAAGCAAGGCAAGGAAAAGCAAGGAAAGGCAAGGGTAACGGAAGGAACGGCACGGCAAGGGGAAACAAGGCTAAGGCACGGCAACGCAGGCTAGGCAATGCACGGCAAGGCAAGGAAAGGGTAACGCATGGGAAAGCACGGTCAGGCGAGGCAAGGCTAAGGCACGACAACGCAAGGCTAGGCAATGCACGGAAGGCAAGCAAAGAGTAACGGAAGGAAAGGAAAGCATGGGAAAGTAAGGAAAGGCAAGTGTAACGGAATGAACGGCACGGCAAGGGGAAACAAGGCTAATGCACGACAACGCACGCTAGGCAATGCACGGAAAGGCAAGGAAAGGGTAACGCATGGGAAAGCAAGGTCAGGCGAGGCAAGGCTAGGGCACGGCAACGCAAGGCTAGGCAATGCACGACAATGTAAGGAAAGCTTCAAGCAAAGGAAGGCACGGTCAGGCGAGATAAGGCTAAGGCACGACAACGCAAGGGTAGGCAATGCAGGGAAGGGAAGCAAAGAGTAACGGAAGGTAAGCAAGGCAAGGAAAAGCAAGGAAAGGCAAGTGTAACGGAAGGAACGGCACGGCAAGGGGAAACAAGGCTAAGGCACGGCAACGCACGCTAGGCAATGCACGGCAAGGCAAGTAAAGGGGAACGCATGGGAAAGCACGGTCAGGCGAGGCAAGGCTAAGGCATGACAACGCAAGGCTAAGCCATGCACGGAAAGCAAGCAAAGAGTAACGGAACGCAAGGAAGGCAAGGGAAAGCAAGGGAAGGCAAGGGTAACGGAAGGAAAAGCACGGAAAGGGGTAACAAGGCTAAGGCACGACAACGCAGGGCTAGACAATGCACGTCAAGGCAAGGAAAGGGTAACGCAAGGGAAGGCACGGTCAGTTGAGGCAAGGTTAAGGCACGAAAATGCAAGGCTAGGCAATGCACGGAAGGCAAGGAAAGAGTAACGAAAGGCAAGGCACGGTCAGGCAAGGCAAGGAAAATGCACGACAACGCAAGGGTAGGCGCTGCACGGCAAGGAAACGAAAGAATAACGGAAAGAAAGGAAGGCAAGGCAAAGCCAGGCAAGGCAAGTGTAACAAAAGGCACGCAACGGCAAGGGGAAACAAGGCTAAGGCACGGCAACACTCGGCTAGGAAATGCACGGCAAGGCAAGGAAAGGGTAACGCAAGTCAAGGCACGGTGAGGCTAGGCAAGGCTAATGCACGACAACGCAAGGCTAGGCAATGCACGACAATGCCAGGAAAGCTTAAAGCAAAGGAAGGCACGGTCAGGCGAGATAAGGCTAAGGCACGACAACGCAAGGCTAGGCAAGGCACAGAAGGCAAGCAAAGAGTAACGGAAGGTAAGGAAGGCAAGGGAAAGCAAGGAAAGGCAATGGTAACGGAAGGAACGGCACGGCAAGGGGAAACAAGGCTAAGGCACGACAACGCACGGCTAGGCAATGCACGGCAAGGCAAGGAAAGGGTAACGCAAGGCAAGGCACGGTGAGGCGAGGCAAGGCTAAGGCACGACAACGCAAGGCTACGCAATGCACGGAAGGCAAGCAAAGAGTAACGGAAGTTAAGGAAGGCAAGGGAAAGGAAAGAAAGGCAAGTGTAACGGAAGGAACGGCACGGCAAGGGGAAACAAGGCTAAGGCACGACAACGAACGGCTAGGCAATGCATGGCAAGGCAAGCAAAGGGTAACGCAAGGCAAGGCCCGTTGAGGCTAGGCAAGGCTAATGCACGACAACGCAAGGGTAGGCACTGCACGGCAAGGAAAGGAAAGAATAACGGAAAGAAAGGAAGGCAAGGCAAAGCCAGGCAAGGCAAGTGTAACAAAAGGCACGCAACGGCCAGGGGAAACAAGGCTAAGGCACGACAACTCAGGGCTACGCAATGCACGGCAAGGTAATGAAAGGGTAACGCAGGGGAAGGCACGGTCAGGTGAGGCAAGGATAAGGCACGACAATGCAAGGCTAAGCAATGTACGGCAAGGCAAGGAAAGAGTAACGGAAGGAAAGGAAGGTAAGGCAAAGCCAGGCAAGGCACGTGTAACAAAAGGAACGCCACGGCAAGGGGAAACAAGGCTAAGGCACGACAACGCACGGCTAGGCAATGCACGGCAACGCAAGGAAAGGGTAACGCAAGGCAAGGCACGGTGAGGCTAGGCAAGGCTAATGCACGACAAGGCAAGGCTAGGCAATGCACGACAATGCAAGGAAAGCTTAAAGCAAAGGAAGGCACGGTCAGGCGAGATAAGGCTAATGCACGACAACTCAAGGGTAGGCACTGCACGGCAAGGAAAGGAAAGAATAACGTAAGGTAAGCAAGGCAAGGAAAAGCAAGGAAAGGTAAGGGTAACAGTAGGAAAGGCACGGCAAAGGGAAACAAGGCTAAGGCACGACAACGCACGCTAGGCAATGCACGGCAAGGCAAGGAAAGGGTAACGCATGGGAAAGCACGGTCAGGCGAGGCAAGCCTAAGGCATGACAACGCAAGGTTAGGCAACGCACGGAAAGCAAGCAAGGAGTAACGGAACGCAAGGAAGGCAAGGGAAAGCGAGGGAAGGCAAGGGTAACGGAAGGAACAGCACGGCAAGGGGTAACAAGGCTAATGCACGACAACTCAAGGGTAGGCACTGCACGGCAAGGAAAGGAAAGAATAACGGAAAGAAAGGAAGGCAAGGCAAAGCCAGACAAGGCAAGTGTAACAAAAGGCACGCAACGGTAAGGGGAAACAAGGCTAAGGCACGACAACGCAGGGCTAGGCAATGCACGGCAAGGCAAGGAAAGGGTAACGCAAGGGAAGGCACGGTCAGTTGAGGCAAGGATAAGGCACGAAAATGCAAGGCTAGGCAATGCACGGCAAGGCAAGGAAAGAGTAACGGAAGGAAAGGAAGGCAAGGCAAAGCCAGGCAAGGCAAGTGTAACAAAAGGCACGCCACGGCAACGGGAAACAAGGCTAAGGCACGACAACGCACGGCTAGGCAATGCACGGCAAGGCAAGGAAAGGGTAACGCAAGGCAAGGCACGGTGAGGCTAGGCAAGGCAATTGCACGACAATGCAAGGCTAGGCAATGCACGGAAGGCAAGGAAAGAGTAACGAAAGGCAAGGCACGGTCAGGCAAGGCAAGGAAAATGCACGACAACGCAAGGGTAGGCGCTGCACGGCAATTAAATGAAAGAATAACGGAAAGAAAGGAAGGCAAGGCAAAGCCAGGCAAGGCAAGTGTAACAAAAGGCACGCAACGGCAAGGGGAAACAAGGCTAAGGCACGACAACTCACGGCTAGGAAATGCACGGCAAGGCAAGGAAAGGGTAACGCAAGGCAAGGCACGGTGAGGCTAGGCAAGGCTAATGCACGACAACGCAAGGCTAGGCAATGCACGGAAGGCAAGGAAACAGTAACGAAAGGCAAGGCACGGTCAGGCAAGGCAAGGAAAATGCACGACAACGCAAGGGTAGGCGCTGCACGGCAAGGAAAGGAAAGAATAACGGAAAGAAAGGAAGGCAAGGCAAAGCCAGGCAAGGCAAGTGTAACAAAAGGCACGCAACGGCAAGGGGAAAGAAGGCTAAGGCACGACAACACACTGCTAGGAAATGCACGGCAAGGCAAGGAAAGGGTAACGCAAGGCAAGGCACGGTGAGGCTAGGCAAGGCTAATGCACGAAAACGCAAGGCTAGGCAATGCACGGAAATCAAGCAAAGAGTAACGGAACGCAAGGAAGGCAAGGGAAAGCAAGGGAAGGCAAGGGTAACGGAAGTAACGGCACGGCACGGGGTAACAAGGCTAAGGCACGACAACACACGGCTAGGAAATGCACGGCAAGGCAAGGAAAGGGCAACGCAAGGCAAGGCACGGTGAGGCTAGGCAAGGATAATGCACGACAACGCAAGGCTAGGCAATGCACGACAATGCAAGGAAACCTTAAAGCAAAGGAAGGCACGGTCAGGCGAGATAAGGCTAAGGCACGACAACGCAAGGCTAGTCAATGCAGGGAAGGCAAGCAAAGAGTAACGGAAGGTAAGGAAGGCAAGGGAAAGCAAGGAAAGGCAATGGTAACGGAAGGAACGGCACGGCAAGGGGAAACAAGGCTAAGGCACCAAACGCACGCTAGGCAATGCACGCAAGGCAAGTAAAGGGTAACGCATGGGAAAGAACGGTCAGGCGAGGCAAGGCTAAGGCATGACAACACAAGGCTAGGCAATGCACGGAAAGCAAGCAAAGAGTAACGGAACGCAAGGAAGGCAAGGGAAAGCAAGGGAAGGCAAGGGTAACGGAAGGAACGGCACGGCAAGGGGTAACAAGGCTAAGGCACGAAAACGCAGGGCTAGGCAATGCACGGCAAGGCAAGGAAAGGGTAACGGAAGGAAAGGAAGGTAAGGCAAAGCCAGGCAAGGCAAGTGTAACAAAAGGAAAGCCACGGCAAGGGGAAACAAGGCTAAGGCACGACAACGCACGGCTAGGCAATGCACGGCAACGCAAGGAAAGGGTAACGCAAGGCAAGGCACGGTGAGGCTAGGCAAGGCTAATGCACGACAACGCAAGGCTAGGCAATGCACGACAATGCAAGGAAAGCTTAAAGCAAAGGAAGGTACGGTCAGGCGAGAAAAGGCTAAGGCACGACAACGCAAGGCTAGGCAATGCAGGGAAGGGACGCAAAGAGCAACGGAAGGTAAGCAAGGCAAGGAAAAGCAAGGAAAGGCAAGTGTAACGGAAGGAACGGCACGGCAAGGGGAAACAAGGCTAAGGCACGACAACTCAGGGCTACGCAATGCACGGCAAGGCAATGAAAGGGTAACGCAGGGGAAGGCACGGTCAGGTGAGGCAAGGCTAAGGCACGACAACGCAAGGCTAGGCCAAGCACGGAAGGCAAGCAAAGAGTAACGGAAGGTAAGGAAAGCATGGGAAAGCAAGGAAAGGCAAGTGTAACGGAATGAACGTCACGGCAAGGGGAAACAAGGCTAAGGCACGACAACGCACGCTAGGCAATGCACGGAAAGGCAAGGAAAGGGTAACGCATGGGAAAGCAAGGTCAGGCGAGGCAAGGCTAGGGCACGACAACGCAAGGCTAGGCAATGCACGACAATGCAAGGAAACCTTAAAGCAAAGGAAGGCACGGTCAGGCGAGATAAGGCTAAGGCACGACAACGCAAGGCTAGGCAATGCAGGGAAGGCAAGCAAAGAGTAACGGAAGGTAAGGAAGGCAAGGGAAAGCAAGGAAAGGCAATGGTAACGGAAGGAACGGCACGGCAAGGGGAAACAAGGCTAAGGCACCAAACGCACGCTAGGCAATGCACGCAAGCCAAGGAAAGGGTAACGCATGGGAAAGAACGGTCAAGCGAGGCAAGGCTAAGGCATGACAACGCAAGGCTAGGCAATGCACGGAAAGCAAGCAAAGAGTAACGGAACGCAAGGAAGGCAAGGGAAAGCAAGGGAAGGCAAGGGTAACGGAAGGAATGGCACGGCAAGGGGTAACAAGGCTAAGGCACGACAACGCAGGGCTAGGCAATGCACGGCAAGGCATGGAAAGGGTAACGGAAGGAAAGGAAGGTAAGGCAAAGCCAGGCAAGGCAAGTGTAACAAAAGGAAAGCCACGGCAAGGGGAAACAAGGCTAAGGCACGACAACGCACGGCTAGGCAATGCACGGCAACGCAAGGAAAGGGTAACGCAAGGCAAGGCACGGTGAGGCTAGGCAAGGCTAATGCACGACAACGCAAGGCTAGGCAATGCACGACAATGCAAGGAAAGCTTAAAGCAAAGGAAGGTACGGTCAGGCGAGATAAGGCTAAGGCACGACAACGCAAGGCTAGGCAATGCAGGGAAGGGACGCAAAGAGCAACGGAAGGTAAGCAAGGCAAGGAAAAGCAAGGAAAGGCAAGGGTAACGGAAGGAACGGCACGGCAAGGGGAAACAAGGCTAAGGCACGGCAACGCAGGCTAGGCAATGCACGGCAAGGCAAGGAAAGGGTAACGCATGGGAAAGCACGGTCAAGCGAGGCAAGGCTAAGGCACGACAACGCAAGGCTAGGCCAAGCACGGAAGGCAAGCAAAGAGTAACGGAAGGTAAGGAAAGCATGGGAAAGCAAGGAAAGGCAAGTGTAACGGAATGAACGGCACGGCAAGGGGAAACAAGGCTAAGGCACGACAACGCACGCTAGGCAATGCACGGAAAGGCAAGGAAAGGGTAACGCATGGGAAAGCAAGGTCAGGCGAGGCAAGGCTAGGGCACGACAACGCAAGGCTAGGCAATGCACGACAATGCAAGGAAACCTTAAAGCAAAGGAAGGCACGGTCAGGCGAGATAAGGCTAAGGCACGACAACGCAAGGCTAGGCAATGCAGGGAAGGCAAGCAAAGAGTAACGGAAGGTAAGGAAGGCAAGGGAAAGCAAGGAAAGGCAATGGTAACGGAAGGAACGGCACGGCAAGGGGAAACAAGGCTAAGGCACCAAACGCACGCTAGGCAATGCACGCAAGCCAAGGAAAGGGTAACGCATGGGAAAGAACGGTCAGGCGAGGCAAGGCTAAGGCATGACAACGCAAGGCTAGGCAATGCACGGAAAGCAAGCAAAGAGTAACGGAACGCAAGGAAGGCAAGGGAAAGCAAGGGAAGGCAAGGGTAACGGAAGGAATGGCACGGCAAGGGGTAACAAGGCTAAGGCACGACAACGCAGGGCTAGGCAATGCACGGCAAGGCATGGAAAGGGTAACGGAAGGAAAGGAAGGTAAGGCAAAGCCAGGCAAGGCAAGTGTAACAAAAGGAAAGCCACGGCAAGGGGAAACAAGGCTAAGGCACGACAACGCACGGCTAGGCAATGCACGGCAACGCAAGGAAAGGGTAACGCAAGGCAAGGCACGGTGAGGCTAGGCCAGGCTAATGCACGACAACGCAAGGCTAGGCAATGCACGACAATGCAAGGAAAGCTTAAAGCAAAGGAAGGCACGGTCAGGCGAGATAAGGCTAAGGCACGACAACGCAAGGCTAGGCAATGCAGGGAAGGGAAGCAAAGAGCAACGGAAGGTAAGCAAGGCAAGGAAAAGCAAGGAAAGGCAAGGGTAACGGAAGGAACGGCACGGCAAGGGGAAACAAGGCTAAGGCACGGCAACGCAGGCTAGGCAATGCACGGCAAGGCAAGGAAAGGTTAACGCATGGGAAAGCACGGTCAGGCGAGGCAAGGCTAAGGCACGACAACGCAAGGCTAGGCAATGCACGGAAGGCAAGCAAAGAGTAACGGGCGGTAAGGAAAGCATGGGAAAGCAAGGAAAGGCAAGTGTAACGGAATGAACGGCACGGCAAGGGGAAACAAGGCTAAGGCACGACAACGCACGCTAGGCAATGCACGGAAAGGCAAGGAAAGGGTAACGCATGGGAAAGCAAGGTCAGGCGAAGCAAGGCTAGGGCACGACAACGCAAGGCTAGGCAATGCACGACAATGCAAGGAAAGCTTAAAGCAAAGGAAGGCACGGTCAGGCGAGATAAGGCTAAGGCACGACAACGCAAGGCTAGGCAATGCAGGGAAGGGAAGCAAGGAGTAACGGAAGGTAAGCAAGGCAAGGAAAAGCAAGGAAAGGCAAGTGTAACGGAAGGAACGGCACGGCAAGGGGAAACAAGGCTAAGGCACGACAACGCACGCTAGGCAATGCACGGCAAGGCAAGTAAAGGGGAACGCATGGGAAAGCACGGTCAGGCGAGGCAAGGCTAAGGCATGACAACGCAAGGCTAGGCAATGCAGGGAAGGGAAGCAAAGAGTAACGGAAGGTAAGCAAGGCAAGGAAAAGCAAGGAAAGGCAAGTGTAACGGAAGGAACGGCACGGAAAGGGGTAACAAGGCTAAGGCACGACAACGCAGGGCTAGACAATGCACGTCAAGGCAAGGAAAGGGTAACGCAAGGGAAGGCACGGTCAGTTGAGGCAAGGTTAAGGCACGAAAATGCAAGGCTAGGCAATGCACGGCAAGGCAAGGAAAGAGTAACGGAAGGAAAGGAAGGCAAGGCAAAGCCAGGCAAGGCAAGTGTAACAAAAGGCACGCCACGGCAAGGGGTAACAAGGCTAAGGCACGACAACGCACGGCTAGGCAATGCACGGCAAGGCAAGGAAAGGGTAACGCAAGGCAAGGCACGGTGAGGCTAGTCAAGGCTAATGCACGACAACGCAAGGCTAGGCAATGCACGGAAGGCAAGGAAAGAGTAACGAAAGGCAAGGCACGGTCAGGCAAGGCAAGGAAAATGCACGACAACGCAAGGGTAGGCGCTGCACGGCAAGGAAACGAAAGAATAACGGAAAGAAAGGAAGGCAAGGCAAAGCCAGGCAAGGCAAGTGTAAGAAAAGGCACGCAACGGCAAGGGGAAACAAGGCTAAGGCACGACAACACACGGCTAGGAAATGCACGGCAAGGCAAGGCAAGGGTAACGCAAGGCAAGGCACGGTGAGGCTAGGCAAGGCTAATGCACGACAACGCAAGGCTAGGCAATGCACGACAATGCCAGGAAAGCTTAAAGCAAAGGAAGGCACGGTCAGGCGAGATAAGGCTAAGGCACGACAACGCAAGGCTAGGCAAGGCACAGAAGGCAAGCAAAGTGTAACGGAAGGTAAGGAAGGCAAGGGAAAGCAAGGAAAGGCAATGGTAACGGAAGGAACGGCACGGCAAGGGGAAACAAGGCTAAGGCACGACAACGCACGCTAGGCAATGCACGGCAAGGTAAGGAAAGGGTAACGCATGGGAAAGCACGGTCAGGCGAGGCAAGGCTATGGCACGACAACGCAAGGCTAGGCAATGCACGGAAGGCAAGCAAAGAGTAACGGAAGTTAAGGAAGGCAAGGGAAAGGAAAGAAAGGCAAGTGTAACGGAAGGAACGGCACGGCAAGGGGAAACAAGGCTAAGGCACGACAACGAACGGCTAGGCAATGCACGGCAAGGCAAGGAAAGGGCAACGAAAGGCAAGGCACGGTGTGGCTAGGCAAGGATAATGCACGACAACGCAAGCCTAGGCAATGCAGGGAAGGCAAGCAAAGAGTAACGGAAGGTAAGGAAGGCAAGGGAAAGCAAGGAAAGGCAATGGTAACGGAAGGAACGGCACGGCAAGTGGAAACAAGGCTAAGGCACGGCAACGCAGGCTAGGCAATGCACGGCAAGGCAAGGAAAGGGTAACGCATGGGAAAGCACGGTCAGGCGAGGCAAGGCTAAGGCACGACAACGCAAGGCTAGGCAATACACGGAAGGCAAGCAAAGAGTAACGGAAGGTAAGGAAGGCAACGGAAAGCAAGGAAAAGCAAGTGTAACGGAAGGAACCGCACGGCAAGGGGAAACAAGGCTAAGGCACGACAACGCACGCTAGGCAATGCACGGCAAGGCAAGTAAAGGGGAACGCATGGGAAAGCACGGTCAGGCGAGGCAAGGCTAAGGCATGACAACGCAAGGCTAAGCCATGCACGGAAAGCAAGCAAAGAGTAACGGAACGCAAGGAAGGCAAGGGAAAGCAAGGGAAGGCAAGGGTAACGGAAGGAACGGCACGGAAAGGGGTAACAAGGTTAAGGCACGACAACGCAGGGCTAGACAATGCACGTCAAGGCAAGGAAAGGGTAACGCAAGGGAAGGCACGGTCAGTTGAGGCAAGGTTAAGGCACGAAAATGCAAGGCTAGGCAATGCACGGCAAGGCAAGGAAAGAGTAACGGAAGGAAAGGAAGGCAAGGCAAAGCCAGGCAAGGCAAGTGTAACAAAAGGCACGCAACGGCAAGGGGAAACAAGGCTAAGGCACGACAACTCACGGCTAGGAAATGCACGGCAAGGCAAGGAAAGGGTAACGCAAGGCAAGGCACGGTGAGGCTAGGCAAGGCTAATGCACGACAACGCAAGGCTAGGCAATGCACGGAAGGCAAGGAAAGAGTAACGAAAGGCAAGGCACGGTCAGGCAAGGCAAGGAAAATGCACGACAACGCAAGGGTAGGCGCTGCACGGCAAGGAAAGGAAAGAATAACGGAAAGAAAGGAAGGCAAGGCAAAGCCAGGCAAGGTAAGTGTAACAAAAGGCACGCAACGGCAAGGGGAAACAAGGCTAAGGCACGACAACACTCGGCTAGGAAATGCACGGCAAGGCAAGGAAAGGGTAACGCAAGGCAAGGCACGGTGAGGCTAGGCAAGGCTAATGCACGACAACGCAAGGCTAGGCAATGCACGACAATGCCAGGAAAGCTTAAAGCAAAGGAAGGCACGGTCAGGCGAGATAAGGCTAAGGCACGACAACGCAAGGCTAGGCAAGGCACAGAAGGCAAGCAAAGAGTAACGGAAGGTAAGGAAGGCAAGGGAAAGCAAGGAAAGGCAATGGTAACGGAAGGAACGGCACGGCAAGTGGAAACAAGGCTAAGGCACGACAACGCACGCTAGGCAATGCACGGCAAGGTAAGGAAAGGGTAACGCATGGGAAAGCACGGTCAGGCGAGGCAAGGCTATGGCACGACAACGCAAGGCTACGCAATGCACGGAAGGCAAGCAAAGAGTAACGGAAGTTAAGGAAGGCAAGGGAAAGGAAAGAAAGGCAAGTGTAACGGAAGGAACGGCACGGCAAGGGGAAACAAGGCTAAGGCACGACAACGAACGGCTAGGCAATGCATGGCAAGGCAAGCAAAGGGTAACGCAAGGCAAGGCCCGTTGAGGCTAGGCAAGGCTAATGCACGACAACGCAAGGGTAGGCACTGCACGGCAAGGAAAGGAAAGAATAACGGAAAGAAAGGAAGGCAAGGCAAAGCCAGGCAAGGCAAGTGTAACAAAAGGCACGCAACGGCCAGGGGAAACAAGGCTAAGGCACGACAACTCAGGGCTACGCAATGCACGGCAAGGCAATGAAAGGGTAACGCAGGGGAAGGCACGGTCAGGTGAGGCAAGGATAAGGCACGACAATGCAAGGCTAAGCAATGTACGGCAAGGCAAGGAAAGAGTAACGGAAGGAAAGGAAGGTAAGGCAAAGCCAGGCAAGGCACGTGTAACAAAAGGAACGCCACGGCAAGGGGAAACAAGGCTAAGGCACGACAACGCACGGCTAGGCAATGCACGGCAACGCAAGGAAAGGGTAACGCAAGGCAAGGCACTGTGAGGCTAGGCAAGGCTAATGCACGACAAGGCAAGGCTAGGCAATGCACGACAATGCAAGGAAAGCTTAAAGCAAAGGAAGGCACGGTCAGGCGAGATAAGTCTAAGGCACGACAACGCAAGGCTAGGCAATGCAGGGAAGGGAAGCAAAGAGTAACGTAAGGTAAGCAAGGCAAGGAAAAGCAAGGAAAGGTAAGGGTAACAGTAGGAAAGGCACGGCAAAGGGAAACAAGGCTAAGGCACGACAACGCACGCTAGGCAATGCACGGCAAGGCAAGGAAAGGGTAACGCATGGGAAAGCACGGTCAGGCGAGGCAAGCCTATGGCATGACAACGCAAGGCTAGGCAATGCACGGAAAGCAAGCAAAGAGTAACGGAACGCAAGGAAGGCAAGGGAAAGCGAGGGAAGGCAAGGGTAACGGAAGGAACAGCACGGCAAGGGGTAACAAGGCTAATGCACGACAACTCAAGGGTAGGCACTGCACGGCAAGGAAAGGAAAGAATAACGGAAAGAAAGGAAGGCAAGGCAAAGCCAGACAAGGCAAGTGTAACAAAAGGCACGCAACGGCAAGGGGAAACAAGGCTAAGGCACGACAACGCAGGGCTAGGCAATGCACGGCAAGGCAAGGAAAGGGTAACGCAAGGGAAGGCACGGTCAGTTGAGGCAAGGATAAGGCACGAAAATGCAAGGCTAGGCAATGCACGGCAAGGCAAAGAAAGAGTAACGGAAGGAAAGGAAGGCAAGGCAAAGCCAGGCAAGGCAAGTGTAACAAAAGGCACGCCACGGCAAGGGGAAACAAGGCTAAGGCACGACAACGCACGGCTAGGCAATGCACGGCAAGGCAAGGAAAGGGTAACGCAAGGCAAGGCACGGTGAGGCTAGGCAAGGCAATTGCACGACAACGCAAGGCTAGGCAATGCACGGAAGGCAAGGAAAGAGTAACGAAAGGCAAGGCACGGTCAGGCAAGGCAAGGAAAATGCACGACAACGCAAGGGTAGGCGCTGCACGGCAATTAAATGAAAGAATAACGGAAAGAAAGGAAGGCAAGGCAAAGCCAGGCAAGGCAAGTGTAACAAAAGGCACGCAACGGCAAGGGGAAACAACGCTAAGGCACGACAACTCACGGCTAGGAAATGCACGGCAAGGCAAGGAAAGGGTAACGCAAGGCAAGGCACGGTGAGGCTAGGCAAGGCTAATGCACGACAACGCAAGGCTAGGCAATGCAC
Organism: Macrotis lagotis; assembly: GCF_037893015.1. Classification (NCBI taxonomy): domain Eukaryota; kingdom Metazoa; phylum Chordata; class Mammalia; order Peramelemorphia; family Peramelidae; genus Macrotis; species Macrotis lagotis. The sequence goes on along the minus strand of NW_027422043.1, from coordinate 92,461 downwards.
GGAAGGCAAGGAAACAGTAACGAAAGGCAAGGCACGGTCAGGCAAGGCAAGGAAAATGCACGACAACGCAAGGGTAGGCGCTGCACGGCAAGGAAAGGAAAGAATAACGGAAAGAAAGGAAGGCAAGGCAAAGCCAGGCAAGGCAAGTGTAACAAAAGGCACGCAACGGCAAGGGGAAAGAAGGCTAAGGCACGACAACACACTGCTAGGAAATGCACGGCAAGGCAAGGAAAGGGTAACGCAAGGCAAGGCACGGTGAGGCTAGGCAAGGCTAATGCACGAAAACGCAAGGCTAGGCAATGCACGGAAATCAAGCAAAGAGTAACGGAACGCAAGGAAGGCAAGGGAAAGCAAGGGAAGGCAAGGGTAACGGAAGTAACGGCACGGCACGGGGTAACAAGGCTAACGCACGACAACACACGGCTAGGAAATGCACGGCAAGGCAAGGAAAGGGCAACGCAAGGCAAGGCACGGTGAGGCTAGGCAAGGATAATGCACGACAACGCAAGGCTAGGCAATGCACGACAATGCAAGGAAACCTTAAAGCAAAGGAAGGCACGGTCAGGCGAGATAAGGCTAAGGCACGACAACGCAAGGCTAGTCAATGCAGGGAAGGCAAGCAAAGAGTAACGGAAGGTAAGGAAGGCAAGGGAAAGCAAGGAAAGGCAATGGTAACGGAAGGAACGGCACGGCAAGGGGAAACAAGGCTAAGGCACCAAACGCACGCTAGGCAATGCACGCAAGGCAAGTAAAGGGTAACGCATGGGAAAGAACGGTCAGGCGAGGCAAGGCTAAGGCATGACAACACAAGGCTAGGCAATGCACGGAAAGCAAGCAAAGAGTAACGGAACGCAAGGAAGGCAAGGGAAAGCAAGGGAAGGCAAGGGTAACGGAAGGAACGGCACGGCAAGGGGTAACAAGGCTAAGGCACGACAACGCAGGGCTAGGCAATGCACGGCAAGGCAAGGAAAGGGTAACGGAAGGAAAGGAAGGTAAGGCAAAGCCAGGCAAGGCAAGTGTAACAAAAGGAAAGCCACGGCAAGGGGAAACAAGGCTAAGGCACGACAACGCACGGCTAGGCAATGCACGGCAACGCAAGGAAAGGGTAACGCAAGGCAAGGCACGGTGAGGCTAGGCAAGGCTAATGCACGACAACGCAAGGCTAGGCAATGCACGACAATGCAAGGAAAGCTTAAAGCAAAGGAAGGTACGGTCAGGCGAGATAAGGCTAAGGCACGACAACGCAAGGCTAGGCAATGCAGGGAAGGGACGCAAAGAGCAACGGAAGGTAAGCAAGGCAAGGAAAAGCAAGGAAAGGCAAGGAAAGGCAAGGGACGACAGAAGGAAGGCACGGCAAGGGGAAACAAGTCTAAGGCACGACAACGCACGCTAGGCAATGCACGGCAAGGCAAGGAAAGGGTAACGCATGGGAAAGCACGCTCCAGCGAGGCAAGGCTAAGGCACGACAACGCAAGGCTAGGCCAAGCACGGAAGGCAAGCAAAGAGTAACGGAAGGTAAGGAAAGCATGGGAAAGCAAGGAAAGGCAAGTGTAACGGAATGAACGGCACGGCAAGGGGAAACAAGGCTAAGGCACGACAACGCACGCTAGGCAATGCACGGAAAGGCAAGGAAAGGGTAACGCATGGGAAAGCAAGGTCAGGCGAGGCAAGGCTAGGGCACGACAACGCAAGGCTAGGCAATGCACGACAATGCAAGGAAACCTTAAAGCAAAGGAAGGCACGGTCAGGCGAGATAAGGCTAAGGCACGACAACGCAAGGCTAGGCAATGCAGGGAAGGCAAGCAAAGAGTAACGGAAGGTAAGGAAGGCAAGGGAAAGCAAGGAAAGGCAATGGTAACGGAAGGAACGGCACGGCAAGGGGAAACAAGGCTAAGGCACCAAACGCACGCTAGGCAATGCACGCAAGCCAAGGAAAGGGTAACGCATGGGAAAGAACGGTCAGGCGAGGCAAGGCTAAGGCATGACAACGCAAGGCTAGGCAATGCACGGAAAGCAAGCAAAGAGTAACGGAACGCAAGGAAGGCAAGGGAAAGCAAGGGAAGGCAAGGGTAACGGAAGGAATGGCACGGCAAGGGGTAACAAGGCTAAGGCACGACAACGCAGGGCTAGGCAATGCACGGCAAGGCATGGAAAGGGTAACGGAAGGAAAGGAAGGTAAGGCAAAGCCAGGCAAGGCAAGTGTAACAAAAGGAAAGCCACGGCAAGGGGAAACAAGGCTAAGGCACGACAACGCACGGCTAGGCAATGCACGGCAACGCAAGGAAAGGGTAACGCAAGGCAAGGCACGGTGAGGCTAGGCCAGGCTAATGCACGACAACGCAAGGCTAGGCAATGCACGACAATGCAAGGAAAGCTTAAAGCAAAGGAAGGCACGGTCAGGCGAGATAAGGCTAAGGCACGACAACGCAAGGCTAGGCAATGCAGGGAAGGGAAGCAAAGAGCAACGGAAGGTAAGCAAGGCAAGGAAAAGCAAGGAAAGGCAAGGGTAACGGAAGGAACGGCACGGCAAGGGGAAACAAGGCTAAGGCACGGCAACGCAGGCTAGGCAATGCACGGCAAGGCAAGGAAAGGTTAACGCATGGGAAAGCACGGTCAGGCGAGGCAAGGCTAAGGCACGACAACGCAAGGCTAGGCAATGCACGGAAGGCAAGCAAAGAGTAACGGACGGTAAGGAAAGCATGGGAAAGCAAGGAAAGGCAAGTGTAACGGAATGAACGGCACGGCAAGGGGAAACAAGGCTAAGGCACGACAACGCACGCTAGGCAATGCACGGAAAGGCAAGGAAAGGGTAACGCATGGGAAAGCAAGGTCAGGCGAGGCAAGGCTAGGGCACGACAACGCAAGGCTAGGCAATGCACGACAATGCAAGGAAAGCTTAAAGCAAAGGAAGGCACGGTCAGGCGAGATAAGGCTAAGGCACGACAACGCAAGGCTAGGCAATGCAGGGAAGGGAAGCAAGGAGTAACGGAAGGTAAGCAAGGCAAGGAAAAGCAAGGAAAGGCAAGTGTAACGGAAGGAACGGCACGGCAAGGGGAAACAAGGCTAAGGCACGACAACGCACGCTAGGCAATGCACGGCAAGGCAAGTAAAGGGGAACGCATGGGAAAGCACGGTCAGGCGAGGCAAGGCTAAGGCATGACAACGCAAGGCTAGGCAATGCAGGGAAGGGAAGCAAAGAGTAACGGAAGGTAAGCAAGGCAAGGAAAAGCAAGGAAAGGCAAGTGTAACGGAAGGAACGGCACGGAAAGGGGTAACAAGGCTAAGGCACGACAACGCAGGGCTAGACAATGCACGTCAAGGCAAGGAAAGGGTAACGCAAGGGAAGGCACGGTCAGTTGAGGCAAGGTTAAGGCACGAAAATGCAAGGCTAGGCAATGCACGGCAAGGCAAGGAAAGAGTAACGGAAGGAAAGGAAGGCAAGGCAAAGCCAGGCAAGGCAAGTGTAACAAAAGGCACGCCACGGCAAGGGGTAACAAGGCTAAGGCACGACAACGCACGGCTAGGCAATGCACGGCAAGGCAAGGAAAGGGTAACGCAAGGCAAGGCACGGTGAGGCTAGTCAAGGCTAATGCACGACAACGCAAGGCTAGGCAATGCACGGAAGGCAAGGAAAGAGTAACGAAAGGCAAGGCACGGTCAGGCAAGGCAAGGAAAATGCACGACAACGCAAGGGTAGGCGCTGCACGGCAAGGAAACGAAAGAATAACGGAAAGAAAGGAAGGCAAGGCAAAGCCAGGCAAGGCAAGTGTAACAAAAGGCACGCAACGGCAAGGGGAAACAAGGCTAAGGCACGACAACACACGGCTAGGAAATGCACGGCAAGGCAAGGCAAGGGTAACGCAAGGCAAGGCACGGTGAGGCTAGGCAAGGCTAATGCACGACAACGCAAGGCTAGGCAATGCACGACAATGCCAGGAAAGCTTAAAGCAAAGGAAGGCACGGTCAGGCGAGATAAGGCTAAGGCACGACAACGCAAGGCTAGGCAAGGCACAGAAGGCAAGCAAAGTGTAACGGAAGGTAAGGAAGGCAAGGGAAAGCAAGGAAAGGCAATGGTAACGGAAGGAACGGCACGGCAAGGGGAAACAAGGCTAAGGCACGACAACGCACGCTAGGCAATGCACGGCAAGGTAAGGAAAGGGTAACGCATGGGAAAGCACGGTCAGGCGAGGCAAGGCTATGGCACGACAACGCAAGGCTAGGCAATGCACGGAAGGCAAGCAAAGAGTAACGGAAGTTAAGGAAGGCAAGGGAAAGGAAAGAAAGGCAAGTGTAACGGAAGGAACGGCACGGCAAGGGGAAACAAGGCTAAGGCACGACAACGAACGGCTAGGCAATGCACGGCAAGGCAAGGAAAGGGCAACGAAAGGCAAGGCACGGTGTGGCTAGGCAAGGATAATGCACGACAACGCAAGGCTAGGCAATGCACGACAATGCAAGGAAACCTTAAAGCAAAGGAAGGCACGGTCAGGCGAGATAAGGCTAAGGCACGACAACGCAAGGCTAGGCAATGCAGGGAAGGCAAGCAAAGAGTAACGGAAGGTAAGGAAGGCAAGGGAAAGCAAGGAAAGGCAATGGTAACGGAAGGAACGGCACGGCAAGTGGAAACAAGGCTAAGGCACGGCAACGCAGGCTAGGCAATGCACGGCAAGGCAAGGAAAGGGTAACGCATGGGAAAGCACGGTCAGGCGAGGCAAGGCTAAGGCACGACAACGCAAGGCTAGGCAATACACGGAAGGCAAGCAAAGAGTAACGGAAGGTAAGGAAGGCAACGGAAAGCAAGGAAAAGCAAGTGTAACGGAAGGAACCGCACGGCAAGGGGAAACAAGGCTAAGGCACGACAACGCACGCTAGGCAATGCACGGCAAGGCAAGTAAAGGGGAACGCATGGGAAAGCACGGTCAGGCGAGGCAAGGCTAAGGCATGACAACGCAAGGCTAAGCCATGCACGGAAAGCAAGCAAAGAGTAACGGAACGCAAGGAAGGCAAGGGAAAGCAAGGGAAGGCAAGGGTAACGGAAGGAACGGCACGGAAAGTGGTAACAAGGCTAAGGCACGACAACGCAGGGCTAGACAATGCACGTCAAGGCAAGGAAAGGGTAACGCAAGGGAAGGCACGGTCAGTTGAGGCAAGGTTAAGGCACGAAAATGCAAGGCTAGGCAATGCACGGCAAGGCAAGGAAAGAGTAACGGAAGGAAAGGAAGGCAAGGCAAAGCCAGGCAAGGCAAGTGTAACAAAAGGCACGCAACGGCAAGGGGAAACAAGGCTAAGGCACGACAACTCACGGCTAGGAAATGCACGGCAAGGCAAGGAAAGGGTAACGCAAGGCAAGGCACGGTGAGGCTAGGCAAGGCTAATGCACGACAACGCAAGGCTAGGCAATGCACGGAAGGCAAGGAAAGAGTAACGAAAGGCAAGGCACGGTCAGGCAAGGCAAGGAAAATGCACGACAAAGCAAGGGTAGGCGATGCACGGCAAGGAAAGGAAAGAATAACGGAAAGAAAGGAAGGCAAGGCAAAGCCAGGCAAGGCAAGTGTAACAAAAGGCACGCAACGGCAAGGGGAAACAAGGCTAAGGCACGACAACACTCGGCTAGGAAATGCACGGCAAGGCAAGGAAAGGGTAACGCAAGGCAAGGCACGGTGAGGCTAGGCAAGGCTAATGCACGACAACGCAAGGCTAGGCAATGCACGACAATGCCAGGAAAGCTTAAAGCAAAGGAAGGCACGGTCAGGCGAGATAAGGCTAAGGCACGACAACGCAAGGCTAGGCAAGGCACAGAAGGCAAGCAAAGAGTAACGGAAGGTAAGGAAGGCAAGGGAAAGCAAGGAAAGGCAATGGTAACGGAAGGAACGGCACGGCAAGTGGAAACAAGGCTAAGGCACGACAACGCACGCTAGGCAATGCACGGCAAGGTAAGGAAAGGGTAACGCATGGGAAAGCACGGTCAGGCGAGGCAAGGCTATGGCACGACAACGCAAGGCTACGCAATGCACGGAAGGCAAGCAAAGAGTAACGGAAGTTAAGGAAGGCAAGGGAAAGGAAAGAAAGGCAAGTGTAACGGAAGGAACGGCACGGCAAGGGGAAACAAGGCTAAGGCACGACAACGAACGGCTAGGCAATGCATGGCAAGGCAAGCAAAGGGTAACGCAAGGCAAGGCCCGTTGAGGCTAGGCAAGGCTAATGCACGACAACGCAAGGGTAGGCACTGCACGGCAAGGAAAGGAAAGAATAACGGAAAGAAAGGAAGGCAAGGCAAAGCCAGGCAAGGCAAGTGTAACAAAAGGCACGCAACGGCCAGGGGAAACAAGGCTAAGGCACGACAACTCAGGGCTACGCAATGCACGGCAAGGCAATGAAAGGGTAACGCAGGGGAAGGCACGGTCAGGTGAGGCAAGGATAAGGCACGACAATGCAAGGCTAAGCAATGTACGGCAAGGCAAGGAAAGTGTAACGGAAGGAAAGGAAGGTAAGGCAAAGCCAGGCAAGGCACGTGTAACAAAAGGAACGCCACGGCAAGGGGAAACAAGGCTAAGGCACGACAACGCACGGCTAGGCAATGCACGGCAACGCAAGGAAAGGGTAACGCAAGGCAAGGCACGGTGAGGCTAGGCAAGGCTAATGCACGACAAGGCAAGGCTAGGCAATGCACGACAATGCAAGGAAAGCTTAAAGCAAAGGAAGGCACGGTCAGGCGAGATAAGGCTAAGGCACGACAACGCAAGGCTAGGCAATGCAGGGAAGGGAAGCAAAGAGTAACGTAAGGTAAGCAAGGCAAGGAAAAGCAAGGAAAGGTAAGGGTAACAGTAGGAAAGGCACGGCAAAGGGAAACAAGGCTAAGGCACGACAACGCACGCTAGGCAATGCACGGCAAGGCAAGGAAAGGGTAACGCATGGGAAAGCACGGTCAGGCGAGGCAAGCCTAAGGCATGACAACGCAAGGCTAGGCAATGCACGGAAAGCAAGCAAAGAGTAACGGAACGCAAGGAAGGCAAGGGAAAGCGAGGGAAGGCAAGGGTAACGGAAGGAACAGCACGGCAAGGGGTAACAAGGCTAATGCACGACAACTCAAGGGTAGGCACTGCACGGCAAGGAAAGGAAAGAATAACGGAAAGAAAGGAAGGCAAGGCAAAGCCAGACAAGGCAAGTGTAACAAAAGGCACGCAACGGCAAGGGGAAACAAGGCTAAGGCACGACAACGCAGGGCTAGGCAATGCACGGCAAGGCAAGGAAAGGGTAACGCAAGGGAAGGCACGGTCAGTTGAGGCAAGGATAAGGCACGAAAATGCAAGGCTAGGCAATGCACGGCAAGGCAAGGAAAGAGTAACGGAAGGAAAGGAAGGCAAGGCAAAGCCAGGCAAGGCAAGTGTAACAAAAGGCACGCCACGGCAAGGGGAAACAAGGCTAAGGCACGACAACGCACGGCTAGGCAATGCACGGCAAGGCAAGGAAAGGGTAACGCAAGGCAAGGCACGGTGAGGCTAGGCAAGGCAATTGCACGACAACGCAAGGCTAGGCAATGCACGGAAGGCAAGGAAAGAGTAACGAAAGGCAAGGCACGGTCAGGCAAGGCAAGGAAAATGCACGACAACGCAAGGGTAGGCGCTGCACGGCAATTAAATGAAAGAATAACGGAAAGAAAGGAAGGCAAGGCAAAGCCAGGCAAGGCAAGTGTAACAAAAGGCACGCAACGGCAAGGGGAAACAAGGCTAAGGCACGACAACTCACGGCTAGGAAATGCACGGCAAGGCAAGGAAAGGGTAACGCAAGGCAAGGCACGGTGAGGCTAGGCAAGGCTAATGCACGACAACGCAAGGCTAGGCAATGCACGGAAGGCAAGGAAACAGTAACGAAAGGCAAGGCACGGTCAGGCAAGGCAAGGAAAATGCACGACAACGCAAGGGTAGGCGCTGCACGGCAAGGAAAGGAAAGAATAACGGAAAGAAAGGAAGGCAAGGCAAAGCCAGGCAAGGCAAGTGTAACAAAAGGCACGCAACGGCAAGGGGAAAGAAGGCTAAGGCACGACAACACACTGCTAGGAAATGCACGGCAAGGCAAGGAAAGGGTAACGCAAGGCAAGGCACGGTGAGGCTAGGCAAGGCTAATGCACGAAAACGCAAGGCTAGGCAATGCACGGAAATCAAGCAAAGAGTAACGGAACGCAAGGAAGGCAAGGGAAAGCAAGGGAAGGCAAGGGTAACGGAAGTAACGGCACGGCACGGGGTAACAAGGCTAAGGCACGACAACACACGGCTAGGAAATGCACGGCAAGGCAAGGAAAGGGCAACGCAAGGCAAGGCACGGTGAGGCTAGGCAAGGATAATGCACGACAACGCAAGGCTAGGCAATGCACGACAATGCAAGGAAACCTTAAAGCAAAGGAAGGCACGGTCAGGCGAGATAAGGCTAAGGCACGACAACGCAAGGCTAGTCAATGCAGGGAAGGCAAGCAAAGAGTAACGGAAGGTAAGGAAGGCAAGGGAAAGCAAGGAAAGGCAATGGTAACGGAAGGAAAGGCACGGCAAGGGGAAACAAGGCTAAGGCACCAAACGCACGCTAGGCAATGCACGCAAGGCAAGGAAAGGGTAACGCATGGGAAAGAACGGTCAGGCGAGGCAAGGCTAAGGCATGACAACACAAGGCTAGGCAATGCACGGAAAGCAAGCAAAGAGTAACGGAACGCAAGGAAGGCAAGGGAAAGCAAGGGAAGGCAAGGGTAACGGAAGGAACGGCACGGCAAGGGGTAACAAGGCTAAGGCACGACAACGCAGGGCTAGGCAATGCACGGCAAGGCATGGAAAGGGTAACGGAAGGAAAGGAAGTTAAGGCAAAGCCAGGCAAGGCAAGTGTAACAAAAGGAAAGCCACGGCAAGGGGAAACAAGGCTAAGGCACGACAACGCACGGCTAGGCAATGCACGGCAACGCAAGGAAAGGGTAACGCAAGGCAAGGCACGGTGAGGCTAGGCAAGGCTAATGCACGACAACGCAAGGCTAGGCAATGCACGACAATGCAAGGAAAGCTTAAAGCAAAGGAAGGCACGGTCAGGCGAGATAAGGCTAAGGCACGATAACGCAAGGCTAGGCAATGCAGGGAAGGGAAGCAAAGAGCAACGGAAGGTAAGCAAGGCAAGGAAAAGCAAGGAAAGGCAAGGGTAACGGAAGGAACGGCACGGCAAGGGGAAACAAGGCTAAGGCACGGCAACGCAGGCTAGGCAATGCACGGCAAGGCAAGGAAAGGTTAACGCATGGGAAAGCACGGTCAGGCGAGGCAAGGCTAAGGCACGACAACGCAAGGCTAGGCAATGCACGGAAGGCAAGCAAAGAGTAACGGACGGTAAGGAAAGCATGGGAAAGCAAGGAAAGGCAAGTGTAACGGAATGAACGGCACGGCAAGGGGAAACAAGGCTAAGGCACGACAACGCACGCTAGGCAATGCACGGAAAGGCAAGGAAAGGGTAACGCATGGGAAAGCAAGGTCAGGCGAGGCAAGGCTAGGGCACGACAACGCAAGGCTAGGCAATGCACGACAATGCAAGGAAAGCTTAAAGCAAAGGAAGGCACGGTCAGGCGAGATAAGGCTAAGGCACGACAACGCAAGGCTAGGCAATGCAGGGAAGGGAAGCAAGGAGTAACGGAAGGTAAGCAAGGCAAGGAAAAGCAAGGAAAGGCAAGTGTAACGGAAGGAACGGCACGGCAAGGGGAAACAAGGCTAAGGCACGACAACGCACGCTAGGCAATGCACGGCAAGGCAAGTAAAGGGGAACGCATGGGAAAGCACGGTCAGGCGAGGCAAGGCTAAGGCATGACAACGCAAGGCTAGGCAATGCAGGGAAGGGAAGCAAAGAGTAACGGAAGGTAAGCAAGGCAAGGAAAAGCAAGGAAAGGCAAGTGTAACGGAAGGAACGGCACGGAAAGGGGTAACAAGGCTAAGGCACGACAACGCAGGGCTAGACAATGCACGTCAAGGCAAGGAAAGGGTAACGCAAGGGAAGGCACGGTCAGTTGAGGCAAGGTTAAGGCACGAAAATGCAAGGCTAGGCAATGCACGGCAAGGCAAGGAAAGAGTAACGGAAGGAAAGGAAGGCAAGGCAAAGCCAGGCAAGGCAAGTGTAACAAAAGGCACGCCACGGCAAGGGGTAACAAGGCTAAGGCACGACAACGCACGGCTAGGCAATGCACGGCAAGGCAAGGAAAGGGTAACGCAAGGCAAGGCACGGTGAGGCTAGTCAAGGCTAATGCACGACAACGCAAGGCTAGGCAATGCACGGAAGGCAAGGAAAGAGTAACGAAAGGCAAGGCACGGTCAGGCAAGGCAAGGAAAATGCACGACAACGCAAGGGTAGGCGCTGCACGGCAAGGAAACGAAAGAAAAACGGAAAGAAAGGAAGGCAAGGCAAAGCCAGGCAAGGCAAGTGTAACAAAAGGCACGCAACGGCAAGGGGAAACAAGGCTAAGGCACGACAACACACGGCTAGGAAATGCACGGCAAGGCAAGGAAAGGGTAACGCAAGGCAAGGCACGGTGAGGCAAGGCAAGGCTAATGCACGACAACGCAAGGCTAGGCAATGCACGACAATGCCAGGAAAGCTTAAAGCAAAGGAAGGCACGGTCAGGCGAGATAAGGCTAAGGCACGACAACGCAAGGCTAGGCAAGGCACAGAAGGCAAGCAAAGTGTAACGGAAGGTAAGGAAGGCAAGGGAAAGCAAGGAAAGGCAATGGTAACGGAAGGAACGGCACGGCAAGGGGAAACAAGGCTAAGGCACGACAACGCACGCTAGGCAATGCACGGCAAGGTAAGGAAAGGGTAACGCATGGGAAAGCACGGTCAGGCGAGGCAAGGCTATGGCACGCCAACGCAAGGCTAGGCAATGCACGGAAGGCAAGCAAAGAGTAACGGAAGTTAAGGAAGGCAAGGGAAAGGAAAGAAAGGCAAGTGTAACGGAAGGAACGGCACGGCAAGGGGAAACAAGGCTAAGGCACGACAACGAACGGCTAGGCAATGCACGGCAAGGCAAGGAAAGGGCAACGAAAGGCAAGTCACGGTGTGGCTAGGCAAGGATAATGCACGACAACGCAAGGCTAGGCAATGCACGACAATGCAAGGAAACCTTAAAGCAAAGGAAGGCACGGTCAGGCGAGATAAGGCTAAGGCACGACAACGCAAGGCTAGGCAATGCATGGAAGGCAAGCAAAGAGTAACGGAAGGTAAGGAAGGCAAGGGAAAGCAAGGAAAGGCAATGGTAACGGAAGGAACGGCACGGCAAGGGGAAACAAGGCTAAGGCACCAAACGCACGCTAGGCAAAGCACGCAAGGCAAGGAAAGGGTAACGCATGGGAAAGAACGGTCAGGCGAGGCAAGGCTAAGGCATGACAACGCAAGGCTAGGCAATGCACGGAAAGCAAGCAAAGAGTAACGGAACGCAAGGAAGGCAAGGGAAAGCAAGGGAAGGCAAGGGTAACGGAAGGAACGGCACGGCAAGGGGTAACAAGGCTAAGGCACGACAACGCAGGGCTAGGCAATGCACGGCAAGGCAAGGAAAGGGTAACGGAAGGAAAGGAAGGTAAGGCAAAGCCAGGCAAGGCAAGTGTAACAAAGGAACGGCACGGCAAGGGGAAACAAGGCTAAGGCACGACAACGCACGGCTAGGCAATGTACGGCAACGCAAGGAAAGGGTAACGCAAGGCAAGGCACGGTGAGGCTAGGCAAGGCTAATGCACGGCAACGCAAGGCTAGGCAATGCACGACAATGCAAGGAAAGTTTAAAGCAAAGGAAGGTACGGTCAGGCGAGATAAGGCTAAGGCACGACAACGCAAGGCTAGGCAATGCAGGGAAGGGAAGCAAAGAGCAACGGAAGGTAAGCAAGGCAAGGAAAAGCAAGGAAAGGCAAGGGTAACGGAAGGAACGGCACGGCAAGGGGAAACAAGGCTAAGGCACGGCAACGCAGGCTAGGCAATGCACGGCAAGGCAAGGAAAGGGTAACGCATGGGAAAGCACGGTCAGGCGAGGCAAGGCTAAGGCACGACAACGCAAGGCTAGGCAATGCACGGAAGGCAAGCAAAGAGTAACGGAAGGAAAGGAAAGCATGGGAAAGCAAGGAAAGGCAAGTGTAACGGAAGGAACGGCACGGCAAGGGGAAACAAGGCTAATGCACGACAACGCACGCTAGGCAATGCCCGGAAAGGCAAGGAAAGGGTAACGCATGGGAAACCAAGGTCAGGCGAGGCAAGGCTAGGGCACAACAACGCAAGGCTAGGCAATGCACGACAATGTAAGGAAAGCTTCAAGCAAAGGAAGGCACGGTCAGGCGAGATAAGGCTAAGGCACGACAACGCAAGGGTAGGCAATGCAGGGAAGGGAAGCAAAGAGTAACGGAAGGTAAGGAAGGCAAGGGAAAGCAAGGCAAGGCAAGGGTAACGGAAGGAACGGCACGGCAAGGGGAAACAAGGCTAAGGGGAAACAAGGCTAAGGCACGACAACGCACGGCTAGGCAATGCACGGCAAGGCAAGGAAAGGGTAACGCAAGGCAAGGCACTGTCAGGCGAGGCAAGGCTAAGGCATGACAACGCAAGGCTAGGCAATGCACGGAAAGCAAGCAAAGAGTAACGGAACGCAAGGAAGGCAAGGGAAAGCAAGGGAAGGCAAGGGTAACGGAAGGAACGGCACGGAAAGGGGTAACAAGGCTAAGGCACGACAACGCAGGGCTAGACAATGCACGTCAAGGCAAGGAAAGGGTAACGCAAGGGAAGGCACGGTCAGTTGAGGCAAGGTTAAGGCACGAAAATGCAAGGCTAGGCAATGTACGGAAAGGCAAGGAAAGAGTAACGGAAGGAAAGGAAGGCAAGGCAAAGCCAGGCAAGGCAAGTGTAACAAAAGGCACGCCACGGCAAGGGGTAACAAGGCTAAGGCACGACAACGCACGGCTAGGCAATGCACGGCAAGGCAAGGAAAGGGTAACGCAAGGCAAGGCACGGTGAGGCTAGGCAAGGCTAATGCACGACAACGCAAGGCTAGGCAATGCACGGAAGGCAAGGAAAGAGTAACGAAAGGCAAGGCACGGTCAGGCAAGGCAAGGAAAATGCACGACAACGCAAGGGTAGGCGCTGCACGGCAAGGAAACGAAAGAATAACGGAAAGAAAGGAAGGCAAGGCAAAGCCAGGCAAGGCAAGTGTAACAAAAGGCACGCAACGGCAAGGGGAAACAAGGCTAAGGCACGACAACACTCGGCTAGGAAATGCACGGCAAGGCAAGGAAAGGGTAACGCAAGGCAAGGCACGGTGAGGCTAGGCAAGGCTAATGCACGACAACGCAAGGCTAGGCAATGCACGACAATGCCAGGAAAGCTTAAAGCAAAGGAAGGCACGGTCAGGCGAGATAAGGCTAAGGCACGACAACGCAAGGCTAGGCAAGGCACAGAAGGCAAGCAAAGAGTAACGGAAGGTAAGGAAGGCAAGGGAAAGCAAGGAAAGGCAATGGTAACGGAAGGAACGGCACGGCAAGTGGAAACAAGGCTAAGGCACGACAACGCACGCTAGGCAATGCACGGCAAGGTAAGGAAAGGGTAACGCATGGGAAAGCACGGTCAGGCGAGGCAAGGCTATGGCACGACAACGCAAGGCTAGGCAATGCACGGAAGGCAAGCAAAGAGTAACGGAAGTTAAGGAAGGCAAGGGAAAGGAAAGAAAGGCAAGTGTAACGGAAGGAACGGCACGGCAAGGGGAAACAAGGCTAAGGCACGACAACGAACGGCTAGGCAATGCACGGCAAGGCAAGCAAAGGGTAACGCAAGGCAAGGCCCGTTGAGGCTAGGCAAGGCTAATGCACGACAACGCAAGGGTAGGCACTGCACGGCAAGGAAAGGAAAGAATAACGGAAAGAAAGGAAGGCAAGGCAAAGCCAGGCAAGGCAAGTGTAACAAAAGGCACGCAACGGCCAGGGGAAACAAGGCTAAGGCACGACAACTCAGGGCTACGCAATGCACGGCAAGGCAATGAAAGGGTAACGCAGGGGAAGGCACGGTCAGGTGAGGCAAGGATAAGGCACGACAATGCAAGGCTAAGCAATGTACGGCAAGGCAAGGAAAGAGTAACGGAAGGAAAGGAAGGTAAGGCAAAGCCAGGCAAGGCACGTGTAACAAAAGGAACGCCACGGCAAGGGGAAACAAGGCTAAGGCACGACAACGCACGGCTAGGCAATGCACGGCAACGCAAGGAAAGGGTAACGCAAGGCAAGGCACGGTGAGGCTAGGCAAGGCTAATGCACGACAAGGCAAGGCTAGGCAATGCACGACAATGCAAGGAAAGCTTAAAGCAAAGGAAGGCACGGTCAGGCGAGATAAGGCTAAGGCACGACAACGCAAGGCTAGGCAATGCAGGGAAGGGAAGCAAAGAGTAACGTAAGGTAAGCAAGGCAAGGAAAAGCAAGGAAAGGTAAGGGTAACAGTAGGAAAGGCACGGCAAAGGGAAACAAGGCTAAGGCACGACAACGCACGCTAGGCAATGCACGGCAAGGCAAGGAAAGGGTAACGCATGGGAAAGCACGGTCAGGGGAGGCAAGGCTAAGGCACGACAACGCAAGGCTAGGCAATGCACGGAAGGCAAGAAAAGAGTAACGGAATGCAAGGAAGGCAAGGGAAAGCGAGGGAAGGCAAGGGTAACGGAAGGAAGACACGGCAAGGGGAAACAAGGCTAAGGCACGACAACGCACGGGTAGGCACTGCACGGCAAGGAAAGGAAAGAATAACGGAAAGAAAGGAAGGCAAGGCAAAGCCAGACAAGGCAAGTGTAACAAAAGGCACGCAACGGCAAGGGGAAACAAGGCTAAGGCACGACAACGCAGGGCTAGGCAATGCACGGCAAGGCAAGGAAAGGGTAACGCAAGGGAAGGCACGGTCAGTTGAGGCAAGGATAAGGCACGAAAATGCAAGGCTAGGCAATGCACGGCAAGGCAAGGAAAGAGTAACGGAAGGAAAGGAAGGCAAGGCAAAGCCAGGCAAGGCAAGTGTAACAAAAGGCACGCCACGGCAACGGGAAACAAGGCTAAGGCACGACAACGCACGGCTAGGCAATGCACGGCAAGGCAAGGAAAGGGTAACGCAAGGCAAGGCACGGTGAGGCTAGGCAAGGCAATTGCACGACAATGCAAGGCTAGGCAATGCACGGAAGGCAAGGAAAGAGTAACGAAAGGCAAGGCACGGTCAGGCAAGGCAAGGAAAATGCACGACAACGCAAGGGTAGGCGCTGCACGGCAATTAAATGAAAGAATAACGGAAAGAAAGGAAGGCAAGGCAAAGCCAGGCAAGGCAAGTGTAACAAAAGGCACGCAACGGCAAGGGGAAACAAGGCTAAGGCACGACAACTCACGGCTAGGCAATGCACGGCAAGGCAAGGAAAGGGTAACGCAAGGCAAGGCACGGTGAGGCTAGGCAAGGCTAATGCACGACAACGCAAGGCTAGGCAATGCACGGAAGGCAAGGAAACAGTAACGAAAGGCAAGGCACGGTCAGGCAAGGCAAGGAAAATGCACGAGAACGCAAGGGTAGGCGCTGCACGGCAAGGAAACGAAAGAATAACGGAAAGAAAGGAAGGCAAGGCAAAGCCAGGCAAGGCAAGTGTAACAAAAGGCACGCAACGGCAAGGGGAAACAAGGCTAAGGCACGACAACACACTGCTAGGAAATGCACGGCAAGGCAAGGAAAGGGTAACGCAAGGCAAGGCACGGTGAGGCTAGGCAAGGCTAATGCACGAAAACGCAAGGCTAGGCAATGCACGGAAATCAAGCAAAGAGTAACGGAACGCAAGGAAGGCAAGGGAAAGCAAGGGAAGGCAAGGGTAACGGAAGTAACGGCACGGCACGGGGTAACAAGGCTAAGGCACGACAACGAACGGCTAGGCAATGCACGGCAAGGCAAGGAAAGGGCAACGAAAGGCAAGGCACGGTGTGGCTAGGCAAGGATAATGCACGACAACGCAAGGCTAGGCAATGCACGACAATGCAAGGAAACCTTAAAGCAAAGGAAGGCACGGTCAGGCGAGATAAGGCTAAGGCACGACAACGCAAGGCTAGGCAATGCACGGAAGGCAAGCAAAGAGTAACGGAAGGTAAGGAAGGCAAGGGAAAGCAAGGAAAGGCAATGGTAACGGAAGGAACGGCACGGCAAGTGGAAACAAGGCTAAGGCACGGCAACGCAGGCTAGGCAATGCACGGCAAGGCAAGGAAAGGGTAACGCATGGGAAAGCACGGTCAGGCGAGGCAAGGCTAAGGCACGACAACGCAAGGCTAGGCAATACACGGAAGGCAAGCAAAGAGTAACGGAAGGTAAGGAAGGCAAGGGAAAGCAAGGAAAGGCAAGTGTAACGGAAGGAACGGCACGGCAAGGGGAAACAAGTCTAAGGCACGACAACGCACGCTAGGCAATGCACGGCAAGGCAAGTAAAGGGGAACGCATGGGAAAGCACGGTCAGGCGAGGCAAGGCTAAGGCATGACAACGCAAGGCTAAGCCATGCACGGAAAGCAAGCAAAGAGTAACGGAACGCAAGGAAGGCAAGGGAAAGCAAGGGAAGGCAAGGGTAACGGAAGGAACGGCACGGAAAGGGGTAACAAGGCTAAGGCACGACAACGCAGGGCTAGACAATGCACGTCAAGGCAAGGAAAGGGTAACGCAAGGGAAGGCACGGTCAGTTGAGGCAAGGTTAAGGCACGAAAATGCAAGGCTAGGCAATGCACGGCAAGGCAAGGAAAGAGTAACGGAAGGAAAGGAAGGCAAGGCAAAGCCAGGCAAGGCAAGTGTAACAAAAGGCACGCAACGGCAAGGGGAAACAAGGCTAAGGCACGACAACTCACGGCTAGGAAATGCACGGCAAGGCAAGGAAAGGGTAACGCAAGGCAAGGCACGGTGAGGCTAGGCAAGGCTAATGCACGACAACGCAAGGCTAGGCAATGCACGGAAGGCAAGGAAAGAGTAACGAAAGGCAAGGCACGGTCAGGCAAGGCAAGGAAAATGCACGACAACGCAAGGGTAGGCGCTGCACGGCAAGGAAAGGAAAGAATAACGGAAAGAAAGGAAGGCAAGGCAAAGCCAGGCAAGGCAAGTGTAACAAAAGGCAAGCAACGGCAAGGGGAAACAAGGCTAAGGCACGACAACACACGGCTAGGAAATGCACGGCAAGGCAAGGAAAGGGTAACGCAAGGCAAGGCACGGTGAGGCTAGGCAAGGCTAATGCACGAAAACGCAAGGCTAGGCAATGCACGGAAAGCAAGCAAAGAGTAACGGAACGCAAGGAAGGCAAGGGAAAGCAAGGGAAGGCAAGGGTAACGGAAGTAACGGCACGGCACGGGGTAACAAGGCTAAGGCACGACAACACACGGCTAGGAAATGCACGGCAAGGCAAGGAAAGGGCAACGCAAGGCAAGGCACGGTGAGGCTAGGCAAGGATAATGCACGACAATGCAAGGCTAGGCAATGCACGAAAATGCAAGGAAAGCTTAAAGCAAAGGAAGTCACGGTCAGGCGAGATAAGGCTAAGGCACGACAACGCAAGGCTAGGCAATGCAGGGAAGGCAAGCAAAGAGTAACGGAAGGTAAGGAAGGCAAGGGAAAGCAAGGAAAGGCAATGGTAACGGAAGGAACGGCACGGCAAGGGGAAACAAGGCTAAGGCACCAAACGCACGCTAGGCAATGCACGCAAGGCAAGGAAAGGGTAACGCATGGGAAAGAACGGTCAGGCGAGGCAAGGCTAAGGCATGACAACGCAAGGCTAGGCAATGCACGGAAAGCAAGCAAAGAGTAACGGAACGCAAGGAAGGCAAGGGAAAGCAAGGGAAGGCAAGGGTAACGGAAGGAATGGCACGGCAAGGGGTAACAAGGCTAAGGCACGACAACGCAGGGCTAGGCAATGCACGGCAAGGCAAGGAAAGGGTAACGGAAGGAAAGGAAGGCAAGGCAAAGCCAGGCAAGGCAAGGGTAACGGAAGGAAAGACACGGCAATGGGAAACAAGGCTAAGGCACCACAATGCACGGCTAGGCAAGGCACGGCAAGGCAAGGAAAGGGTAACGCAAGGCAAGGCACGGTGAGGCAAGGCAAGGCTAATGCACGACAACGCAAGGCTAGGCAATGCACGACAATGCAAGGAAAGCTTAAAGCAAAGGAAGGTACGGTCAGGCGAGATAAGGCTAAGGCACGACAACGCAAGGCTAGGCAATGCAATGAAGGGACGCAAAGAGCAACGGAAGGTAAGCAAGGCAAGGAAAAGCAAGGAAAGGCAAGGGTAACGGAAGGAACGGCACGGCAAGGGGAAACAAGGCTAAGGCACGGCAACGCACGGTTAGACAATGCACGGCAAGGCAAGGAAAGGTTAAAGCAAGGGAATGCACGGTCAGGGGAGGCAAGGCTAAGGCACGACAACGCAAGGCTAGGTAATGCACGGAAGGCAAGCAAAGAGTAACGGAAGGTAAGGAAAGCATGGGAAAGCAAGGAAAGGCAAGTGTAACGGAATGAACGGCACGGCAAGGGGAAACAAGGCTAAGGCACGGCAACGCAGGCTAGGCAATGCACGGAAAGGCAAGGAAAGGGTAACGCATGGGAAAGCAAGGTCAGGCGAGGCAAGGCTAGGGCACGACAACGCAAGGCTAGGCAATGCACGACAATGCAAGGAAAGCTTAAAGCAAAGGAAGGCACGGTCAGGCGAGATAAGGCTAAGGCACGACAACGCAAGGCTAGGCAATGCAGGGAAGGGAAGCAAAGAGTAACGGAAGGTAAGCAAGGCAAGGAAAAGCAATGAAAGGCAAGTGTAACGGAAGGAACGGCACGGCAAGGGGAAACAAGGCTAAGGCACGACAACGCACGCTAGGCAATGCACGGCAAGGCAAGTAAAGGGGAACGCATGGGAAAGCACGGTCAGGCGAGGCAAGGCTAAGGCATGACAACGCAAGGCTAGGCAATGCAGGGAAGGGAAGCAAAGAGTAACGGAAGGTAAGCAAGGCAAGGAAAAGCAAGGGAAGGCAAGGGTAACGGAAGGAACGGCACGGCAAGGGGTAACAAGGCTAAGGCACGACAACGCAGGGCTAGACAATGCACGTCAAGGCAAGGAAAGGGTAACGCAAGGGAAGGCACGGTCAGTTGAGGCGAGGTTAAGGCACGAAAATGCAAGGCTAGGCAATGCACGGCAAGGCAAGGAAAGAGTAACGGAAGGAAAGGAAGGCAAGGCAAAGCCAGGCAAGGCAAGTGTAACAAAAGGCACGCCACGGCAAGGGGTAACAAGGCTAAGGCACGACAACGCACGGCTAGGCAATGCACGGCAAGGCAAGGAAAGGGTAACGCAAGGCAAGGCACGGTGAGGCTAGTCAAGGCTAATGCACGACAACGCAAGGCTAGGCAATGCACGGAAGGCAAGCAAAGAGTAACGGAAGGTAAGGAAAGCATGGGAAAGCAAGGAAAGGCAAGTGTAACGGAATGAACGGCACGGCAAGGGAAAACAAGGCTAAGGCACGACAACGCACGCTAGGCAATGCACGGAAAGGCAAGGAAAGGGTAACGCATGGGAAAGCACGGTCAGGCGAGGCAAGGCTAGGGCACGACAACGCAAGGCTAGGCAATGCACGACAATGCAAGGAAACCTTAAAGCAAAGGAAGGCACGGTCAGGCGAGATAAGGCTAAGGCACGACAACGCAAGGCTAGGCAATGCATGGAAGGCAAGCAAAGAGTAACGGAAGGTAAGGAAGGCAAGGGAAAGCAAGGAAAGGCAATGGTAACGGAAGGAACGGCACGGCAAGGGGAAACAAGGCTGAGGCACCAAACGCACGCTAGGCAAAGCACGCAAGGCAAGGAAAGGGTAACGCATGGGAAAGAACGGTCAGGCGAGGCAAGGCTAAGGCATGACAACGCAAGGCTAGGCAATGCACGGAAAGGCAAGGAAAGAGTAACGGAAGGAACGGAAGGCAAGGAAAAGCAAGGAAAGGCAAGGGTAACGGAAGGAACGGCACGGCAAGGGGTAACAAGGCTAAGGCACGACAACGCAAGGCTAGGCAATGCACGGCAAGGCAAGGAAAGAGTAACGGAAGGAAAGGAAGGTAAGGCAAAGCAAGGCAAGGCAAGTGTAACAAAAGGCACGGCACGGCAAGGGGAAACAAGGCTAAGGCACGACAACGCACGGCTAGGCAATGCACGGCAAGGCAAGGAAAGGGTAACGCAAGGCAAGGCACGGTGAGGCTAGGCAAGGCACGACAATGCAAGGAAAGCTTAAAGCAAAGGAAGGTACGGTCAGGCGAGATAAGGCTAAGGCACGACAACGCAAGGCTAGGCAATGCACGGAAGGCAAGCAAAGAGCAATGGAAGGTAAGCAAGGCAAGGAAAAGCAAGGAAAGGCAAGGGTAACGGAAGGAACGGCACGGCAAGGGGAAACAAGGCTAAGGCACGACAACGCACGGCTAGTCAATGCACGGCAAGGCAAGGAAAGGGTAACGCATGGGAAAGCACGGTCAGGCGAGGCAAGGCTAAGGCACGACAACGCAAGGCTAGGCAATGCACGGAAGGCAAGCAAAGAGTAACGGAAGGTAAGGAAAGCATGGGAAAGCAAGGAAAGGCAAGTGTAACGGAATGAACGGCACGGCAAGGGGAAACAAGGCTAATGCACGACAACGCACGCTAGGCAATGCACGGAAAGGCAAGGAAAGGGTAACGCATGGGAAAGCACGGTCAGGCGAGGCAAGGCTAAGGCATGACAACGCAAGGCTAGGCAATGCACGACAATGCCAGGAAAGCTTAAAGCAAAGGAAGGCACGGTCAGGCGAGATAAGGCTAAGGCACGACAACGCAAGGCTAGGCAAGGCACAGAAGGCAAGCAAAGTGTAACGGAAGGTAAGGAAGGCAAGGGAAAGCAAGGAAAGGCAATGGTAACGGAAGGAACGGCACGGCAAGGGGAAACAAGGCTAAGGCACGACAACGCACGCTAGGCAATGCACGGCAAGGTAAGGAAAGGGTAACGCATGGGAAAGCACGGTCAGGCGAGGCAAGGCTATGGCACGACAACGCAAGGCTAGGCAATGCACGGAAGGCAAGCAAAGAGTAACGGAAGTTAAGGAAGGCAAGGGAAAGGAAAGAAAGGCAAGTGTAACGGAAGGAACGGCACGGCAAGGGGAAACAAGGCTAAGGCACGACAACGAACGGCTAGGCAATGCACGGCAAGGCAAGGAAAGGGCAACGAAAGGCAAGGCACGGTGTGGCTAGGCAAGGATAATGCACGACAACGCAAGGCTAGGCAATGCACGACAATGCAAGGAAACCTTAAAGCAAAGGAAGGCACGGTCATGCGAGATAAGGCTAAGGCACGACAACGCAAGGCTAGGCAATGCAGGGAAGGCAAGCAAAGAGTAACGGAAGGTAAGGAAGGCAAGGGAAAGCAAGGAAAGGCAATGGTAACGGAAGGAACGGCACGGCAAGGGGAAACAAGGCTAAGGCACCAAACGCACGCTAGGCAATGCACGCAAGGCAAGGAAAGGGTAACGCATGGGAAAGAACGGTCAGGCGAGGCAAGGCTAAGGCATGACAACGCAAGGCTAGGCAATGCACGGAAAGCAAGCAAAGAGTAACGGAACGCAAGGAAGGCAAGGGAAAGCAAGGGGTAACAAGGCTAAGGCACGACAACACACGGCTAGGAAATGCACGGCAAGGCAAGGAAAGGGTAACGCAAGGCAAGGCACGGTGAGGCTAGGCAAGGCTAATGCACGACAACGCAAGGCTAGGCAATGCACGGAAGGCAAGGAAAGAGTAACGAAAGGCAAGGCACGGTCAGGCAAGGCAAGGAAAATGCACGACAACGCAAGGGTAGGCGCTGCACGGCAAGGAAAGGAAAGAATAACGGAAAGAAAGGAAGGCAAGGCAAAGCCAGGCAAGGCAAGTGTAACAAAAGGCACGCAACGGCAAGGGGAAACAAGGCTAAGGCACGACAACACACTGCTAGGAAATGCACGGCAAGGCAAGGAAAGGGTAACGCAAGGCAAGGCACGGTGAGGCGAGGCAAGGCTAATGCACGACAACGCAAGGCTAGGCAATGCACGGAAATCAAGCAAAGAGTAACGGAACGCAAGGAAGGCAAGGGAAAGCAAGGGAAGGCAAGGGTAACGGAAGTAACGGCACGGCACGGGGTAACAAGGCTAAGGCACGACAACACACGGCTAGGAAATGCACGGCAAGGCAAGGAAAGGGCAACGCAAGGCAAGGCACGGTGAGGCCAGGCAAGGCTAATGCACGAAAACGCAAGGCTAGGCAATGCACGACAATGCAAGGAAAGCTTAAAGCAAAGGAAGGCACGGTCAGGCGAGATAACGCTAATGCACGACAACGCAAGGCTAGTCAATGCAGGGAAGGCAAGCAAAGAGTAACGGAAGGTAAGGAAGGCAAGGGAAAGCAAGGAAAGGCAATGGTAACGGAAGGAACGGCACGGCAAGGGGAAACAAGGCTAAGGCACCAAACGCACGCTAGGCAATGCACGCAAGGCAAGTAAAGGGTAACGCATGGGAAAGAACGGTCAGGCGAGGCAAGGCTAAGGCATGACAACGCAAGGCTAGGCAATGCACGGAAAGCAAGCAAAGAGTAACGGAACGCAAGGAAGGCAAGGGAAAGCAAGGGAAGGCAAGGGTAACGGAAGGAACGGCACGGCAAGTTGTAACAAGGCTAAGGCACGACAACACACGGCTAGGCAATGCACGGCAAGGCAAGGAAAGGGTAACGCAAGGAAAGGAAGGCAAGGCAAAGCAAGGCAAGGCAAGTGTAACAAAAGGCAAGGCACGGCAAGGGGAAACAAGGCTAAGGCACGACAACGCACGCTAGGCAATGCACGGAAAGGCAAGGAAAGGGTAACGCATGGGAAAGCAAGGTCAGGCGAGGCAAGGCTAGGGCACGACAACGCAAGGCTAGGCAATGCACGACAATGCAAGGAAAGCTTAAAGCAAAGGAAGGCACGGTCAGGCGAGATAAGGCTAAGGCACGACAACGCAAGGCTAGGCAATGCAGGGAAGGGAAGCAAAGAGTAACGGAAGGTAAGCAAGGCAAGGAAAAGCAAGGAAAGGCAAGTGTAACGGAAGGAACGGCACGGCAAGGGGAAACAAGGCTAAGGCACGACAACGCACGCTAGGCAATGCACGGCAAGGCAAGGAAAGGGTAACGCATGGGAAAGCACGGTCAGGGGAGGCAAGGCTAAGGCACGACAACGCAAGGCTTGGCAATGCAGGGAAGGGAAGCAAAGAGTAACGGAAGGTAAGCAAGGCAAGGAAAAGCAAGGAAAGGCAAGTGTAACGGAAGGAACGGCACGGAAAGGGGTTACAAGGCTAAGGCACGACAACGCAGGGCTAGGCAATGCACGGCAAGGCAAGGAAAGGGTAACGCAGGGGAAGGCACGGTCAGTTGAGGCAAGGATAAGGCACGACAATGCAAGGCTAGGCAATGCACGGCAAGGCAAGGAAAGAGTAACGGAAGGAACGGAAGGCAAGGCAAAGCCAGGCAAGGCAAGTGTAACAAAAGGCACGCAACGGCAAGGGGAAACAAGGCTAAGGCACGACAACGCACGGCTAGGCAATGCACGGCAAGGCAAGGAAAGGGTAACGCAAGGCAAGGCACGGTGAGGCTAGTCAAGGCTAATGCACGAAAACGCAAGGCTAGGCAATGCACGGAAGGCAAGGAAAGAGTAACGAAAGGCAAGGCACGGTCAGGCAAGGCAAGGAAAATGCACGACAACGCAAGGGTAGGCGCTGCACGGCAAGGAAACGAAAGAATAACGGAAAGAAAGGAAGGCAAGGCAAAGCCAGGCAAGGCAAGTGTAACAAAAGGCACGCAACGGCAAGGGGAAACAAGGCTAAGGCACGACAACACACGGCTAGGAAATGCACGGCAAGGCAAGGAAAGGGTAACGCAAGGCAAGGCACGGTGAGGCTAGGCAAGGCTAATGCACGACAACGCAAGGCTAGGCAATGCACGACAATGCCAGGAAAGCTTAAAGCAAAGGAAGGCACGGTCAGGCGAGATAAGGCTAAGGCACGACAACGCAAGGCTAGGCAAGGCACAGAAGGCAAGCAACGTGTAACGGAAGGTAAGGAAGGCAAGGGAAAGCAAGGAAAGGCAATGGTAACGGAAGGAACGGCACGGCAAGGGGAAACAAGGCTAAGGCACGACAACGCACGCTAGGCAATGCACGGCAAGGTAAGGAAAGGGTAACGCATGGGAAAGCACGGTCAGGCGAGGCAAGGCTATGGGACGACAACGCAAGGCTAGGCAATGCACGGAAGGCAAGCAAAGAGTAACGGAAGTTAAGGAAGGCAAGGGAAAGGAAAGAAAGGCAAGTGTAACGGAAGGAACGGCACGGCAAGGGTAAACAAGGCTAAGGCACGACAACGAACGGCTAGGCAATGCACGGCAAGGCAAGGAAAGGGCAACGAAAGGCAAGGCACGGTGTGGCTAGGCAAGGATAATGCACGACAACGCAAGGCTAGGCAATGCACGACAATGCAAGGAAACCTTAAAGCAAAGGAAGGCACGGTCAGGCGAGATAAGGCTAAGGCACGACAACGCAAGGCTAGGCAATGCAGGGAAGGCAAGCAAAGAGTAACGGAAGGTAAGGAAGGCAAGGGAAAGCAAGGAAAGGCAATGGTAACGGAAGGAACGGCACGGCAAGGGGAAACAAGGCTAAGGCACCAAACGCACGCTAGGCAATGCACGCAAGGCAAGGAAAGGGTAACGCATGGGAAAGAACGGTCAGGCGAGGCAAGGCTAAGGCATGACAACGCAAGGCTAGGCAATGCACGGAAAGCAAGCAAAGAGTAACGGAACGCAAGGAAGGCAAGGGAAAGCATGGGAAGGCAAGGGTAACGGAAGGAACGGCACGGCAAGGGGTAACAAGGCTAAGGCACGACAACGCAGGGCTAGGCAATGCACGGCAAGGCAAGGAAAGGGTAACGGAAGGAAAGGAAGGTAAGGCAAAGCCAGGCAAGGCAAGTGTAACAAAAGGAAAGCCACGGCAAGGGGAAACAAGGGTAAGGCACGACAACGCACGGCTAGGCAATGCACGGCAACGCAAGGAAAGGGTAACGCAAGGCAAGGCACGGTGAGGCTAGGCAAGGCTAATGCACGACAACGCAAGGCTAGGCAATGCACGACAATGCAAGGAAAGCTTAAAGCAAAGGAAGGTACGGTCAGGCGAGATAAGGCTAAGGCACGACAACGCAAGGCTAGGCAATGCAGGGAAGGGACGCAAAGAGCAACGGAAGGTAAGCAAGGCAAGGAAAAGCAAGGAAAGGCAAGGGTAACGGAAGGAACGGCACGGCAAGGGGAAACAAGGCTAAGGCACGGCAACGCAGGCTAGGCAATGCACGGCAAGGCAAGGAAAGGGTAACGCATGGGAAAGCACTGTCAAGCGAGGCAAGGCTAAGGCACGACAACGCAAAGCTAGGCCAAGCACGGAAGGCAAGCAAAGAGTAACGGAAGGTAAGGAAAGCATGGGAAAGCAAGGAAAGGCAAGTATAACGGAATGAACGGCACGGCAAGGGGAAACAAGGCTAAGGCACGACAACGCACGCTAGGCAATGCACGGAAAGGCAAGGAAAGGGTAACGCATGGGAAAGCAAGGTCAGGCGAGGCAAGGCAAGGGCACGACAACGCAAGGCTAGGCAATGCACGACAATGCAAGGAAACCTTAAAGCAAAGGAAGGCACGGTCAGGCGAGATAAGGCTAAGGCACGACAACGCAAGGCTAGGCAATGCAGGGAATGCAAGCAAAGAGTAACGGAAGGTAAGGAAGGCAAGGGAAAGCAAGGAGAGGCAATGGTAACGGAAGGAACGGCACGGCAAGGGGAAACAAGGCTAAGGCACCAAACGCACGCTAGGCAATGCACGCAAGGCAAGGAAAGGGTAACGCATGGGAAAGAACGGTCAGGCGAGGCAAGGCTAAGGCATGACAACGCAAGGCTAGGCAATGCACGGAAAGCAAGCAAAGAGTGACGGAACGCAAGGAAGGCAAGGGAAAGCAAGGGAAGGCAAGGGTAACGGAAGGAACGGCACGGCAAGGGGTAACAAGAATAAGGCACGACAACGCAGGGCTAGGCAATGCACGGCAAGGCAAGGAAAGGGTAACGGAAGGAAAGGAAGGTAAGGCAAAGCCAGGCAAGGCAAGTGTAACAAAAGGCACGCCACGGCAAGGGGAAACAAGGCTAAGGCACGACAACGCACGCTAGGCAATGCACGGAAAGGCAAGGAAAGGGTAACGCATGGGAAAGCACGGTCAGGCGAGGCAAGGCTAGGGCACGACAACGCAAGGCTAGGCAATGCACGACAATGCAAGGAAAGCTTAAAGTAAAGGAAGGCACGGTCAGGCGAGATAAGGCTAAGGCACGACAACGCAAGGCTAGGCAATGCAGGGAAGGCAAGCAAAGAGTAACGGAAGGTAAGGAAGGCAAGGGAAAGCAAGGAAAGGCAATGGTAACGGAAGGAACGGCACGGCAAGGGGAAACAAGGCTAAGGCACCAAACGCACGCTAGGCAATGCACGCAAGGCAAGGAAAGGGTAACGCATGGGATAGAACGGTCAGGCGAGGCAAGGCTAAGGCATGACAACGCAAGGCTAGGCAATGCACGGAAAGCAAGCAAAGAGTAACGGAACGCAAGGAAGGCAAGGGAAAGCAAGGGAAGGCAAGGGTAACGGAAGGAACGGCACGGCAAGGGGTAACAAGGCTAAGGCACGACAACGCAGGGCTAGGCAATGCACGGCAAGGCATGGAAAGGGTAACGGAAGGAAAGGAAGGTAAGGCAAAGCCAGGCAAGGCAAGTGTAACAAAAGGAAAGCCACGGCAAGGGGAAACAAGGCTAAGGCACGACAACGCACGGCTAGGCAATGCACGGCAACGCAAGGAAAGGGTAACGCAAGGCAAGGCACGGTGAGGCTAGGCAAGGCTAATGCACGACAACGCAAGGCTAGGCAATGCACGACAATGCAAGGAAAGCTTAAAGCAAAGGAAGGCACGGTCAGGCGAGATAAGGCTAAGGCACGACAACGCAAGGCTAGGCAATGCAGGGAAGGGAAGCAAAGAGCAACGGAAGGTAAGCAAGGCAAGGAAAAGCAAGGAAAGGCAAGGGTAACGGAAGGAACGGCACGGCAAGGGGAAACAAGGCTAAGGCACGGCAACGCAGGCTAGGCAATGCACGGCAAGGCAAGGAAAGGTTAACGCATGGGAAAGCACGGTCAGGCGAGGCAAGGCTAAGGCACGACAACGCAAGGCTAGGCAATGCACGGAAGGCAAGCAAAGAGTAACGGACGGTAAGGAAAGCATGGGAAAGCAAGGAAAGGCAAGTGTAACGGAATGAACGGCACGGCAAGGGGAAACAAGGCTAAGGCACGACAACGCACGCTAGGCAATGCACGGAAAGGCAAGGAAAGGGTAACGCATGGGAAAGCAAGGTCAGGCGAGGCAAGGCTAGGGCACGACAACGCAAGGCTAGGCAATGCACGACAATGCAAGGAAACCTTAAAGCAAAGGAAGGCACGGTCAGGCGAGATAAGGCTAAGGCACGACAACGCAAGGCTAGGCAATGCAGGGAAGGCAAGCAAAGAGTAACGGAAGGTAAGGAAGGCAAGGGAAAGCAAGGAAAGGCAATGGTAACGGAAGGAACGGCACGGCAAGGGGAAACAAGGCTAAGGCACGACAACGCACGCTAGGCAATGCACGGCAAGGCAAGTAAAGGGGAACGCATGGGAAAGCACGGTCAGGCGAGGCAAGGCTAAGGCATGACAACGCAAGGCTTGGCAATGCAGGGAAGGGAAGCAAAGAGTAACGGAAGGTAAGCAAGGCAAGGAAAAGCAAGGAAAGGCAAGTGTAACGGAAGGAACGGCACGGAAAGGGGTAACAAGGCTAAGGCACGACAACGCAGGGCTAGACAATGCACGTCAAGGCAAGGAAAGGGTAACGCAAGGGAAGGCACGGTCAGTTGAGGCAAGGTTAAGGCACGAAAATGCAAGGCTAGGCAATGCACGGCAAGGCAAGGAAAGAGTAACGGAAGGAACGGAAGGCAAGGCAAAGCCAGGCAAGGCAAGTGTAACAAAAGGCACGCCACGGCAAGGGGTAACAAGGCTAAGGCACGACAACGCACGGCTAGGCAATGCACGGCAAGGCAAGGAAAGGGTAACGCAAGGCAAGGCACGGTGAGGCTAGTCAAGGCTAATGCACGACAACGCAAGGCTAGGCAATGCACGGAAGGCAAGGAAAGAGTAACGAAAGGCAAGGCACGGTCAGGCAAGGCAAGGAAAATGCACGACAACGCAAGGGTAGGCGCTGCACGGCAAGGAAACGAAAGAATAACGGAAAGAAAGGAAGGCAAGGCAAAGCCAGGCAAGGCAAGTGTAACAAAAGGCACGCAACGGCAAGGGGAAACAAGGCTAAGGCACGACAACACACGGCTAGGAAATGCACGGCAAGGCAAGGAAAGGGTAACGGAAGGCAAGGCACGGTGAGGCTGGGCAAGGCTAATGCACGACAACGCAAGGCTAGGCAATGCACGACAATGCCAGGAAAGCTTAAAGCAAAGGAAGGCACGGTCAGGCGAGATAAGGCTAAGGCACGACAACGCAAGGCTAGGCAAGGCACAGAAGGCAAGCAAAGTGTAACGGAAGGTAAGGAAGGCAAGGGAAAGCAAGGAAAGGCAATGGTAACGGAAGGAACGGCACGGCAAGGGGAAACAAGGCTAAGGCACGACAACGCACGCTAGGCAATGCACGGCATGGTAAGGAAAGGGTAACGCATGGGAAAGCACGGTCAGGCGAGGCAAGGCTATGGCCCACAACGCAAGGCTAGGCAATGCACGGAAGGCAAGCAAAGAGTAACGGAAGTTAAGGAAGGCAAGGGAAAGGAAAGAAAGGCAAGTGTAACGGAAGGAACGGCATGGCAAGGGGAAACAAGGCTAAGGCACGACAACGAACGGCTAGGCAATGCACGGCAAGGCAAGGAAAGGGCAACGAAAGGCAAGGCACGGTGTGGCTAGGCAAGGATAATGCACGACAACGCAAGGCTAGGCAATGCACGACAATGCAAGGAAACCTTAAAGCAAAGGAAGGCACGGTCAGGCGAGATAAGGCTAAGGCACGACAACGCAAGGCTAGGCAATGCAGGGAAGGCAAGCAAAGAGTAACGGAATGTAAGGAAGGCAAGGGAAAGCAAGGAAAGGCAATGGTAACGGAAGGAACGGCACGGCAAGGGGAAACAAGGCTAAGGCACCAAACGCACGCTAGGCAATGCACGCAAGGCAAGGAAAGGGTAACGCATGGGAAAGAACGTTCAGGCGAGGCAAGGCTAAGGCACGACAACGCAAGGCTAGGCAATGCACGGAAAGCAAGCAAAGAGTAACGGAACGCAAGGAAGGCAAGGGAAAGCAAGTGAAGGCAAGGGTAACGGAAGGAACGGCACGGCAAGGGGTAACAAGGCTAAGGCACGACAACGCAGGGCTAGGCAATGCACGGCAAGGCAAGGAAAGGGTAACGGAAGGAAAGGAAGGCAAGGCAAAGCAAGGCAAGGCAAGTGTAACAAAAGGAACGGCACGGCAAGGGGAAACAAGGCTAAGGCACGACAACGCACGGCTAGGCAATGCACGGCAACGCAAGGAAAGGGTAACGCAAGGCAAGGCACGGTGAGGCTAGGCAAGGCTAATGCACGACAACGCAAGGCTAGGCAATGCACGACAATGCAAGGAAAGCTTAAAGCAAAGGAAGGTACGGTCAGGCGAGATAAGGCTAAGGCACGACAACGCAAGGCTAGGCAATGCAGGGAAGGGACGCAAAGAGCAACGGAAGGTAAGCAAGGCAAGGAAAAGCAAGGAAAGGCAAGGGTAACGGAAGGAACGGCACGGCAAGGGGAAACAAGGCTAAGGCACGGCAACGCAGGCTAGGCAATGCACGGCAAGGCAAGGAAAGGGTAACGCATGGGAAAGCACTGTCAAGCGAGGCAAGGCTAAGGCACGACAACGCAAGGCTAGGCCAAGCACGGAAGGCAAGCAAAGAGTAACGGAAGGTAAGGAAAGCATGGGAAAGCAAGGAAAGGCAAGTATAACGGAATGAACGGCACGGCAAGGGGAAACAAGGCTAAGGCACGACAACGCACGCTAGGCAATGCACGGAAAGGCAAGGAAAGGGTAACGCATGGGAAAGCAAGGTCAGGCGAGGCAAGGCAAGGGCACGACAACGCAAGGCTAGGCAATGCACGACAATGCAAGGAAACCTTAAAGCAAAGGAAGGCACGGTCAGGCGAGATAAGGCTAAGGCACGACAACGCAAGGCTAGGCAATGCAGGGAATGCAAGCAAAGAGTAACGGAAGGTAAGGAAGGCAAGGGAAAGCAAGGAAAGGCAATGGTAACGGAAGGAACGGCACCGCAAGGGGAAACAAGGCTAAGGCACCAAACGCACTCTAGGCAATGCACGCAAGGCAAGGAAAGGGTAACGCATGGGAAAGAACGGTCAGGCGAGGCAAGGCTAAGGCATGACAACGCAAGGCTAGGCAATGCACGGAAAGCAAGCAAAGAGTGACGGAACGCAAGGAAGGCAAGGGAAAGCAAGGGAAGGCAAGGGTAACGGAAGGAACGGCACGGCAAGGGGTAACAAGGCTAAGGCACGACAACGCAGGGCTAGGCAATGCACGGCAAGGCAAGGAAAGGGTAACGGAAGGAAAGGAAGGTAAGGCAAAGCCAGGCAAGGCAAGTGTAACAAAAGGAAAGGCACGGCAAGGGGAAACAAGGCTAAGGCACCACAACGCACGCTAGGCAATGCACGGCAAGGCAAGGAAAGGGTAACGCATGGGAAAGCAAGGTCAGGCGAGGCAAGGCTAGGGCACGACAACGCAAGGCTAGGCAATGCACGACAATGCAAGGAAAGCTTAAAGCAAAGGAAGGCACGGTCAGGCGAGATAAGGCTAAGGCACGACAACGCAAGGCTAGGCAATGCAGGGAAGGGAAGCAAAGAGTAACGGAAGGTAAGCAAGGCAAGGAAAAGCAAGGAAAGGCAAGGGTAACGGAAGGAACGGCACGGCAAGGGGAACAAGGCTAAGGCACGGCAACGCAGGCTAGGCAATGCACGGCAAGGCAAGGAAAGGGTAACGCATGGGAAAGCACGGTCAGGCGAGGCAAGGCTAAGGCACGACAACGCAAGGCTAGGCAATACACGGAAGGCAAGCAAAGAGTAACGGAAGGTAAGGAAGGCAACGGAAAGCAAGGAAAAGCAAGTGTAACGGAAGGAACGGCACGGCAAGGGGAAACAAGGCTAAGGCACGACAACGCACGCTAGGCAATGCACGGCAAGGCAAGTAAAGGGGAACGCATGGGAAAGCACGGTCAGGCGAGGCAAGGCTAAGGCATGACAACGCAAGGCTAGGCCATGCACGGAATGCAAGGAAAGTGTAACGGAACGCAAGGAAGGCAAGGGAAAGCAAGGGAAGGCAAGGGTAACGGAAGGAACGGCACGGCAAGGGGTAACAAGGCTAAGGCACGACAACGCAGGGCTAGGCAATGCACGGCAAGGCAAGGAAAGGGTAACGCAGGGGAAGGCACGGTCAGTTGAGGCAAGGATAAGGCACGAAAATGCAAGGCTAGGCAATGCACGGCAAGGCAAGGAAAGAGTAACGGAAGGAAAGGAAGGCAAGGCAAAGCCAGGCAAGGCAAGTGTAACAAAAGGCACGCAACGGCAAGGGGAAACAAGGCTAAGGCACGACAACTCACGGCTAGGAAATGCACGGCAAGGCAAGGAAAGGGTAACGCAAGGCAAGGCACGGTGAGGCTAGGCAAGGCTAAGGCACGAAAATGCAAGGCTAGGCAATGCACGGCAAGGCAAGGAAAGAGTAACGAAAGGCAAGGCACGGTCAGGCAAGGCAAGGAAAATGCAAGACAACGCAAGGGTAGCCGCTGCACGGCAAGGAAAGGAAAGAATAACGGAAAGAAAGGAAGGCAAGGCAAAGCCAGGCAAGGCAAGTGTAACAAAAGGCACGCAACGGCAAGGGGAAAGAAGGCTAAGGCACGACAACACACTGCTAGGAAATGCACGGCAAGGCAAGGAAAGGGTAACGCAAGGCAAGGCACGGTGAGGCTAGGCAAGGCTAATGCACGAAAACGCAAGGCTAGGCAATGCACGGAAATCAAGCAAAGAGTAACGGAACGCAAGGAAGGCAAGGGAAAGCAAGGGAAGGCAAGGGTAACGGAAGTAACGGCACGGCACGGGGTAACAAGGCTAAGGCACGACAACACACGGCTAGGAAATGCACGGCAAGGCAAGGAAAGGGCAACGCAAGGCAAGGCACGGTGAGGCTAGGCAAGGAAAATGCACGACAATGCAAGGCTAGGCAATGCACGACAATGCAAGGAAACCTTAAAGCAAAGGAAGGCACGGTCAGGCGAGATAAGGCTAAGGCACGACAACGAAAGGCTAGTCAATGCAGGGAAGGCAAGCAAAGAGTAACGGAAGGTAAGGAAGGCAAGGGAAAGCAAGGAAAGGCAATGGTAACGGAAGGAACGGCACGGCAAGGGGAAACAAGGCTAAGGCACCAAACGCACGCTAGGCAATGCACGCAAGGCAAGGAAAGGGTAACGCATGGGAAAGAACGGTCAGGCGAGGCAAGGCTAAGGCATGACAACGCAAGGCTAGGCAATGCACGGAAAGTAAGCAAAGAGTAACGGAACGCAAGGAAGGCAAGGGAAAGCAAGGGAAGGCAAGGGTAACGGAAGGAACGGCACGGCAAGGGGTAACAAGGCTAAGGCACGACAACGCAAGGCTAGGCAATGCACGGCAAGGCAAGGAAAGGGTAACGGAAGGAAAGGAAGGCAAGGCAAAGCCAGGCAAGGCAAGTGTAACAAAAGGCACGGCACGGCAAGGGGAAACAAGGCTAAGGCACGACAACGCACGGCTAGGCAATGCACGGCAACGCAAGGAAAGGGTAACGCAAGGCAAGGCACGGTCAGGCGAGGCAAGGCTAATGCACGACAACGCAAGGCTAGGCAATGCACGACAATGCAAGGAAAGCTTAAAGCAAAGGAAGGTACGGTCAGGCGAGATAAGGCTAAGGCACGACAACGCAAGGCTAGGCAATGCAGGGAAGGGACGCAAAGAGCAACGGAAGGTAAGCAAGGCAAGGAAAAGCAAGGAAAGGCAAGGGTAACGGAAGGAACGGCACGGCAAGGGGAAACAAGGCTAAGGCACGGCAACGCAGGCTAGGCAATGCACGGCAAGGCAAGGTAAGGTTAACGCATGGGAAAGCACGGTCAGGCGAGGCAAGGCTAAGGCACGACAACGCAAGGCTAGGCAATGCACGGAAGGCAAGCAAAGAGTAACGGAAGGTAAGGAAAGCATGAGAAAGCAAGGAAAGGCAAGTGTAACGGAATGAACGGCACGGCAAGGGGAAACAAGGCTACGGCACGACAACGCACGCTAGGCAATGCACGGAAAGGCAAGGAAAGGGTAACGCATGGGAAAGCAAGGTCAGGCGAGGCAAGGCTAAGGCACGACAACGCAAGGCTAGGCAATGCACGGAAGGCAAGCAAAGAGTAACGGAAGGTAAGCAAGGCAAGGAAAAGCAAGGAAAGGCAAGTGTAACGGAAGGAACGGCACGGCAAGGGGAAACAAGGCTAAGGCACGACAACGCACGCTAGGCAATGCACGGCAAGGCAAGTAAAGGGGAACGCATGGGAAAGCACCGTCAGGCGAGGCAAGGCTAAGGCATGACAACGCAAGGCTAGGCAATGCAGGGAAGGCAAGCAAAGAGTAACGGAAGGTAAGCAAGGCAAGGAAAAGCAAGGAAAGGCAAGTGTAACGGAAGGAACGGCACGGAAAGGGGTAAGAAGGCTAAGGCACGACAACGCAGGGCTAGACAATGCACGTCAAGGCAAGGAAAGGGTAACGCAAGGGAAGGCACGGTCAGGTGAGGCAAGGATAAGGCACGAAAATGCAAGGCTAGGCAATGCACGGCAAGGCAAGGAAAGAGTAACGGAAGGAAAGGAAGGCAAGGTAAAGCCAGGCAAGGCAAGTGTAACAAAAGGCACGCCACGGCAAGGGGTAACAAGGCTAAGGCACGACAACGCACGGCTAGGCAATGCACGGCAAGGCAAGGAAAGGGTAACGCAAGGCAAGGCACGGTGAGGCTAGGCAAGGCTAATGCACGACAACGCAAGGCTAGGCAATGCACGGAAGGCAAGGAAAGAGTAACGAAAGGCAAGGCACGGTCAGGCAAGGCAAGGAAAATGCACGACAACGCAAGGGTAGGCGCTGCACGGCAAGGAAACGAAAGAATAACGGAAAGAAAGGAAGGCAAGGCAAAGCCAGGCAAGGCAAGTGTAACAAAAGGCACGCAACGGCAAGGGGAAACAAGGCTAAGGCACGACAACACACGGCTAGGAAATGCACGGCAAGGCAAGGAAAGGGTAACGCAAGGCAAGGCACGGTGAGGCTAGGCAAAGCTAATGCACGACAACGCAAGGCTAGGCAATGCACGACAATGCCAGGAAAGCTTAAAGCAAAGGAAGGCACGGTCAGGCGAGATAAGGCTAAGGCACGACAACGCAAGGCTAGGCAAGGCACAGAAGGCAAGCAAAGTGTAACGGAAGGTAAGGAAGGCAAGGGAAAGCAAGGAAAGGCAATGGTAACGGAAGGAACGGCACGGCAAGGCGAAACAAGGCTAAGGCACGACAACGCACGCTAGGCAATGCACGGCAAGGCAAGGAAAGGGTAACGCATAGGAAAGCACGGTCAGGCGAGGCAAGGCTAAGGCACGACAACGCAAGGCTAGGCAATGCACGGAAGGCAAGCAAAGAGTAACGGAAGGTAAGGAAGGCAAGGGAAAGGAAAGAAAGGCAAGTGTAACGGAAGGAACGGCACGGCAAGGGGTAACAAGGCTAAGGCACGACAACGCAGGGCTAGGCAATGCACGGCAAGGCAAGGAAAGGGTAACGGAAGGAAAGGAAGGTAAGGCAAAGCCAGGCAAGGCAAGTGTAACAAAAGGAAAGCCACGGCAAGGGGAAACAAGGCTAAGGCACGACAACGCACGGCTAGGCAATGCACGGCAACGCAAGGAAAGGGTAACGCAAGGCAAGGCACGGTGAGGCTAGGCAAGGCTAATGCACGACAACGCAAGGCTAGGCAATGCACGACAATGCAAGGAAAGCTTAAAGCAAAGGAAGGTACGGTCAGGCGAGATAAGGCTAAGGCACGACAACGCAAGGCTAGGCAATGCAGGGAAGGGAAGCAAAGAGCAACGGAAGGTAAGCAAGGCAAGGAAAAGCAAGGAAAGGCAAGGGTAACGGAAGGAACGGCACGGCAAGGGGAAACAAGGTTAAGGCACGGCAACGCTGGCTGGGCAATGCACGGCAAGGCAAGGAAAGGGTAACGCATGGGAAAGCACGGTCAGGCGAGGCAAGGCTAAGGCACGACAACGCAAGGCTAGGCCATGCACGGAAGGCAGGCAAAGAGTAACGGAAGGTAAGGAAAGCATGGGAAAGCAAGGAAAGGCAAGTGTAACGGAATGAACGGCACGGCAAGGGGAAACAAGGCTAAGGCACGACAACGCACGCTAGGCAATGCACGGAAAGGCAAGGAAAGGGTAACGCATGGGAAAGCAAGGTCAGGCGAGGCAAGGCTAGGGCACGACAACGCAAGGCTAGGCAATGCACGACAATGCAAGGAAACCTTAAAGCAAAGGAAGGCACGGTCAGGCGAGATAAGGCTAAGGCACGACAACGCAAGGCTAGGCAATGCAGGGAAGGCAAGGAAAGGGTAACGGAAGGAAAGGAAGGTAAGGCAAAGCCAGGCAAGGCAAGTGTAACAAAAGGAAAGCCACGGCAAGGGGAAACAAGGCTAAGGCACGACAACGCACGGCTAGGCAATGCACGGCAACGCAAGGAAAGGGTAACGCAAGGCAAGGCACGGTGAGGCTAGGCAAGGCTAATGCACGACAACGCAAGGCTAGGCAATGCACGACAATGCAAGGAAAGCTTAAAGCAAAGGAAGGCACGGTCAGGCTAGATAAGGCTAAGGCACGACAACGCAAGGCTAGGCAATGCAGGGAAGGGAAGCAAAGAGCAACGGAAGGTAAGCAAGGCAAGGAAAAGCAAGGAAAGGCAAGGGTAACGGACGGAACGGCACGGCAAGGGGAAACAAGGCTAAGGCACGACAACGCACGCTAGGCAATGCACGGCAAGGCAAGGAAAGGGTAACGCATAGGAAAGCACGGTCAGGCGAGGCAAGGCTAAGGCACGACAACGCAAGGCTAGGCAATGCACGGAAGGCAAGCAAAGAGTAACGGAAGGTAAGGAAAGCATGGGAAAGCAAGGAAAGGCAAGTGTAACGGAATGAACGGCACGGCAAGGGGAAACAAGGCTAAGGCACGACAACGCACGCTAGGCAATGCACGGAAAGGCAAGGAAAGGGTAACGCATGGGAAAGCAAGGTCAGGCGAGGCAAGGCTAGGGCACGACAACGCAAGGCTAGGCAATGCACGACAATGCAAGGAAAGCTTAAAGCAAAGGAAGGCACGGTCAGGCGAGATAAGGCTAAGGCACGACAACGCAAGGCTAGGCAATGCAAGGAAGGGAAGCAAAGAGTAACGGAAGGTAAGCAAGGCAAGGAAAAGCAAGAAAAGGCAAGTGTAACGGAAGGAACGGCACGGCAAGGGGAAACAAGGCTAAGGCACGGCAACGCAGGCTAGGCAATGCACGGCAAGGCAAGGAAAGGGTAACGCATGGGAAAGCACGGTCAGGCGAGGCAAGGCTAAGGCACGACAACGCAAGGCTAGGCAATACACGGAAGGCAACAAAGAGTAACGGAAGGTAAGGAAGGCAACGGAATGCAAGGAAAAGCAAGTGTAACGGAAGGAACGGCACGGCAAGGGGAAACAAGGCTAAGGCACGACAACGCACGCTAGGCAATGCACGGCAAGGCAAGTAAAGGGGAACGCATGGGAAAGCACGGTCAGGCGAGGCAAGGCTAAGTCATGACAACGCAAGGCTAAGCCATGCACGGAAAGCAAGCAAAGAGTAACGGAACGCAAGGAAGGCAAGGGAAAGCAAGGGAAGGCAAGGGTAACGGAAGGAACGGCACGGAAAGGGGTAACAAGGCTAAGTCACGACAACGCAGGGCTAGACAATGCACGTCAAGGCAAGGAAAGGGTAACGCAAGGGAAGGCACGGTCAGTTGAGGCAAGGTTAATGCACGAAAATGCAAGGCTAGGCAATGCACGGCAAGGCAAGGAAAGAGTAACGGAAGGAAAGGAAGGCAAGGCAAAGCCAGGCAAGGCAAGTGTAACAAAAGGCACGCCACGGCAAGGGGTAACAAGGCTAAGGCACGACAACGCACGGCTAGGCAATGCACGGCAAGGCAAGGAAAGGGTAACGCAAGGCAAGGCACGGTGAGGCTAGGCAAGGCTAATGCACGACAACGCAAGGCTAGGCAATGCACGACAATGCCAGGAAAGCTTAAAGCAAAGGAAGGCACGGTCAGGCGAGATAAGGCTAAGGCACGACAACGCAAGGCTAGGCAATGCAGGGAAGGCAAGCAAAGAGTAACGGAAGGTAAGGAAGGCAAGGGAAAGCAAGGAAAGGCAATGGTAACGGAAGGAACGGCACGGCAAGGGGAAACAAGGCTAAGGCACGACAACGCACGCTAGGCAATGCACGGCAAGGTAAGGAAAGGGTAACGCATGGGAAAGCACGGTCAGGCGAGGCAAGGCTATGGCACGACAACGCAAGGCTAGGCAATGCACGGAAGGCAAGCAAAGAGTAACGGAAGTTAAGGAAGGCAAGGGAAAGGAAAGAAAGGCAAGTGTAACGGAAGGAACGGCACGGCAAGGGGAAACAAGGCTAAGGCACGACAACGAACGGCTAGGCAATGCACGGCAAGGCAAGGAAAGGGCAACGCAAGGCAAGGCACGGTGAGGCTAGGGAAGGATAATGCACGACAACGCAAGGCTAGGCAATGCACGACAATGCAAGGAAACCTTAAAGCAAAGGAAGGCACGGTCAGGCGAGATAAGGCTAAGGCACGACAACGCAAGGCTAGGCAATGCAGGGAAGGCAAGCAAAGAGTAACGGAAGGTAAGGAAGGCAAGGGAAAGCAAGGAAAGGCAATGGTAACGGAAGGA
This sequence comes from Macrotis lagotis, assembly GCF_037893015.1. Classification (NCBI taxonomy): domain Eukaryota; kingdom Metazoa; phylum Chordata; class Mammalia; order Peramelemorphia; family Peramelidae; genus Macrotis; species Macrotis lagotis. The sequence goes on along the minus strand of NW_027422043.1, from coordinate 54,308 downwards.
ACGGCACGGCAAGGGGAAACAAGGCTAAGGCACCAAACGCACGCTAGGCAATGCACGCAAGGCAAGGAAAGGGTAACGCATGGGAAAGAACGGTCAGGCGAGGCAAGGCTAAGGCATGACAACGCAAGGCTAGGCAATGCACGGAAAGCAAGCAAAGAGTAACAGAACGCAAGGAAGGCAAGGGAAAGCAAGGGAAGGCAAGGGTAACGGAAGGAACGGCACGGCAAGGGGTAACAAGGCTAAGGCACGACAACGCAGGACTAGGCAATGCACGGCAAGGCAAGGAAAGGGTAACGGAAGGAAAGGAAGGTAAGGCAAAGCCAGGCAAGGCAAGTGTAACAAAAGGAAAGCCACGGCAAGGGGAAACAAGGCTAAGGCACGACAACGCACGGCTAGGCAATGCACGGCAACGCAAGGAAAGGGTAACGCAAGGCAAGGCACGGTCAGGCTAGGCAAGGCTAATGCACGACAACGCAAGGCTAGGCAATGCACGACAATGCAAGGAAAGTTTAAAGCAAAGGAAGGCACGGTCAGGCGAGATAAGGCTAAGGCACGACAACGCAAGGCTAGGCAATGCAGGGAAGGGAAGCAAAGAGCAACGGAAGGTAAGCAAGGCAAGGAAAAGCAAGGAAAGGCAAGGGTAACGGAAGGAACGGCACGGCAAGGGGAAACAAGGCTAAGGCACGGCAACGCAGGCTAGGCAATGCACGGCAAGGCAAGGAAAGGGTAACGCATGGGAAAGCACGGTCAGGCGAGGCAAGGCTAAGGCACGACAACGCAAGGCTAGGCAATGCAGGGAAGGCAAGCAAAGAGTAACGGAAGGTAAGGAAAGCATGGGAAAGCAAGGAAAGGCAAGTGTAACGGAATGAACGGCACGGAAGGGGAAACAAGGCTAAGGCACGACAACGCACGCTAGGCAATTCACGGAAAGGCAAGGAAAGGGTAACGCATGGGAAATCAAGGTCAGGCGAGGCAAGGCTAGGGCACGACAACGCAAGGCTAGGCAATGCACGGAAAGCAAGCAAAGAGTAACGGAACGCAAGGAAGGCAAGGGAAAGCAAGGGAAGTCAAGGGTAACGGAAGGAACGGCACGGCAAGGGGTAACGAGGCTAAGGCACGACAACGCAGGGCTAGGCAATGCACGGCAAGGCAAGGAAAGGGTAACGGAAGGAAAGGAAGGTAAGGCAAAGCCAGGCAAGGCAAGTGTAACAAAAGGAAAGCCACGGCAAGGGGAAACAAGGCTAAGGCACGACAACGCACGGCTAGGCAATGCACGGCAACGCAAGGAAAGGGTAACGCAAGGCAAGGCACGGTGAGGCTAGGCAAGGCTAATGCACGACAACGCAAGGCTAGGCAATGCACGACAATGCAAGGAAAGCTTAAAGCAAAGGAAGGTACGGTCAGGCGAGATAAGGCTAAGGCACGACAACGCAAGGCTAGGCAATGCAGGGAAGGGAAGCAAAGAGCAACGGAAGGTAAGCAAGGCAAGGAAAAGCAAGGAAAGGCAAGGGTAACGGACGGAACGGCAGGGCAAGGGGAAACAAGGCTAAGGCACGGCAACGCAGGCTAGGCAATGCACGGCAAGGCAAGGAAAGGGTAACGCATGGGAAAGCACGGTCAGGCGAGGCAAGGCTAAGGCACGACAACGCAAGGCTAGGCAATGCACGGAAGGCAAGCAAAGAGTAACGGAAGGTAAGGAAAGCATGGGAAAGCAAGGAAAGGCAAGTGTAACGGAATGAACGGCACGGCAAGGGGAAACAAGGCTAAGGCACGACAACGCACGCTAGGCAATGCACGGAAAGGAAAGGAAAGGGTAACGCATGGGAAAGCAAGTTCAGGCGAGGCAAGGCTAGGGCACGACAACGCAAGGCTAGGCAATGCACGACAATGCAAGGAAAGCTTAAAGCAAAGGAAGGCACGGTCAGGCGAGATAAGGCTAAGGCACGACAACGCAAGGCTAGGCAATGCAAGGAAGGGAAGCAAAGAGTAACGGAAGGTAAGCAAGGCAAGGAAAAGCAAGAAAAGGCAAGTGTAACGGAAGGAACGGCACGGCAAGGGGAAACAAGGCTAAGGCACGGCAACGCAGGCTAGGCAATGCACGGCAAGGCAAGGAAAGGGTAACGCATGGGAAAGCACGGTCAGGCGAGGCAAGGCTAAGGCACGACAACGCAAGGCTAGGCAATACACGGAAGGCAACAAAGAGTAACGGAAGGTAAGGAAGGCAACGGAAAGCAAGGAAAAGCAAGTGTAACGGAAGGAACGGCACGGCAAGGGGAAACAAGGCTAAGGCACGACAACGCACGCTAGGCAATGCACGGCAAGGCAAGTAAAGGGGAACGCATGGGAAAGCACGGTCAGGCGAGGCAAGGCTAAGTCATGACAACGCAAGGCTAAGCCATGCACGGAAAGCAAGCAAAGAGTAACGGAACGCAAGGAAGGCAAGGGAAAGCAAGGGAAGGCAAGGGTAACGGAAGGAACGGCACGGAAAGGGGTAACAAGGCTAAGTCACGACAACGCAGGGCTAGACAATGCACGTCAAGGCAAGGAAAGGGTAACGCAAGGGAAGGCACGGTCAGTTGAGGCAAGGTTAATGCACGAAAATGCAAGGCTAGGCAATGCACGGCAAGGCAAGGAAAGAGTAACGGAAGGAAAGGAAGGCAAGGCAAAGCCAGGCAAGGCAAGTGTAACAAAAGGCACGCCACGGCAAGGGGTAACAAGGCTAAGGCACGACAACGCACGGCTAGGCAATGCACGGCAAGGCAAGGAAAGGGTAACGCAAGGCAAGGCACGGTGAGGCTAGGCAAGGCTAATGCACGACAACGCAAGGCTAGGCAATGCACGACAATGCCAGGAAAGCTTAAAGCAAAGGAAGGCACGGTCAGGCGAGATAAGGCTAAGGCACGACAACGCAAGGCTAGGCAAGGCACAGAAGGCAAGCAAAGAGTAACGGAAGGTAAGGAAGGCAAGGGAAAGCAAGGAAAGGCAATGGTAACGGAAGGAACGGCACGGCAAGGGGAAACAAGGCTAAGGCACGACAACGCACGCTAGGCAATGCACGGCAAGGTAAGGAAAGGGTAACGCATGGGAAAGCACGGTCAGGCGAGGCAAGGCTATGGCACGACAACGCAAGGCTAGGCAATGCACGGAAGGCAAGCAAAGAGTAACGGAAGTTAAGGAAGGCAAGGGAAAGGAAAGAAAGGCAAGTGTAACGGAAGGAACGGCACGGCAAGGGGAAACAAGGCTAAGGCACGACAACGAACGGCTAGGCAATGCACGGCAAGGCAAGGAAAGGGCAACGCAAGGCAAGGCACGGTGAGGCTAGGGAAGGATAATGCACGACAACGCAAGGCTAGGCAATGCACGACAATGCAAGGAAACCTTAAAGCAAAGGAAGGCACGGTCAGGCGAGATAAGGCTAAGGCACGACAACGCAAGGCTAGGCAATGCAGGGAAGGCAAGCAAAGAGTAACGGAAGGTAAGGAAGGCAAGGGAAAGCAAGGAAAGGCAATGGTAACGGAAGGAACGGCACGGCAAGGGGAAACAAGGCTAAGGCACCAAACGCACGCTAGGCAATGCACGCAAGGCAAGGAAAGGGTAACGCATGGGAAAGAACGGTCAGGCGAGGCAAGGCTAAGGCATGACAACGCAAGGCTAGGCAATGCACGGAAAGCAAGCAAAGAGTAACAGAACGCAAGGAAGGCAAGGGAAAGCAAGGGAAGGCAAGGGTAACGGAAGGAACGGCACGGCAAGGGGTAACAAGGCTAAGGCACGACAACGCAGGACTAGGCAATGCACGGCAAGGCAAGGAAAGGGTAACGGAAGGAAAGGAAGGTAAGGCAAAGCCAGGCAAGGCAAGTGTAACAAAAGGAAAGCCACGGCAAGGGGAAACAAGGCTAAGGCACGACAACGCACGGCTAGGCAATGCACGGCAACGCAAGGAAAGGGTAACGCAAGGCAAGGCACGGTCAGGCTAGGCAAGGCTAATGCACGACAACGCAAGGCTAGGCAATGCACGACAATGCAAGGAAAGTTTAAAGCAAAGGAAGGCACGGTCAGGCGAGATAAGGCTAAGGCACGACAACGCAAGGCTAGGCAATGCAGGGAAGGGAAGCAAAGAGCAACGGAAGGTAAGCAAGGCAAGGAAAAGCAAGGAAAGGCAAGGGTAACGGAAGGAACGGCACGGCAAGGGGAAACAAGGCTAAGGCACGGCAACGCAGGCTAGGCAATGCACGGCAAGGCAAGGAAAGGGTAACGCATGGGAAAGCACGGTCAGGCGAGGCAAGGCTAAGGCACGACAACGCAAGGCTAGGCAATGCACGGAAGGCAAGCAAAGAGTAACGGAAGGTAAGGAAAGCATGGGAAAGCAAGGAAAGGCAAGTGTAACGGAATGAACGGCACGGAAGGGGAAACAAGGCTAAGGCACGACAACGCACGCTAGGCAATTCACGGAAAGGCAAGGAAAGGGTAACGCATGGGAAATCAAGGTCAGGCGAGGCAAGGCTAGGGCACGACAACGCAAGGCTAGGCAATGCACGGAAAGCAAGCAAAGAGTAACGGAACGCAAGGAAGGCAAGGGAAAGCAAGGCAAGGCAAGGGTAACGGAAGGAACGGCACGGCAAGGGGAAACAAGGCTAAGGCACGACAACGCACGGCTAGGCAATGCACGGCAACGCAAGGAAAGGGTAACGGAAGGAAGGAAGGCAAGGCAAAGCCAGGCAAGGCAAGTGTAACAAAAGGAACGCCACGGCAAGGGGAAACAAGGCTAAGGCACGACAACGCACGGCTAGGCAATGCACGGCAACGCAAGGAAAGGGTAACGCAAGGCAAGGCACGGTGAGGCTAGGCAAGGCTAATGCACGACAACGCAAGGCTAGGCAATGCACGACAATGCAAGGAAAGCTTAAAGCAAAGGAAGGTACGGTCAGGCGAGATAAGGCTAAGGCACGACAACGCAAGGCTAGGCAATGCAGGGAAGGGAAGCAAAGAGCAACGGAAGGTAAGCAAGGCAAGGAAAAGCAAGGAAAGGCAAGGGTAACGGAAGGAACGGCACGGCAAGGGGAAACAAGGCTAAGGCACGGCAACGCAGGCTAGGCAATGCACGGCAAGGCAAGGAAAGGGTAACGCATGGGAAAGCACGGTCAAGCGAGGCAAGGCTAAGGCACGACAACGCAAGGCTAGGCCATGCACGGAAGGCAAGCAAAGAGTAACGGAAGGTAAGGAAAGCATGGGAAAGCAAGGAAAGGCAAGTGTAACGGAATGAACGGCACGGCAAGGGGAAACAAGGCTAAGGCACGACAACGCACGCTAGGCAATGCACGGAAAGGAAAGGAAAGGGTAACGCATGGGAAAGCAAGGTCAGGCGAGGCAAGGCTAGGGCACGACAACGCAAGGCTAGGCAATGCACGACAATGCAAGGAAAGCTTAAAGCAAAGGAAGGCACGGTCAGGCGAGATAAGGCTAAGGCACGACAACGCAAGGCTAGGCAATGCAAGGAAGGGAAGCAAAGAGTAACGGAAGGTAAGCAAGGCAAGGAAAAGCAAGAAAAGGCAAGTGTAACGGAAGGAACGGCACGGCAAGGGGAAACAAGGCTAAGGCACGACAACGCAGGCTAGGCAATGCACGGCAAGGCAAGGAAAGGGTAACGCATGGGAAAGCACGGTCAGGCGAGGCAAGGCTAAGGCACGACAACGCAAGGCTAGGCAATACACGGAAGGCAACAAAGAGTAACGGAAGGTAAGGAAGGCAACGGAAAGCAAGGAAAAGCAAGTGTAACGGAAGGAACGGCACGGCAAGGGGAAACAAGGCTAAGGCACGACAACGCACGCTAGGCAATGCACGGCAAGGCAAGTAAAGGGGAACGCATGGGAAAGCACGGTCAGGCGAGGCAAGGCTAAGTCATGACAACGCAAGGCTAAGCCATGCACGGAAAGCAAGCAAAGAGTAACGGAACGCAAGGAAGGCAAGGGAAAGCAAGGGAAGGCAAGGGTAACGGAAGGAACGGCACGGAAAGGGGTAACAAGGCTAAGTCACGACAACGCAGGGCTAGACAATGCACGTCAAGGCAAGGAAAGGGTAACGCAAGGGAAGGCACGGTCAGTTGAGGCAAGGTTAATGCACGAAAATGCAAGGCTAGGCAATGCACGGCAAGGCAAGGAAAGAGTAACGGAAGGAAAGGAAGGCAAGGCAAAGCCAAGCAAGGCAAGTGTAACAAAAGGCACGCCACGGCAAGGGGTAACAAGGCTAAGGCACGACAACGCACGGCTAGGCAATGCACGGCAAGGCAAGGAAAGGGTAACGCAAGGCAAGGCACGGTGAGGCTAGTCAAGGCTAATGCACGACAACGCAAGGCTAGGCAATGCACGACAATGCCAGGAAAGCTTAAAGCAAAGGAAGGCACGGTCAGGCGAGATAAGGCTAAGGCACGACAACGCAAGGCTAGGCAAGGCACAGAAGGCAAGCAAAGAGTAACGGAAGGTAAGGAAGGCAAGGGAAAGCAAGGAAAGGCAATGGTAACGGAAGGAACGGCACGGCAAGGGGAAACAAGGCTAAGGCACGACAACGCACGCTAGGCAATGCACGGCAAGGTAAGGAAAGGGTAACGCATGGGAAAGCACGGTCAGGCGAGGCAAGGCTATGGCACGACAACGCAAGGCTAGGCAATGCACGGAAGGCAAGCAAAGAGTAACGGAAGTTAAGGAAGGCAAGGGAAAGGAAAGAAAGGCAAGTGTAACGGAAGGAACGGCACGGCAAGGGGAAACAAGGCTAAGGCACGACAACGAACGGCTAGGCAATGCACGGCAAGGCAAGGAAAGGGCAACGCAAGGCAAGGCACGGTGAGGCTAGGGAAGGATAATGCACGACAACGCAAGGCTAGGCAATGCACGACAATGCAAGGAAACCTTAAAGCAAAGGAAGGCACGGTCAGGCGAGATAAGGCTAAGGCACGACAACGCAAGGCTAGGCAATGCAGGGAAGGCAAGCAAAGAGTAACGGAAGGTAAGGAAGGCAAGGGAAAGCAAGGAAAGGCAATGGTAACGGAAGGAACGGCACGGCAAGGGGAAACAAGGCTAAGGCACCAAACGCACGCTAGGCAATGCACGCAAGGCAAGGAAAGGGTAACGCATGGGAAAGAACGGTCAGGCGAGGCAAGGCTAAGGCATGACAACGCAAGGCTAGGCAATGCACGGAAAGCAAGCAAAGAGTAACAGAACGCAAGGAAGGCAAGGGAAAGCAAGGGAAGGCAAGGGTAACGGAAGGAACGGCACGGCAAGGGGTAACAAGGCTAAGGCACGACAACGCAGGACTAGGCAATGCACGGCAAGGCAAGGAAAGGGTAACGGAAGGAAAGGAAGGTAAGGCAAAGCCAGGCAAGGCAAGTGTAACAAAAGGAAAGCCACGGCAAGGGGAAACAAGGCTAAGGCACGACAACGCACGGCTAGGCAATGCACGGCAACGCAAGGAAAGGGTAACGCAAGGCAAGGCACGGTCAGGCTAGGCAAGGCTAATGCACGACAACGCAAGGCTAGGCAATGCACGACAATGCAAGGAAAGTTTAAAGCAAAGGAAGGCACGGTCAGGCGAGATAAGGCTAAGGCACGACAACGCAAGGCTAGGCAATGCAGGGAAGGGAAGCAAAGAGCAACGGAAGGTAAGCAAGGCAAGGAAAAGCAAGGAAAGGCAAGGGTAACGGAAGGAACGGCACGGCAAGGGGAAACAAGGCTAAGGCACGGCAACGCAGGCTAGGCAATGCACGGCAAGGCAAGGAAAGGGTAACGCATGGGAAAGCACGGTCAGGCGAGGCAAGGCTAAGGCACGACAACGCAAGGCTAGGCAATGCAGGGAAGGCAAGCAAAGAGTAACGGAAGGTAAGGAAAGCATGGGAAAGCAAGGAAAGGCAAGTGTAACGGAATGAACGGCACGGAAGGGGAAACAAGGCTAAGGCACGACAACGCACGCTAGGCAATTCACGGAAAGGCAAGGAAAGGGTAACGCATGGGAAATCAAGGTCAGGCGAGGCAAGGCTAGGGCACGACAACGCAAGGCTAGGCAATGCACGGAAAGCAAGCAAAGAGTAACGGAACGCAAGGAAGGCAAGGGAAAGCAAGGGAAGTCAAGGGTAACGGAAGGAACGGCACGGCAAGGGGTAACGAGGCTAAGGCACGACAACGCAGGGCTAGGCAATGCACGGCAAGGCAAGGAAAGGGTAACGGAAGGAAAGGAAGGTAAGGCAAAGCAAGGCAAGGCAAGGGTAACAGAAGGAACGGCACGGCAATGGGAAACAAGGCTAAGGCACGACAACGCACGGCTAGGCAATGCACGGCAACGCAAGGAAAGGGTAACGCAAGGCAAGGCACGGTGAGGCTAGGCAAGGCTAATGCACGACAACGCAAGGCTAGGCAATGCACGACAATGCAAGGAAAGCTTAAAGCAAAGGAAGGTACGGTCAGGCGAGATAAGGCTAAGGCACGACAACGCAAGGCTAGGCAATGCAGGGAAGGGAAGCAAAGAGCAACGGAAGGTAAGCAAGGCAAGGAAAAGCAAGGAAAGGCAAGGGTAACGGAAGGAACGGCACGGCAAGGGGAAACAAGGCTAAGGCACGGCAACGCAGGCTAGGCAATGCACGGCAAGGCAAGGAAAGGGTAACGCATGGGAAAGCACGGTCAAGCGAGGCAAGGCTAAGGCACGACAACGCAAGGCTAGGCCATGCACGGAAGGCAAGCAAAGAGTAACGGAAGGTAAGGAAAGCATGGGAAAGCAAGGAAAGGCAAGTGTAACGGAATGAACGGCACGGCAAGGGAAAACAAGGCTAAGGCACGACAACGCACGCTAGGCAATGCACGGAAAGGCAAGGAAAGGGTAACGCATGGGAAAGCACGGTCAGGCGAGGCAAGGCTAGGGCAGGACAACGCAAGGCTAGGCAATGCACGACAATGCAAGGAAACCTTAAAGCAAAGGAAGGCACGGTCAGGCGAGATAAGGCTAAGGCACGACAACGCAAGGCTAGGCAATGCATGGAAGGCAAGCAAAGAGTAACGGAAGGTAAGGAAGGCAAGGGAAAGCAAGGAAAGGCAATGGTAACGGAAGGAACGGCACGGCAAGGGGAAACAAGGCTAAGGCACCAAACGCACGCTAGGCAAAGCACGCAAGGCAAGGAAAGGGTAACGCATGGGAAAGAACGGTCAGGCGAGGCAAGGCTAAGGCATGACAACGCAAGGCTAGGCAATGCACGGAAAGCAAGCAAAGAGAAACGGAACGCAAGGAAGGCAAGGGAAAGCAAGGGAAGGCAAGGGTAACGGAAGGAACGGCACGGCAAGGGGTAACAAGGCTAAGGCACGACAACGCAGGGCTAGGCAATGCACGGCAAGGCAAGGAAAGGGTAACGGAAGGAAAGGAAGGTAAGGCAAAGCCAGGCAAGGCAAGTGTAACAAAAGGAAAGCCACGGCAAGGGGAAACAAGGCTAAGGCACGACAACGCACGGCTAGGCAATGTACGGCAACGCAAGGAAAGGGTAACGCAAGGCAAGGCACGGTGAGGCTAGGCAAGGCTAATGCACGACAACGCAAGGCTAGGCAATGCACGACAATGCAAGGAAAGTTTAAAGCAAAGGAAGGCACGGTCAGGCGAGATAAGGCTAAGGCACGACAACGCAAGGCTAGGCAATGCAGGGAAGGGAAGCAAAGAGCAACGGAAGGTAAGCAAGGCAAGGAAAAGCAAGGAAAGGCAAGGGTAACGGAAGGAACGGCACGGCAAGGGGAAACAAGGCTAAGGCACGGCAACGCAGGCTAGGCAATGCACGGCAAGGCAAGGAAAGGGTAACGCATGGGAAAGCACGGTCAGGCGAGGGAAGGCTAAGGTACGACAACGCAAGGCTAGGCAATGCACGGAAGGCAAGCAAAGAGTAACGGAAGGTAAGGAAAGCATGGGAAAGCAAGGAAAGGCAAGTGTAACGGAATGAACGGCACGGCAAGGGGAAACAAGGCTAAGGCACGACAACGCACGCTAGGCAATGCACGGAAAGGCAAGGAAAGGGTAACGCATGGGAAAGCAAGGTCAGGCGAGGCAAGGCTAGGGCACGACAACGCAAGGCTAGGCAATGCACGACAATGCAAGGAAAGCTTCAAGCAAAGGAAGGCACGGTCAGGCGAGATAAGGCTAAGGCACGACAACGCAAGGGTAGGCAATGCAGGGAAGGGAAGCAAAGAGTAACGGAAGGTAAGCAAGGCAAGGAAAAGCAAGGAAAGGCAAGTGTAACGGAAGGAACGGCACGGCAAGGGGAAACAAGGCTAAGGCACGGCAACGCACGCTAGGCAATGCACGGCAAGGCAAGTAAAGGGGAACGCATGGGAAAGCACGGTCAGGCGAGGCAAGGCTAAGGCATGACAACGCAAGGCTAAGCCATGCACGGAAAGCAAGCAAAGAGTAACGGAACGCAAGGAAGGCAAGGGAAAGCAAGGGAAGGCAAGGGTAACGGAAGGAACGGCACGGAAAGGGGTAACAAGGCTAAGGCACGACAACGCAGGGCTAGACAATGCACGTCAAGGCAAGGAAAGGGTAACGCAAGGGAAGGCACGGTCAGTTGAGGCAAGGTTAAGGCACGAAAATGCAAGGCTAGGCAATGCACGGCAAGGCAAGGAAAGAGTAACGGAAGGAAAGGAAGGCAAGGCAAAGCCAGGCAAGGCAAGTGTAACAAAAGGCACGCCACGGCAAGGGGTAACAAGGCTAAGGCACGACAACGCACGGCTAGGCAATGCACGGCAAGGCAAGGAAAGGGTAACGCAAGGCAAGGCACGGTGAGGCTAGGCAAGGCTAATGCACGACAACGCAAGGCTAGGCAATGCACGGAAGGCAAGGAAAGAGTAACGAAAGGCAAGGCACGGTCAGGCAAGGCAAGGAAAATGCACGACAACGCAAGGGTAGGCGCTGCACGGCAAGGAAACGAAATTATAACGGAAAGAAAGGAAGGCAAGGCAAAGCCAGGCAAGGCAAGTGTAACAAAAGGCACGCAACGGCAAGGGGAAACAAGGCTAAGGCACGACAACACTCGGCTAGGAAATGCACGGCAAGGCAAGGAAAGGGTAACGCAAGGCAAGGCACGGTGAGGCTAGGCAAGGCTAATGCACGACAACGCAAGGCTAGGCAATGCACGACAATGCCAGGAAAGCTTAAAGCAAAGGAAGGCACGGTCAGGCGAGATAAGGCTAAGGCACGACAACGCAAGGCTAGGCAAGGCACAGAAGGCAAGCAAAGAGTAACGGAAGGTAAGGAAGGCAAGGGAAAGCAAGGAAAGGCAATGGTAACGGAAGGAACGGCACGGCAAGGGGAAACAAGGCTAAGGCACGACAACGCACGCTAGGCAATGCACGGCAAGGTAAGGAAAGGGTAACGCATGGGAAAGCACGGTCAGGCGAGGCAAGGCTATGGCACGACAACGCAAGGCTAGGCAATGCACGGAAGGCAAGCAAAGAGTAACGGAAGTTAAGGAAGGCAAGGGAAAGGAAAGAAAGGCAAGTGTAACGGAAGGAACGGCACGGCAAGGGGAAACAAGGCTAAGGCACGACAACGAACGGCTAGGCAATGCACGGCAAGGCAAGGAAAGGGCAACGCAAGGCAAGGCACGGTGAGGCTAGGGAAGGATAATGCACGACAACGCAAGGCTAGGCAATGCACGACAATGCAAGGAAACCTTAAAGCAAAGGAAGGCACGGTCAGGCGAGATAAGGCTAAGGCACGACAACGCAAGGCTAGGCAATGCAGGGAAGGCAAGCAAAGAGTAACGGAAGGTAAGGAAGGCAAGGGAAAGCAAGGAAAGGCAATGGTAACGGAAGGAACGGCACGGCAAGGGGAAACAAGGCTAAGGCACCAAACGCACGCTAGGCAATGCACGCAAGGCAAGGAAAGAGTAACGCATGGGAAAGAACGGTCAGGCGAGGCAAGGCTAAGGCATGACAACGCAAGGCTAGGCAATGCACGGAAAGCAAGCAAAGAGTAACAGAACGCAAGGAAGGCAAGGGAAAGCAAGGGAAGGCAAGGGTAACGGAAGGAACGGCACGGCAAGCGGTAACAAGGCTAAGGCACGACAACGCAGGACTAGGCAATGCACGGCAAGGCAAGGAAAGGGTAACGGAAGGAAAGGAAGGTAAGGCAAAGCCAGGCAAGGCAAGTGTAACAAAAGGAAAGCCACGGCAAGGGGAAACAAGGCTAAGGCACGACAACGCACGGCTAGGCAATGCACGGCAACGCAAGGAAAGGGTAACGCAAGGCAAGGCACGGTGAGGCTAGGCAAGGCGAATGCACGACAACGCAAGGCTAGGCAATGCACGACAATGCAAGGAAAGTTTAAAGCAAAGGAAGGCACGGTCAGGCGAGATAAGGCTAAGGCACGACAACGCAAGGCTAGGCAATGCAGGGAAGGGAAGCAAAGAGCAACGGAAGGTAAGCAAGGCAAGGAAAAGCAAGGAAAGCCAAGGGTAACGGAAGGAACGGCACGGCAAGGGGAAACAAGGCTAAGTCACGGCAACGCAGGCTAGGCAATGCACGGCAAGGCAAGGAAAGGCTAACGCATGGGAAAGCACGGTCAGGCGAGGCAAGGCTAAGGCACGACAACGCAAGGCTAGGCAATGCAGGGAAGGCAAGCAAAGAGTAACGGAAGGTAAGGAAAGCATGGGAAAGCAAGGAAAGGCAAGTGTAACGGAATGAACGGCACGGAAGGGGAAACAAGGCTAAGGCACGACAACGCACGCTAGGCAATGCACGGAAAGGCAAGGAAAGGGTAACGCATGGGAAAGCAAGGTCAGGCGAGGCAAGGCTAGGGCACGACAACGCAAGGCTAGGCAATGCACGGAAAGCAAGCAAAGAGTAACGGAACGCAAGGAAGGCAAGGGAAAGCAAGGGAAGGCAAGGGTAACGGAAGGAACGGCACGGCAAGGGGTAACGAGGCTAAGGCACGACAACGCAGGGCTAGGCAATGCACGGCAAGGCAAGGAAAGGGTAACGGAAGGAAAGGAAGGTAAGGCAAAGCCAGGCAAGGCAAGTGTAACAAAAGGAAAGCCACGGCAAGGGGAAACAAGGCTAAGGCACGACAACGCACGGCTAGGCAATGCACGGCAACGCAAGGAAAGGGTAACGCAAGGCAAGGCACGGTGAGGCTAGGCAAGGCTAATGCACGACAACGCAAGGCTAGGCAATGCACGACAATGCAAGGAAAGCTTAAAGCAAAGGAAGGTACGGTCAGGCGAGATAAGGCTAAGGCACGACAACGCAAGGCTAGGCAATGCAGGGAAGGGAAGCAAAGAGCAACGGAAGGTAAGCAAGGCAAGGAAAAGCAAGGAAAGGCAAGGGTAACGGAAGGAACGGCACGGCAAGGGGAAACAAGGCTAAGGCACGGCAACGCAGGCTAGGCAATGCACGGCAAGGCAAGGAAAGGGTAACGCATGGGAAAGCACGGTCAAGCGAGGCAAGGCTAAGGCACTACAACGCAAGGCTAGGCCATGCACGGAAGGCAAGCAAAGAGTAACGGAAGGTAAGGAAAGCATGGGAAAGCAAGGAAAGGCAAGTGTAACGGAATGAACGGCACGGCAAGGGAAAACAAGGCTAATGCACGACAACGCACGCTAGGCAATGCACGGAAAGGCAAGGAAAGGGTAACGCATGGGAAAGCAAGGTCAGGCGAGGCAAGGCTAGGGCACGACAACGCAAGGCTAGGCAATGCACGACAATGCAAGGAAAGCTTAAAGCAAAGGAAGGCACGGTCAGGCGAGATAAGGCTAAGGCACGACAACGCAAGGCTAGGCAATGCAGGGAAGGGAAGCAAAGAGTAACGGAAGGTAAGCAAGGCAAGGAAAAGCAAGGAAAGGCAAGTGTAACGGAAGGAACGGCACGGCAAGGGGAAACAAGGCTAAGGCACGGCAACGCACGCTAGGCAATGCACGGCAAGGCAAGTAAAGGGGAACGCATGGGAAAGCACGGTCAGGCGAGGCAAGGCTAAGGCATGACAACGCAAGGCTAAGCCATGCACGGAAAGCAAGCAAAGAGTAACGGAACGCAAGGAAGGCAAGGGAAAGCAAGGGAAGGCAAGGGTAACGGAAGGAACGGCACGGAAAGGGGTAACAAGGCTAAGGCACGACAACGCAGGGCTAGACAATGCACGTCAAGGCAAGGAAAGGGTAACGCAAGGGAAGGCACGGTCAGTTGAGGCAAGGTTAAGGCACGAAAATGCAAGGCTAGGCAATGTACGGAAAGGCAAGGAAAGAGTAACGGAAGGAAAGGAAGGCAAGGCAAAGCCAGGCAAGGCAAGTGTAACAAAAGGCACGCCACGGCAAGGGGTAACAAGGCTAAGGCACGACAACGCACGGCTAGGCAATGCACGGCAAGGCAAGGAAAGGGTAACGCAAGGCAAGGCACGGTGAGGCTAGGCAAGGCTAATGCACGACAACGCAAGGCTAGGCAATGCACGGAAGGCAAGGAAAGAGTAACGAAAGGCAAGGCACGGTCAGGCAAGGCAAGGAAAATGCACGACAACGCAAGGGTAGGCGCTGCACGGCAAGGAAACGAAAGAATAACGGAAAGAAAGGAAGGCAAGGCAAAGCCAGGCAAGGCAAGTGTAACAAAAGGCACGCAACGGCAAGGGGAAACAAGGCTAAGGCACGACAACACTCGGCTAGGAAATGCACGGCAAGGCAAGGAAAGGGTAACGCAAGGCAAGGCACGGTGAGGCTAGGCAAGGCTAATGCACGACAACGCAAGGCTAGGCAATGCACGACAATGCCAGGAAAGCTTAAAGCAAAGGAAGGCACGGTCAGGCGAGGTAAGGCTAAGGCACGACAACGCAAGGCTAGGCAAGGCACAGAAGGCAAGCAAAGAGTAACGGAAGGTAAGGAAGGCAAGGGAAAGCAAGGAAAGGCAATGGTAACGGAAGGAACGGCACGGCAAGTGGAAACAAGGCTAAGGCACGACAACGCACGCTAGGCAATGCACGGCAAGGTAAGGAAAGGGTAACGCATGGGAAAGCACGGTCAGGCGAGGCAAGGCTATGGCACGACAACGCAAGGCTACGCAATGTACGGAAGGCAAGCAAAGAGTAACGGAAGTTAAGGAAGGCAAGGGAAAGGAAAGAAAGGCAAGTGTAACGGAAGGAACGGCACGGCAAGGGGAAACAAGGCTAAGGCACGACAACGAACGGCTAGGCAATGCATGGCAAGGCAAGCAAAGGGTAACGCAAGGCAAGGCCCGTTGAGGCTAGGCAAGGCTAATGCACGACAACGCAAGGGTAGGCACTGCACGGCAAGGAAAGGAAAGAATAACGGAAAGAAAGGAAGGCAAGGCAAAGCCAGGCAAGGCAAGTGTAACAAAAGGCACGCAACGGCCAGGGGAAACAAGGCTAAGGCACGACAACTCAGGGCTACGCAATGCACGGCAAGGCAATGAAAGGGTAACGCAGGGGAAGGCACGGTCAGGTGAGGCAAGGATAAGGCACGACAATGCAAGGCTAAGCAATGTACGGCAAGGCAAGGAAAGAGTAACGGAAGGAAAGGAAGGTAAGGCAAAGCCAGGCAAGGCACGTGTAACAAAAGGAACGCCACGGCAAGGGGAAACAAGGCTAAGGCACGACAACGCACGGCTAGGCAATGCACGGCAACGCAAGGAAAGGGTAACGCAAGGCAAGGCACGGTGAGGCTAGGCAAGGCTAATGCACGACAAGGCAAGGCTAGGCAATGCACGACAATGCAAGGAAAGCTTAAAGCAAAGGAAGGCACGGTCAGGCGAGATAAGGCTAAGGCACGACAACGCAAGGCTAGGCAATGCAGGGAAGGGAAGCAAAGAGTAACGTAAGGTAAGCAAGGCAAGGAAAAGCAAGGAAAGGTAAGGGTAACAGTAGGAACGGCACGGCAAAGGGAAACAAGGCTAAGGCACGACAACGCACGCTAGGCAATGCACGGCAAGGCAAGGAAAGGGTAACGCATGGGAAAGCACGGTCAGGCGAGGCAAGCCTAAGGCATGACAACGCAAGGCTAGGCAATGCACGGAAAGCAAGCAAAGAGTAACGGAACGCAAGGAAGGCAAGGGAAAGCAAGGGAAGGCAAGGGTAACGGAAGGAACAGCACGGCAAGGGGTAACAAGGCTAATGCACGACAACTCAAGGGTAGGCACTGCACGGCAAGGAAAGGAAAGAATAACGGAAAGAAAGGAAGGCAAGGCAAAGCCAGGCAAGGCAAGTGTAACAAAAGGCACGCAACGGCAAGGGGAAACAAGGCTAAGGCACGACAACGCAGGGCTAGGCAATGCACGGCAAGGCAAGGAAAGGGTAACGCAAGGGAAGGCACGGTCAGTTGAGGCAAGGATAAGGCACGAAAATGCAAGGCTAGGCAATGCACGGCAAGGCAAGGAAAGAGTAACGGAAGGAAAGGAAGGCAAGGCAAAGCCAGGCAAGGCAAGTGTAACAAAAGGCACGCCACGGCAAGGGGAAACAAGGCTAAGGCACGACAACGCACGGCTAGGCAATGCACGGCAAGGCAAGGAAAGGGTAACGAAAGGCAAGGCACGGTGAGGCTAGGCAAGGCAATTGCACGACAACGCAAGGCTAGGCAATGCACGGAAGGCAAGGAAAGAGTAACGAAAGGCAAGGCACGGTCAGGCAAGGCAAGGAAAATGCACGACAACGCAAGGGTAGGCGCTGCACGGCAATTAAATGAAAGAATAACGGAAAGAAAGGAAGGCAAGGCAAAGCCAGGCAAGGCAAGTGTAACAAAAGGCACGCAACGGCAAGGGGAAACAAGGCTAAGGCACGACAACTCACGGCTAGGAAATGCACGGCAAGGCAAGGAAAGGGTAACGCAAGGCAAGGCACGGTGAGGCTAGGCAAGGCTAATGCACGACAACGCAAGGCTAGGCAATGCACGGAATGCAAGGAAAGAGTAACGAAAGGCAAGGCACGGTCAGGCAAGGCAAGGAAAATGCACGACAATGCAAGGCTAGGCAATGCACGGCAAGGCAAGGAAAGAGTAACGGAAGGAAAGGAAGGCAAGGCAAAGCCAGGCAAGGCAAGTGTAACAAAAGGCACGCAACGGCAAGGGGAAAGAAGGCTAAGGCACGACAACACACTGCTAGGAAATGCACGGCAAGGCAAGGAAAGGGTAACGCAAGGCAAGGCACGGTGAAGCTAGGCAAGGCTAATGCACGAAAACGCAAGGCTAGGCAATGCACGGAAATCAAGCAAAGAGTAACGGAACGCAAGGAAGGCAAGGGAAAGCAAGGGAAGGCAAGGGTAACGGAAGTAACGGCACGGCACGGGGTAACAAGGCTAAGGCACGACAACACACGGCTAGGAAATGCACGGCAAGGCAAGGAAAGGGTAACGCAGGGCAAGGCACGGTGAGGCTAGGCAAGGAACGGCACGGCAAGGGGAAACAAGGCTAAGGCACGACAACGCAAGGCTAGGCAATGCACGACAATGCAAGGAAACCTTAAAGCAAAGGAAGGCACGGTCAGGCGAGATAAGGCTAAGGCACGACAACGCAAGGCTAGGCAATGCAGGGAAGGCAAGCAAAGAGTAACGGAAGGTAAGGAAGGCAAGGGAAAGCAAGGAAAGGCAATGGTAACGGAAGGAACGGCACGGCAAGGGGAAACAAGGCTAAGGCACCAAACGCACGCTAGGCAATGCACGCAAGGCAAGGAAAGGGTAACGCATGGGAAAGAACGGTCAGGCGAGGCAAGGCTAAGGCATGACAACGCAAGGCTAGGCAATGCACGGAAAGCAAGCAAAGAGTAACGGAACGCAAGGAAGGCAAGGGAAAGGCAAGGGAAGGCAAGGGTAACGGAAGGAACGGCACGGCAAGGGGTAACAAGGCTAAGGCACGACAACGCAGGGCTAGGCAATGCACGGCAAGGCAAGGAAAGGGTAACGGAAGGAAAGGAAGGTAAGGCAAAGCCAGGCAAGGCAAGTGTAACAAAAGGAAAGCCACGGCAAGGGGAAACAAGGCTAAGGCACGACAACGCACGGCTAGGCAATGCACGGCAACGCAAGGAAAGGGTAACGCAAGGCAAGGCACGGTGAGGCTAGGCAAGGCTAATGCACGACAACGCAAGGCTAGGCAATGCACGACAATGCAAGGAAAGCTTAAAGCAAAGGAAGGCACGGTCAGGCGAGATAAGGCTAAGGCACGACAACGCAAGGCTAGGCAATGCAGGGAAGGGAAGCAAAGAGCAACGGAAGGTAAGCAAGGCAAGGAAAAGCAAGGAAAGGCAAGGGTAACGGAAGGAACGGCACGGCAAGGGAAAACAAGGCTAAGGCACGGCAACGCAGGCTAGGCAATGCACGGCAAGGCAAGGAAAGGGTAACGCATGGGAAAGCACGGTCAGGCGAGGCAAGGCTAAGGCACGACAACGCAAGCCTAGGCAATGCACGGAAGGCAAGCAAAGAGTAACGGAAGGTAAGGAAAGCATGGGAAAGCAAGGAAAGGCAAGTGTAACGGAATGAACGGCACGGCAAGGGGAAACAAGGCTAAGGCACGACAACGCACGCTAGGCAATGCACGGAAAGGCAAGGAAAGGGTAACGCATGGGAAAGCAAGGTCAGGCGAGGCAAGGCTAGGGCACGACAACGCAAGGCTAGGCAATGCACGACAATGCAAGGAAAGCTTAAAGCAAAGGAAGGCACGGTCAGGCGAGATAAGGCTAAGGCACGACAACGCAAGGCTAGGCAATGCAGGGAAGGGAAGCAAAGAGTAACGGAAGGTAAGCAAGGCAAGGAAAAGCAAGGAAAGGCAAGTGTAACGGAAGGAACGGCACGGCAAGGGGAAACAAGGCTAAGGCACGACAACGCACGCTAGGCAATGCACGGCAAGGCAAGTAAAGGGGAACGCATGGGAAAGCACGGTCAGGCGAGGCAAGGCTAAGGCATGACAACGCAAGGCTAAGCCATGCACGGAAAGCAAGCAAAGAGTAACGGAACGCAAGGAAGGCAAGGGAAAGCAAGGGAAGGCAAGGGTAACGGAAGGAACGGCACGGAAAGGGGTAACAAGGCTAAGGCACGACAACGCAGGGCTAGACAATGCACGTCAAGGCAAGGAAAGGGTAACGCAAGGGAAGGCACGGTCAGTTGAGGCAAGGTTAAGGCACGAAAATGCAAGGCTAGGCAATGCACGGCAAGGCAAGGAAAGAGTAACGGAAGGAAAGGAAGGCAAGGCAAAGCCAGGCAAAGCAAGTGTAACAAAAGGCACGCCACGGCAAGGGGTAACAAGGCTAAGGCACGACAATGCACGGCTAGGCAATGCACGGCAAGGCAAGGAAAGGGTAACGCAAGGCAAGGCACGGTGAGGCTAGTCAAGGGTAATGCACGACAACGCAAGGCTAGGCAATGCACGGAAGGCAAGGAAAGAGTAACGAAAGGCAAGGCACGGTCAGGCAAGGCAAGGAAAATGCACGACAACGCAAGGGTAGGCGCTGCACGGCAAGGAAACGAAAGAATAACGGAAAGAAAGGAAGGCAAGGCAAAGCCAGGCAAGGCAAGTGTAACAAAAGGCACGCAACGGCAAGGGGAAACAAGGCTAAGGCACGACAACACACGGCTAGGAAATGCACGGCAAGGCAAGGAAAGGGTAACGCAACGCAAGGCACGGTGAGGCTAGGCAAGGCTAATGCACGACAACGCAAGGCTAGGCAATGCACGACAATGCCAGGAAAGCTTAAAGCAAAGGAAGGCACGGTCAGGCGAGATAAGGCTAAGGCACGACAACGAAAGGCATAGGCAAGGCACAGAAGGCAAGCAAAGAGTAACGGAAGGTAAGGAAGGCAAGGGAAAGCAAGGAAAGGCAATGGTAACGGAAGGAACGGCACGGCAAGGGGAAACAAGGCTAAGGCACGACAACGCACGCTAGGCAATGCACGGCAAGGTAAGGAAAGGGTAACGCATGGGAAAGCACGGTCAGGCGAGGCAAGGCTATGGCACGACAACGCAAGGCTAGGCAATGCACGGAAGGCAAGCAAAGAGCAACGCAAGGCTAGCAATGCACGGAAGGCAAGCAAAGAGTGCACGGAAGGCAAGCAAAGAGTGCACGGAAGGCAAGCAAAGAGTAACGGAAGTAAAGGAAGGCAAGGGAAAGGAAAGAAAGGCAAGTGTAACGGAAGGAACGGCACGGCAAGGGGAAACAAGGCTAAGGCACGACAACGAACGGCTAGGCAATGCACGGCAAGGGAAGGAAAGGGCAACGCAAGGCAAGGCACGGTGAGGCTAGGCAAGGATAATGCACGACAACGCAAGGCTAGGCAATGCACTACAATGCAAGGAAACCTTAAAGCAAAGGAAGGCACGGTCAGGCGAGATAAGGCTAAGGCACGACAACGCAAGGCTAGGCAATGCAGGGAAGGCAAGCAAAGAGTAACGGAAGGTAAGGAAGGCAAGGGAAAGCAAGGAAAGGCAATGGTAACGGAAGGAACGGCACGGCAAGGGGAAACAAGGCTAAGGCACCAAACGCACGCTAGGCAATGCACGCAAGGCAAGGAAAGGGTAACGCATGGGAAAGAACGGTCAGGCGAGGCAAGGCTAAGGCATGACAACGCAAGGCTAGGCAATGCACGGAAAGCAAGCAAAGAGTAACAGAACGCAAGGAAGGCAAGGGAAAGCAAGGGAAGGCAAGGGTAACGGAAGGAACGGCACGGCAAGGGGTAACAAGGCTAAGGCACGACAACGCAGTGCTAGGCAATGCACGGCAAGGCAAGGAAAGGGTAACGGAAGGAAAGGAAGGTAAGGCAAAGCCAGGCAAGGCAAGTGTAACAAAAGGAAAGCCACGGCAAGGGGAAACAAGGCTAAGGCACGACAACGCACGGCTAGGCAATGCACGGCAACGCAAGGAAAGGGTAACGCAATGCAAGGCACGGTGAGGCTAGGCAAGGCTAATGCACGACAACGCAAGGCTAAGCATTGCACGACAATGCAAGGAAAGCTTAAAGCAAAGGAAGGTACGGTCAGGCGAGATAAGGCTAAGGCACGACAACGCAAGGCTAGGCAATGCAGGGAAGGGACGCAAAGAGCAACGGAAGGTAAGCAAGGCAAGGAAAAGCAAGGAAAGGCAAGGGTAACGGAAGGAACGGCACGGCAAGGGGAAACAAGGCTAAGGCACGGCAACGCAGGCTAGGCAATGCACGGCAAGGCAAGGAAAGGGTAACGCATGGGAAAGCACGGTCAAGCGAGGCAAGGCTAAGGCACGACAACGCAAGGCTAGGCCAAGCACAGAAGGCAAGCAAAGAGTAACGGAAGGTAAGGAAAGCATGGGAAAGCAAGGAAAGGTAAGTGTAACGGAATGAACGGCACGGCAAGGGGAAACAAGGCTAAGGCACGACAACGCACGCTAGGCAATGCACGGAAAGGCAAGGAAAGGGTAACGCATGGGAAAGCAAGGTCAGGCGAGGCAAGGCAAGGGCACGACAACGCAAGGCTAGGCAATGCACGACAATGCAAGGAAAGCTTAAAGCAAAGGAAGGCACGGTCAGGCGAGATAAGGCTAAGGCACGACAACGCAAGGCTAGGCAATGCAGGGAAGGCAAGGAAAGGGTAACGGAAGGAAAGGAAGGTAAGGCAAAGCCAGGCAAGGCAAGTGTAACAAAAGGAAAGCCACGGCAAGGGGAAACAAGGCTAAGGCACGACAACGCAAGTCTAGGCCATGCACGGAAGGCAACAAAGAGTAACGGAAGGTAAGGAAGGCAACGGAAAGCAAGGAAAAGCAAGTGTAACGGAAGGAACGGCACGGCAAGGGGAAACAAGGCTAAGGCACGACAACGCACGCTAGGCAATGCACGGCAAGGCAAGTAAAGGGGAACGCATGGGAAAGCACGGTCAGGCGAGGCAAGGCTAAGGCATGACAACGCAAGGCTAAGCCATGCACGGAAAGCAAGCAAAGAGTAACGGAACGCAAGGAAGGCAAGGGAAAGCAAGGGAAGGCAAGGGTAACGGAAGGAACGGCACGGAAAGGGGTAACAAGGCTAAGTCACGACAACGCAGGGCTAGACAATGCACGTCAAGGCAAGGAAAGGGTAACGCAAGGGAAGGCACGGTCAGTTGAGGCAAGGTTAAGGCACGAAAATGCAAGGCTAGGCAATGCACGGCAAGGCAAGGAAAGAGTAACGGAAGGAAAGGAAGGCAAGGCAAAGCCAGGCAAGGCAAGTGTAACAAAAGGCACGCCACGGCAAGGGGTAACAAGGCTAAGGCACGACAACGCACGGCTAGGCAATGCACGGCAAGGCAAGGAAAGGGTAACGCAAGGCAAGGCACGGTCAGGCGAGGCAAGGCTAAGGCACGACAACGCAAGGCTAGGCAATGCACGACAATGCAAGGAAAGCTTAAAGCAAAGGAAGGCACGGTCAGGCGAGATAAGGCTAAGGCACGACAACGCAAGGCTAGGCAAGGCACAGAAGGCAAGCAAAGAGTAACGGAAGGTAAGGAAGGCAAGGGAAAGCAAGGAAAGGCAATGGTAACGGAAGGAACGGCACGGCAAGGGGAAACAAGGCTAAGGCACGACAACGCACGCTAGGCAATGCACGGCAAGGTAAGGAAAGGGTAACGCATGGGAAAGCACGGTCAGGCGAGGCAAGGCTATGGCACGACAACGCAAGGCTAGGTAATGCACGGAAGGCAAGCAAAGAGTAACGGAAGTTAAGGAAGGCAAGGGAAAGGAAAGAAAGGCAAGTGTAACGGAAGGAACGGCACGGCAAGGGGAAACAAGGCTAAGGCACGACAACGAACGGCTAGGCAATGCACGGCAAGGCAAGGAAAGGGAGACGCAAGGCAAGGCACGGTGAGGCTAGGCAAGGATAATGCACGACAACGCAGGGCTAGGCAATGCACGACAATGCAAGGAAACCTTAAAGGAAAGGAAGGCACGGTCAGGCGAGATAAGGCTAAGGCACGACAACGCAAGGCTAGGCAAAGCAGGGAAGGCAAGCAAAGAGTAACGGAAGGTAAGGAAGGCAAGGGAAAGCAAGGAAAGGCAATGGTAACGGAATGAACGGCACGGCAAGGGGAAACAAGCCTAAGGCACCAAACGCACGCTAGGCAATGCACGCAAGGCAAGGAAAGGGTAACGCATGGGAAAGAACGGTCAGGCGAGGCAAGGCTAAGGCATGACAACGCAAGGCTAGGCAATGCACGGAAAGCAAGCAAAGAGTAACAGAACGCAAGGAAGGCAAGGGAAAGCAAGGGAAGGCAAGGGTAACGGAAGGAACGGCACGGCAAGGGGTAACAAGGCTAAGGCACGACAACGCAGGGCTAGGCAATGCACGGCAAGGCAAGGAAAGGGTAACGGAAGGAAAGGAAGGTAAGGCAAAGCCAGGCAAGGCAAGTGTAACAAAAGGAAAGCCACGGCAAGGGGAAACAAGGCTAAGGCACGACAACGCACGGCTAGGCAATGCACGGCAACGCAAGGAAAGGGTAACGCAAGGCAAGGCACGGTGAGGCTAGGCAAGGCTAATGCACGACAACGCAAGGCTAGGCAATGCACGACAATGCAAGGAAAGCTTAAAGCAAAGGAAGGCACGGTCAGGCAAGGCAAGGCTAAGGCACGACAACGCAAGGCTGCACGACAAGGCAAGGCTAGGCAATGCACGACAATGCAAGGAAAGGGTAACGCATGGGAAAGCAAGGTCAGGCGGGGCAAGGCTAGGGCACGACAACGCAAGGCTAGGCAATGCACGGAAGGCAAGCAAAGAGTAACGGAAGGTAAGGAAAGCATGGGAAAGCAAGGAAAGGCAAGTGTAACGGAATGAACGGCACGGCAAGGGGAAACAAGGCTAATGTACGACAACGCACGCTAGGCAATGCACGGAAAGGCAAGGAAAGGGTAACGCATGGGAAAGCAAGGTCAGGCGAGGCAAGGCTAGGGCACGACAACACAAGGCTAGGCAATGCACGACAATGCAAGGAAAGCTTCAAGCAAAGGAAGGCACGGTCAGGCGAGATAAGGCTAAGGCACGACAACGCAAGGGTAGGCAATGCAGGGAAGGGAAGCAAAGAGTATCGGAAGGTAAGCAAGGCAAGGAAAAGCAAGGAAAGGCAAGTGTAACGGAAGGAACGGCACGGCAAGGGGAAACAAGGCTAAGGCACGGCAACGCACGCTAGGCAATGCACGGCAAGGCAAGTAAAGGGGAACGCATGGGAAAGCACGGTCAGGCGAGGCAAGGCTAAGGCATGACAACGCAAGGCTAAGCCATGCACGGAAAGCAAGCAAAGAGTAACGGAACGCAAGGAAGGCAAGGGAAAGCAAGGGAAGGCAAGGGTAACGGAAGGAACGGCACGGAAAGGGGTAACAAGGCTAAGGCACGACAACGCAGGGCTAGACAATGCACGTCAAGGCAAGGAAAGGGTAACGCAAGGGAAGGCACGGTCAGTTGAGGCAAGGTTAAGGCACGAAAATGCAAGGCTAGGCAATGTACGGAAAGGCAAGGAAAGAGTAACGGAAGGAAAGGAAGGCAAGGCAAAGCCAGGCAAGGCAAGTGTAACAAAAGGCACGCCACGGCAAGGGGTAACAAGGCTAAGGCACGACAACGCACGGCTAGGCAATGCACGGCAAGGCAAGGAAAGGGTAACGCAAGGCAAGGCACGGTGAGGCTAGGCAAGGCTAATGCACGACAAGGCAAGGCTAGGCAATGCACGGAAGGCAAGGAAAGAGTAACGAAAGGCAAGGCACGGTCAGGCAAGGCAAGGAAAATGCACGACAACGCAAGGGTAGGCGCTGCACGGCAAGGAAACGAAATTATAACGGAAAGAAAGGAAGGCAAGGCAAAGCCAGGCAAGGCAAGTGTAACAAAAGGCACGCAACGGCAAGGGGAAACAAGGCTAAGGCACGACAACCCTCGGCTAGGAAATGCACGGCAAGGCAAGGAAAGGGTAACGCAAGGCAAGGCACGGTGAGGCTAGGCAAGGCTAATGCACGACAACGCAAGGCTAGGCAATGCACGACAATGCCAGGAAAGCTTAAAGCAAAGGAAGGCACGGTCAGGCGAGATAAGGCTAAGGCACGACAACGCAAGGCTAGGCAAGGCACAGAAGGCAAGCAAAGAGTAACGGAAGGTAAGGAAGGCAAGGGAAAGCAAGGAAAGGCAATGGTAACGGAAGGAACGGCACGGCAAGTGGAAACAAGGCTAAGGCACGACAACGCACGCTAGGCAATGCACGGCAAGGTAAGGAAAGGGTAACGCATGGGAAAGCACGGTCAGGCGAGGCAAGGCTATGGCACGACAACGCAAGGCTACGCAATGCACGGAAGGCAAGCAAAGAGTAACGGAAGTTAAGGAAGGCAAGGGAAAGGAAAGAAAGGCAAGTGTAACGGAAGGAACGGCACGGCAAGGGGAAACAAGGCTAAGGCACGACAACGAACGGCTAGGCAATGCATGGCAAGGCAAGCAAAGGGTAACGCAAGGCAAGGCCCGTTGAGGCTAGGCAAGGCTAATGCACGACAACGCAAGGGTAGGCACTGCACGGCAAGGAAAGGAAAGAATAACGGAAAGAAAGGAAGGCAAGGCAAAGCCAGGCAAGGCAAGTGTAACAAAAGGCACGCAACGGCCAGGGGAAACAAGGCTAAGGCACGACAACTCAGGGCTACGCAATGCACGGCAAGGCAATGAAAGGGTAACGCAGGGGAAGGCACGGTCAGGTGAGGCAAGGATAAGGCACGACAATGCAAGGCTAAGCAATGTACGGCAAGGCAAGGAAAGAGTAACGGAAGGAAAGGAAGGTAAGGCAAAGCCAGGCAAGGCACGTGTAACAAAAGGAACGCCACGGCAAGGGGAAACAAGGCTAAGGCACGACAACGCACGGCTAGGCAATGCACGGCAAGGCAAGGAAAGGGTAACGCAAGGCAAGGCACGGTGAGGCTAGGCAAGGCAATTGCACGACAACGCAAGGCTAGGCAATGCACGGAAGGCAAGGAAAGAGTAACGAAAGGCAAGGCACGGTCAGGCAAGGCAAGGCTAATGCACGACAAGGCAAGGCTAGGCAATGCACGACAATGCAAGGAAAGCTTAAAGCAAAGGAAGGCACGGTCAGGCGAGATAAGGCTAAGGCACGACAACGCAAGGCTAGGCAATGCAGGGAAGGGAAGCAAAGAGTAACGTAAGGTAAGCAAGGCAAGGAAAAGCAAGGAAAGGTAAGGGTAACAGTAGGAAAGGCACGGCAAAGGGAAACAAGGCTAAGGCACGACAACGCACGCTAGGCAATGCACGGCAACGCAAGGAAAGGGTAACGCATGGGAAAGCACGGTCAGGCGAGGCAAGCCTAAGGCATGACAACGCAAGGCTAGGCAATGCACGGAAAGCAAGCAAAGAGTAACGGAACGCAAGGAAGGCAAGGGAAAGCAAGGGAAGGCAAGGGTAACGGAAGGAACAGCACGGCAAGGGGTAACAAGGCTAATGCACGACAACTCAAGGGTAGGCACTGCACGGCAAGGAAAGGAAAGAATAACGGAAAGAAAGGAAGGCAAGGCAAAGCCAGGCAAGGCAAGTGTAACAAAAGGCACCCAACGGCAAGGGGAAACAAGGCTAAGGCACGACAACGCAGGGCTAGGCAATGCACGGCAAGGCAAGGAAAGGGTAACGCAAGGGAAGGCACGGTCAGTTGAGGCAAGGATAAGGCACGAAAATGCAAGGCTAAGCAATGCACGGCAAGGCAAGGAAAGAGTAACGGAAGGAAAGGAAGGCAAGGCAAAGCCAGGCAAGGCAAGTGTAACAAAAGGCACGCCACGGCAAGGGGAAACAAGGCTAAGGCACGACAACGCACGGCTAGGCAATGCACGGCAAGGCAAGGAAAGGGTAACGCAAGGCAAGGCACGGTGAGGCTAGGCAAGGCAATTGCACGACAACGCAAGGCTAGGCAATGCACGGAAGGCAAGGAAAGAGTAACGAAAGGCAAGGCACGGTCAGGCAAGGCAAGGAAAATGCACGACAACGCAAGGGTAGGCGCTGCACGGCAATTAAATGAAAGAATAACGGAAAGAAAGGAAGGCAAGGCAAAGCCAGGCAAGGCAAGTGTAACAAAAGGCACGCAACGGCAAGGGGAAACAAGGCTAAGGCACGACAACTCACGGCTAGGAAATGCACGGCAAGGCAAGGAAAGGGTAACGCAAGGCAAGGCACGGTGAGGCTAGGCAAGGCTAATGCACGACAACGCAAGGCTAGGCAATGCACGGAAGGCAAGGAAAGAGTAACGAAAGGCAAGGCACGGTCAGGCAAGGCAAGGAAAATGCACGACAACGCAAGGGTAGGCGCTGCACGGCAAGGAAAGGAAAGAATAACGGAAAGAAAGGAAGGCAAGGCAAAGCCAGGCAAGGCAAGTGTAACAAAAGGCACGCAACGGCAAGGGGAAAGAAGGCTAAGGCACGACAACACACTGCTAGGAAATGCACGGCAAGGCAAGGAAAGGGTAACGCAAGGCAAGGCACGGTGAGGCTAGGCAAGGCTAATGCACGAAAACGCAAGGCTAGGCAATGCACGGAAATCAAGCAAAGAGTAACGGAACGCAAGGAAGGCAAGGGAAAGCAAGGGAAGGCAAGGGTAACGGAAGTAACGGCACGGCACGGGGTAACAAGGCTAAGGCACGACAACACACGGCTAGGAAATGCACGGCAAGGCAAGGAAAGGGCAACGCAAGGCAAGGCACGGTGAGGCTAGGCAAGGATAATGCACGACAACGCAAGGCTAGGCAATGCACGACAATGCAAGGAAACCTTAAAGCAAAGGAAGGCACGGTCAGGCGAGATAAGGCTAAGGCACGACAACGCAAGGCTAGTCAATGCAGGGAAGGCAAGCAAAGAGTAACGGAAGGTAAGGAAGGCAAGGGAAAGCAAGGAAAGGCAATGGTAACGGAAGGAACGGCACGGCAAGGGGAAACAAGGCTAAGGCACCAAACGCACGCTAGGCAATGCACGCAAGGCAAGTAAAGGGTAACGCATGGGAAAGAACGGTCAGGCGAGGCAAGGCTAAGGCATGACAACGCAAGGCTAGGCAATGCACGGAAAGCAAGCAAAGAGTAACGGAACGCAAGGAAGGCAAGGGAAAGCAAGGGAAGGCAAGGGTAACGGAAGGAACGGCACGGCAAGGGGTAACAAGGCTAAGGCACGACAACGCAGGGCTAGGCAATGCACGGCAAGGCAAGGAAAGGGTAACGGAAGGAAAGGAAGGTAAGGCAAAGCCAGGCAAGGCAAGTGTAACAATAGGAAAGCCACGGCAAGGGGAAACAAGGCTAAGGCACGACAACGCACGGCTAGGCAATGCACGGCAACGCAAGGAAAGGGTAACGCAAGGCAAGGCACGGTGAGGCTAGGCAAGGCTAATGCACGACAACGCAAGGCTAGGCAATGCACGACAATGCAAGGAAAGCTTAAAGCAAAGGAAGGTACGGTCAGGCGAGATAAGGCTAAGGCACGACAACGCAAGGCTAGGCAATGCAGGGAAGGGACGCAAAGAGCAACGGAAGGTAAGCAAGGCAAGGAAAAGCAAGGAAAGGCAAGGGTAACGGAAGGAACGGCACGGCAAGGGGAAACAAGGCTAAGGCACGGCAACGCAGGCTAGGCAATGCACGGCAAGGCAAGGAAAGGGTAACGCATGGGAAAGCACGGTCAAGAGAGGCAAGGCTAAGGCACGACAACGCAAGGCTAGGCCAAGCACGGAAGGCAAGCAAAGAGTAACGGAAGGTAAGGAAAGCATGGGAAAGCAAGGAAAGGCAAGTGTAACGGAATGAACGGCACGGCAAGGGGAAACAAGTCTAAGGCACGACAACGCACGCTAGGCAATGCACGGAAAGGCAAGGAAAGGGTAACGCATGGGAAAGCAAGGTCAGGCGAGGCAAGGCTAGGGCACGACAACGCAAGGCTAGGCAATGCACGACAATGCAAGGAAACCTTAAAGCAAAGGAAGGCACGGTCAGGCGAGATAAGGCTAAGGCACGACAACGCAAGGCTAGGCAATGCAGGGAAGGCAAGCAAAGAGTAACGGAAGGTAAGGAAGGCAAGGGAAAGCAAGCAAAGGCAATGGTAACGGAAGGAACGGCACGGCAAGGGGAAACAAGGCTAAGGCACCAAACGCACGCTAGGCAATGCACGCAGGGCAAGGAAAGGGTAACGCATGGGAAAGAACGGTCTGGCGAGGCAAGGCTAAGGAATGACAACGCAAGGCTAGGCAATGCACGGAAAGCAAGCAAAGAGTAACGGAACGCAAGGAAGGCAAGGGAAAGCAAGGGAAGGCAAGGGTAACGGAAGGAACGGCACGGCAAGGGGTAACAAGGCTAAGGCACGACAACGCAGGGCTAGGCAATGCACGGCAAGGCATGGAAAGGGTAACGGAAGGAAAGGAAGGTAAGGCAAAGCCAGGCAAGGCAAGTGTAACAAAAGGAAAGCCACGGCAAGGGGAAACAAGGCTAAGGCACGACAACGCACGGCTAGGCAATGCACGGCAACGCAAGGAAAGGGTAACGCAAGGCAAGGCACGGTGAGGCTAGGCAAGGCTAATGCACGACAACGCAAGGCTAGGCAATGCACGACAATGCAAGGAAAGCTTAAAGCAAAGGAAGGCACGGTCAGGCGAGATAAGGCTAAGGCACGACAACGCAAGGCTAGGCAATGCAGGGAAGGGAAGCAAAGAGCAACGGAAGGTAAGCAAGGCAAGGAAAAGCAAGGAAAGGCAAGGGTAACGGAAGGAACGGCACGGCAAGGGGAAACAAGGCTAAGGCACGGCAACGCAGGCTAGGCAATGCACGGCAAGGCAAGGAAAGGTTAACGCATGGGAAAGCACGGTCAGGCGAGGCAAGGCTAAGGCACGACAACGCAAGGCTAGGCAATGCACGGAAGGCAAGCAAAGAGTAACGGACGGTAAGGAAAGCATGGGAAAGCAAGGAAAGGCAAGTGTAACGGAATGAACGGCACGGCAAGGGGAAACAAGGCTAAGGCACGACAACGCACGCTAGGCAATGCACGGAAAGGCAAGGAAAGGGTAACGCATGGGAAAGCAATGTCAGGCGAGGCAAGGCTAGGGCACGACAACGCAAGGCTAGGCAATGCACGACAATGCAAGGAAAGCTTAAAGCAAAGGAAGGCACGGTCAGGCGAGATAAGGCTAAGGCACGACAACGCAAGGCTAGGCAATGCAGGGAAGGGAAGCAAAGAGTAACGGAAGGTAAGCAAGGCAAGGAAAAGCAAGGAAAGGCAAGTGTAACGGAAGGAACGGCACGGCAAGGGGAAACAAGGCTAAGGCACGACAACGCACGCTAGGCAATGCACGGCAAGGCAAGTAAAGGGGAACGCATGGGAAAGCACGGTCAGGCGAGGCAAGGCTAAGGCATGACAACGCAAGGCTAGTCAATGCAGGGAAGGGAAGCAAAGAGTAACGGAATGTAAGCAAGGCAAGGAAAAGCAAGGAAAGGCAAGTGTAACGGAAGGAACGGCACGGAAAGGGGTAACAAGGCTAAGGCACGACAACGCAGGGCTAGACAATGCACGTCAAGGCAAGGAAAGGGTAACGCAAGGGAAGGCACGGTCAGTTGAGGCAAGGTTAAGGCACGAAAATGCAAGGCTAGGCAATGCACGGCAAGGCAAGGAAAGAGTAACGGAAGGAAAGGAAGGCAAGGCAAAGCCAGGCAAGGCAAGTGTAACAAAAGGCACGCCACGGCAAGGGGTAACAAGGCTAAGGCACGACAACGCACGGCTAGGCAATGCACGGCAAGGCAAGGAAAGGGTAACGCAAGGCAAGGCACGGTGAGGCTAGTCGAGGCTAATGCACGACAACGCAAGGCTAGGCAATGCACGGAAGGCAAGGAAAGAGTAACGAAAGGCAAGGCACGGTCAGGCAAGGCAAGGAAAATGCACGACAACGCAAGGGTAGGCGCTGCACGGCAAGGAAACGAAAGAATAACGGAAAGAAAGGAAGGCAAGGCAAAGCCAGGCAAGGCAAGTGTAACAAAAGGCACGCAACGGCAAGGGGAAACAAGGCTAAGGCAGGACAACACACGGCTAGGAAATTCACGGCAAGGCAAGGAAAGGGTAACGCAAGGCAAGGCACGGTGAGGCTAGGCAAGGCTAATGCACGACAACGCAAGGCTAGGCAATGCACGACAATGCCAGGAAAGCTTAAAGCAAAGGAAGGCACGGTCAGGCGAGATAAGGCTAAGGCACGACAACGCAAGGCTAGGCAAGGCACAGAAGGCAAGCAAAGTGTAACGGAAGGTAAGGAAGGCAAGGGAAAGCAAGGAAAGGCAATGGTAACGGAAGGAACGGCACGGCAAGGGGAAACAAGGCTAAGGCACGACAACGCACGCTAGGCAATGCACGGCAAGGTAAGGAAAGGGTAACGCATGGGAAAGCACGGTCAGGCGAGGCAAGGCTATGGCACGACAACGCAAGGCTAGGCAATGCACGGAAGGCAAGCAAAGAGTAACGGAAGTTAAGGAAGGCAAGGGAAAGGAAAGAAAGGCAAGTGTAACGGAAGGAACGGCACGGCAAGGGGAAACAAGGCTAAGGCACGACAACGAACGGCTAGGCAATGCACGGCAAGGCAAGGAAAGGGCAACGCAAGGCAAGGCACGGTGTGGCTAGGCAAGGATAATGCACGACAACGCAAGGCTAGGCAATGCACGACAATGCAAGGAAACCTTAAAGCAAAGGAAGGCACGGTCAGGCGAGATAAGGCTAAGGCACGACAACGCAAGGCTAGGCAATGCAGGGAAGGCAAGCAAAGAGTAACGGAAGGTAAGGAAGGCAAGGGAAAGCAAGGAAAGGCAATGGTAACGGAAGGAACGGCACGGCAAGGGGAAACAAGGCTAAGGCACCAAACGCACGCTAGGCAATGAGCGCAAGGCAAGGAAAGGGTAACGCATGGGAAAGAACGGTCAGGCGAGGCAAGGCTAAGGCATGACAACGCAAGGCTAGGCAATGCACGGAAAGCAAGCAAAGAGTAACGGAACGCAAGGAAGGCAAGGGAAAGCAAGGGAAGGCAAGGGTAACGGAAGGAACGGCACGGCAAGGGGTAACAAGGCTAAGGCACGCCAACGCAGGGCTAGGCAATGCACGGCAAGGCAAGGAAAAGGTAACGGAAGGAAAGGAAGGTAAGGCAAAGCCAGGCAAGGCAAGTGTAACAAAAGGAAAGCCACGGCAAGGGGAAACAAGGCTAAGGCACGACAACGCACGGCTAGGCAATGCACGGCAACGCAAGGAAAGGGTAACGCAAGGCAAGGCACGGTGAGGCTAGGCAAGGCTAATGCACGACAACGCAAGGCTAGGCAATGCACGACAATGCAAGGAAAGCTTAAAGCAAAGGAAGGTACGGTCAGGCGAGATAAGGCTAAGGCACGACAACGCAAGGCTAGGCAATGCAGGGAAGGGAAGCAAAGAGCAACGGAAGGTAAGCAAGGCAAGGAAAAGCAAGGAAAGGCAAGGGTAACGGAAGGAACGGCACGGCAAGGGGAAACAAGGCTAAGGCACGGCAACGCAGGCTAGGCAATGCACGGCAAGGCAAGGAAAGGGTAACGCATGGGAAAGCACTGTCAAGCGAGGCAAGGCTAAGGCACGACAACGCAAGGCTAGGCCAAGCACGGAAGGCAAGCAAAGAGTAACGGAAGGTAAGGACAGCATGGGAAAGCAAGGAAAGGCAAGTATAACGGAATGAACGGCACGGCAAGGGGAAACAAGGCTAAGGCACGACAACGCACGCTAGGCAATGCACGGAAAGGCAAGGAAAGGGTAACGCATGGGAAAGCAAGGTCAGGCGAGGCAAGGCAAGGGCACGACAACGCAAGGCTAGGCAATGCACGACAATGCAAGTAAACCTTAAAGCAAAGGAAGGCACGGTCAGGCGAGATAAGGCTAAGGCACGACAACGCAAGGCTACGCAATGCAGGGAATGCAAGCAAAGAGTAACGGAAGGTAAGGAAGGCAAGGGAAAGCAAGGAAAGGCAATGGTAACGGAAGGAACGGCACGGCAAGGGGAAACAAGGCTAAGGCACCAAACGCACGCTAGGCAATGCACGCAAGGCAAGGAAAGGGTAACGCATGGGAAAGAACGGTCAGGCGAGGCAAGGCTAAGGCATGACAACGCAAGGCTAGGCAATGCACGGAAAGCAAGCAAAGAGTGACGGAACGCAAGGAAGGCAAGGGAAATCAAGGGAAGGCAAGGGTAACGGAAGGAACGGCACGGCAAGGGGTAACAAGGCTAAGGCACGACAACGCAGGGCTAGGCAATGCACGGCAAGGCAAGGAAAGGGTAACGGAAGGAAAGGAATGTAAGGCAAAGCCAGGCAAGGCAAGTGTAACAAAAGGAAAGCCACGGCAAGGGGAAACAAGGCTAAGGCACGACAACGCACGGCTAGCTAATGCACGGCAACGCAAGGAAAGGGTAACGCAAGGCAAGGCACGGTGAGGCTAGGCAAGGCTAATGCACGACAACGCAAGGCTAGGCAATGCACGACAATGCAAGGAAAGCTTAAAGCAAAGGAAGGCACGGTCAGGCGAGATAAGGCTAAGGCACGACAACGCAAGGCTAGCCAATGCAGGGAAGGCGAAGCAAAGTGCAACGGAAGGTAAGCAAGGCAAGGAAAAGCAAGGAAAGGCAAGGGTAACGGAAGGAACGGCACGGCAAGGGGAAACAAGGCTAAGGCACGGCAACGCAGGCTAGGCAATGCACGGCAAGGCAAGGAAAGGGTAACGCATGGGAAAGCACGGTCAGGCGAGGCAAGGCTAAGGCACGACAACGCAAGGCTAGGCAATGCACGGAAGGCAAGCAAAGAGTAACGGAAGGTAAGGAAAGCATGGGAAAGCAAGGAAAGGCAAGTGTAACGGAATGAACGGCCCGGCAAGGGGAAACAAGGCTAAGGCACGACAACGCACGCTAGGCAATGCACGGAAATGCAAGGAAAGGGTAACGCATGGGAAAGCAAGGTCAGGCGAGGCAAGGCTAGGGCACGACAACGCAAGGCTAGGCAATGCACGACAATGCAAGGAAAGCTTAAAGCAAAGGAAGGCACGGTCAGGCGAGATAAGGCTAAGGCACGACAACGCAAGGCTAGGCAATGCAGGGAAGGGAAGCAAAGAGTAACGGAAGGTAAGCAAGGCAAGGAAAAGCAAGGAAAGGCAAGTGTAAAGGAAGGAACGGCACGGCAAGGGGAAACAAGGCTAAGGCACGGCAACGCAGGCTAGGCAATGCACGGCAAGGCAAGGAAAGGGTAACGCATGGGAAAGCACGGTCAGGCGAGGCAAGGCTAAGGCACGACAACGCAAGGCTAGGCAATACACGGAAGGCAAGCAAAGAGTAACGGAAGGTAAGGAAGGAAACGGAAAGCAAGGAAAAGCAAGTGTAACGGAAGGAACCGCACGGCAAGGGGAAACAAGGCTAAGGCACGACAACGCACGCTAGGCAATGCACGCCAAGGCAAGTAAAGGGGAACGCATGGGAAAGCACGGTCAGGCGAGGCAAGGCTAAGGCATGACAACGCAAGGCTAGGCAATGCACGACAATGCAAGGAAAGCTTAAAGCAAAGGAAGGCACGGTCAGGCGAGATAAGGCTAAGGCACGACAACGCAAGGCTAGGCAATGCAGGGAAGGGAAGCAAAGAGTAACGGAAGGTAAGCAAGGCAAGGAAAAGCAAGGAAAGGCAAGTGTAACGGAAGGAACGGCACGGCAAGGGGAAACAAGGCTAAGGCACGACAACGCACGCTAGGCAATGCACGGCAAGGCAAGTAAAGGGGAACGCATGGGAAAGCACGGTCAGGCGAGGCAAGGCTAAGGCATGACAACGCAAGGCTAGGCAATGCAGGGAAGGGAAGCAAAGAGTAACGGAAGGTAAGCAAGGCAAGGAAAAGCAAGGAAAGGCAAGTGTAACGGAAGGAACGGCACGGCAAGGGGAAACAAGGCTAAGTCACGACAACGCAAGGCTAGGCAATGCACGGCAAGGCAAGGAAAGAGTAACGCAAGGGAAGGCACGGTCAGTTGAGGCAAGGTTAAGGCACGAAAATGCAAGGCTAGGCAATGCACGGCAAGGCAAGGAAAGAGTAACGGAAGGAAAGGAAGGCAAGGCAAAGCCAGGCAAGGCAAGTGTAACAAAAGGCACGCCACGGCAAGGGGTAACAAGGCTAAGGCACGACAACGCACGGGTAGGCAATGCACGGCAAGGCAAGGAAAGGGTAACGCAAGGCAAGGCACGGTGAGGCTAGGCAAGGCTAATGCACGACAACGCAAGGCTAGGCAATGCACGGAAGGCAAGGAAAGAGTAACGAAAGGCAAGGCACGGTCAGGCAAGGCAAGGAAAATGCACGACAACGCAAGGGTAGGCGCTGCACGGCAAGGAAACGAAAGAATAACGGAAAGAAAGGAAGGCAAGGCAAAGCCAGGCAAGGCAAGTGTAACAAAAGGCACGCAACGGCAAGGGGAAACAAGGCTAAGGCACGACAACACACGGCTAGGAAATGCACGGCAAGGCAAGGAAAGGGTAACGCAAGGCAAGGCACGGTGAGGCTAGGCAAGGCTAATGCACGACAACGCAAGGCTAGGCAATGCACGACAATGCAAGGAAAGCTTAAAGCAAAGGAAGGCACGGTCAGGCGAGATAAGGCTAAGGCACGACAACGCAAGGCTAGGCAAGGCACAGAAGGCAAGCAAAGAGTAACGGAAGGTAAGGAAGGCAAGGGAAAGCAAGGAAAGGCAATGGTAACGGAAGGAACGGCACGGCAAGGGGAAACAAGGCTAAGGCACGGCAACGCAGGCTAGGCAATGCACGGCAAGGCAAGGAAAGGGTAACGCATGGGAAAGCACGGTCAAGCGAGGCAAGGCTAAGGCACGACAACGCAAGGCTAGGCCAAGCACGGAAGGCAAGCAAAGAGTAACGGAAGGTAAGGAAAGCATGGGAAAGCAAGGAAAGGCAAGTGTAACGGAATGAACGGCACGGCAAGGGGAAACAAGGCTAAGGCACGACAACGCACGCTAGGCAATGCACGGAATGGCAAGGAAAGGGTAACGCATGGGAAAGCAAGGTCAGGCGAGGCAAGGCAAGGGCACGACAACGCAAGGCTAGGCAATGCACGACAATGCAAGGAAACCTTAAAGCAAAGGAAGGCACGGTCAGGCGAGATAAGGCTAAGGCACGACAACGCAAGGCTAGGCAATGCAGGGAAGGCAAGCAAAGAGTAACGGAAGTTAAGGAAGGCAAGGGAAAGCAAGGAAAGGCAATGGTAACGGAAGGAACGGAACGGCAAGGGGAAACAAGGCTAAGGCACCAAACGCACGCTAGGCAATGCACGCAAGGCAAGGAAAGGGTAACGCATGGGAAAGAACGGTCAGGCGAGGCAAGGCTAAGGCATGACAACGCAAGGCTAGGCAATGCACGGAAAGCAAGCAAAGAGTAACGGAACGCAAGGAAGGCAAGGGAAAGCAAGGGAAGGCAAGGGTAACGGAAGGAACGGCACGGCAAGGGGTAACGAGGCTAAGGCACGACAACGCAGGGCTAGGCAATGCACGGCAAGGCAAGGAAAGGGTAACGGAAGGAAAGGAAGGCAAGGCAAAGCCAGGCAAGGCAAGTGTAACAAAAGGAACGCCACGGCAAGGGGAAACAAGGCCAAGGCACGACAACGCACGGCTAGGCAATGCACCGCAACGCAAGGAAAGGGTAACGCAAGGCAAGGCACGGTGAGGCTAGGCAAGGCTAATGCACGACAACGCAAGGCTAGGCAATGCACGACAATGCAAGGAAAGCTTAAAGCAAAGGAAGGTACGGTCAGGCGAGAT
Source organism: Macrotis lagotis (assembly GCF_037893015.1). Taxonomy (NCBI): domain Eukaryota; kingdom Metazoa; phylum Chordata; class Mammalia; order Peramelemorphia; family Peramelidae; genus Macrotis; species Macrotis lagotis. The sequence goes on along the minus strand of NW_027422043.1, from coordinate 17,570 downwards.
AAGGCTAAGGCACGACAACGCAAGGCTAGGCAATGCAGGGAAGGGAAGCAAAGAGCAACGGAAGGTAAGCAAGGCAAGGAAAAGCAAGGAAAGGCAAGGGTAACGGAAGGAACGGCACGGCAAGGGGAAACAAGGCTAAGGCACGGCAACGCAGGCTAGGCAATGCACGGCAAGGCAAGGAAAGGGTAACGCATGGGAAAGCACGGTCAGGCGAGGCAAGGCTAAGGCACGAAAACGCAAGGCTAGGCAATGCACGGAAGGCAAGCAAAGAGTAACGGAAGGTAAGGAAGGCAAGGGAAAGCAAGGAAAGGCAAGGGTAACGGAATGAACGGCACGGCAAGGGGAAACAAGGCTAAGGCACGACAACGCACGCTAGGCAATGCACGGAAAGGCAAGGAAAGGGTAACGCATGGGAAAGCACGGTCAGGCGAGGCAAGGCTAGGATAGGACAACGCAAGGCTAGGCAATGCACGACAATGCAAGGAAACCTTAAAGCAAAGGAAGGCACGGTCAGGCGAGATAAGGCTAAGGCACGACAACGCAAGGCTAGGCAATGCATGGAAGGCAAGCAAAGAGTAACGGAAGGTAAGGAAGGCAAGGGAAAGCAAGGAAAGGCAATGGTAACGGAAGGAACGGCACGGCAAGGGGAAACAAGGCTAAGGCACCACAACGCACGCTAGGCAATGCACGGCAAGGCAAGGAAAGGGAAACGCATGGGAAAGCACGGTCAGGCGAGGCAAGGCTAAGGCATGACAACGCAAGGCTAGGCAATGCACGGAAAGCAAGCAAAGAGTAACGGAACGCAAGGAAGGCAAGGGAAAGCAAGGGAAGGCAAGGGTAACGGAAGGAACGGCACGGCAAGGGGTAACAAGGCTAAGGCACGACAACGCAGGGCTAGGCAATGCACGGCAACGCAAGGAAAGGGTAACGCAAGGCAAGGCACGGTGAGGCTAGGCAAGGCTAATGCACGACAACGCAAGGCTAGGCAATGCACGACAATGCAAGTAAAGTTTAAAGCAAAGGAAGGCACGGTCAGGCGAGATAAGGCTAAGGCACGACAACGCAAGGCTAGGCAATGCAGGGAAGGGAAGCAAAGAGCAACGGAAGGTAAGCAAGGCAAGGAAAAGCAAGGAAAGGCAAGGGTAACGGAAGGAACGGCACGGCAAGGGGAAACAAGGCTAAGGCACGGCAACGCAGGCTAGGCAATGCACGGCAAGGCAAGGAAAGGGTAACGCATGGGAAAGCACGGTCAGGCGAGGCAAGGCTAAGGCACGACAACGCAAGTCTAGGCAATGCACGGAAGGCAAGCAAAGAGTAACGGAAGGTAAGGAAAGCATGGGAAAGCAAGGAAAGGCAAGTGTAACGGAATGAACGGCACGGCAAGGGGAAACAAGGCTAAGGCACGACAACGCACGCTAGGCAATGCACGGAAAGGCAAGGAAAGGGTAACGCATGGGAAAGCAAGGTCAGGCGAGGCAAGGCTAGGGCACGACAACGCAAGGCTAGGCAATGCACGACAATGCAAGGAAAGCTTAAAGCAAAGGAAGGCACGGTCAGGCGAGATAAGGCTAAGGCTCGACAACGCAAGGGTAGGCAATGCAGGGAAGGGAAGCAAAGAGTAACGGAAGGTAAGCAAGGCAAGGAAAAGCAAGGAAAGGCAAGTGTAACGGAAGGAACGGCACGGCAAGGGGAAACAAGGCTAAGGCACGGCAACGCACGCTAGGCAATGCACGGCAAGGCAAGTAAAGGGGAACGCATGGGAAAGCACGGTCAGGCGAGGCAAGGCTAAGGCATGACAACGCAAGGCTAAGCCATGCACGGAAAGCAAGCAAAGAGTAACGGAACGCAAGGAAGGCAAGGGAAAGCAAGGGAAGGCAAGGGTAACGGAAGGAACGGCACGGAAAGGGGTAACAAGGCTAAGGCACGACAACGCAGGGCTAGACAATGCACGTCAAGGCAAGGAAAGGGTAACGCAAGGGAAGGCACGGTCAGTTGAGGCAAGGTTAAGGCACGAAAATGCAAGGCTAGGCAATGCACGGCAAGGCAAGGAAAGAGTAACGGAAGGAAAGGAAGGCAAGGCAAAGCCAGGCAAGGCAAGTGTAACAAAAGGCACGCCACGGCAAGGGGTAACAAGGCTAAGGCACGACAACGCACGGCTAGGCAATGCACGGCAAGGCAAGGAAAGGGTAACGCAAGGCAAGGCACGGTGAGGCTAGGCAAGGCTAATGCACGACAACGCAAGGCTAGGCAATGCACGGAAGGCAAGGAAAGAGTAACGAAAGGCAAGGCACGGTCAGGCAAGGCAAGGAAAATGCACGACAACGCAAGGGTAGGCGCTGCACGGCAAGGAAACGAAAGAATAACGGAAAGAAAGGAAGGCAAGGCAAAGCCAGGCAAGGCAAGTGTAACAAAAGGCACGCAACGGCAAGGGGAAACAAGGCTAAGGCACGACAACACTCGGCTAGGAAATGCACGGCAAGGCAAGGAAAGGGTAACGCAAGGCAAGGCACGGTGAGGCTAGGCAAGGCTAATGCACGACAACGCAAGGCTAGGCAATGCACGACAATGCCAGGAAAGCTTAAAGCAAAGGAAGGCACGGTCAGGCGAGATAAGGCTAAGGCACGACAACGCAAGGCTAGGCAAGGCACAGAAGGCAAGCAAAGAGTAACGGAAGGTAAGGAAGGCAAGGGAAAGCAAGGAAAGGCAATGGTAACGGAAGGAACGGCACGGCAAGTGGAAACAAGGCTAAGGCACGACAACGCACGCTAGGCAATGCACGGCAAGGTAAGGAAAGGGTAACGCATGGGAAGGCACGGTGAGGCAAGGCAAGGCTAATGCACGACAACGCAAGGCTACGCAATGCACGGAAGGCAAGCAAAGAGTAACGGAAGTTAAGGAAGGCAAGGGAAAGGAAAGAAAGGCAAGTGTAACGGAAGGAACGGCACGGCAAGGGGAAACAAGGCTAAGGCACGACAACGCAGGGCTAGGCAATGCACGGCAAGGCAAGGAAAGGGTAACGCAAGGCAAGGCATGGTGAGGCAAGGCAAGGCTAATGCACGACAATGCAAGGGTAGGCACTGCACGGCAAGGAAAGGAAAGAATAACGGAAAGAAAGGAAGGCAAGGCAAAGTCAGGCAAGGCAAGTGTAACAAAAGGCACGCAACGGCAAGGGGAAACAAGGCTAAGGCACGACAACGCAGGGCTAGGCAATGCACGGCAAGGCAAGGAAAGGGTAACGCAGGGGAAGGCACGGTCAGGTGGGGCAAGGATAAGGCACGACAATGCAAGGCTAGGCAATGTACGGCAAGGCAAGGAAAGAGTAACGGAAGGAAAGGAAGGTAAGGCAAAGCCAGGCAATGCAAGTGTAACAAAAGTAACGCCACGGCAAGGGGAAACAAGGCTAAGGCACGACAACGCACGGCTAGGCAATGCACGGCAACGCAAGGAAAGGGTAACGCAAGGCAAGGCACGGTGAGGCTAGGCAAGGCTAATGCACGACAAGGCAAGGCTAGGCAATGCACGACAATGCAAGGAAAGCTTAAAGCAAAGGAAGGCACGGTCAGGCGAGATAAGGCTAAGGCACGACAACGCAAGGCTAGGCAATGCAGGGAAGGGAAGCAAAGAGTAACGTAAGGTAAGCAAGGCAAGGGAAAGCAAGGAAAGGCAATGGTAACGGAAGGAACGGCACGGCAAGTGGAAACAAGGCTAAGGCAGGACAACGCACGCTAGGCAATGCACGGCAAGGTAAGGAAAGGGTAACGCATGGGCAAGCACGGTCAGGCGAGGCAAGGCTATGGCACGACAACGCAAGGCTACGCAATGTACGGAAGGCAAGCAAAGAGTAACGGAAGTTAAGGAAGGCAAGGGAAAGGAAAGAAAGGCAAGTGTAACGGAAGGAACGGCACGGCAAGGGGAAACAAGGCTAAGGCACGACAACGAACGGCTAGGCAATGCATGGCAAGGCAAGCAAAGGGTAACGCAAGGCAAGGCCCGTTGAGGCTAGGCAAGGCTAATGCACGACAACGCAAGGGTAGGCACTGCACGGCAAGGAAAGGAAAGAATAACGGAAAGAAAGGAAGGCAAGGCAAAGCCAGGCAAGGCAAGTGTAACAAAAGGCACGCAACGGCCAGGGGAAAAAAGGCTAAGGCACGACAACTCAGGGCTACGCAATGCACGGCAAGGCAATGAAAGGGTAACGCAGGGGAAGGCACGGTCAGGTGAGGCAAGGATAAGGCACGACAATGCAAGGCTAAGCAATGTACGGCAAGGCAAGGAAAGAGTAACGGAAGGAAAGGAAGGTAAGGCAAAGCCAGGCAAGGCACGTGTAACAAAAGGAACGCCACGGCAAGGGGAAACAAGGCTAAGGCACGACAACGCACGGCTAGGCAATGCACGGCAACGCAAGGAAAGGGTAACGCAAGGCAAGGCACGGTGAGGCTAGGCAAGGCTAAGGCACGACAACGCACGCTAGGCAATGCACGACAATGCAAGGAAAGCTTAAAGCAAAGGAAGGCACGGTCAGGCGAGATAAGGCTAAGGCACGACAACGCAAGGCTAGGCAATGCAGGGAAGGCAAGCAAAGAGTAACGGAAGGTAAGGAAGGCAAGGGAAAGCAAGGAAAGGCAATGGTAACGGAAGGAACGGCACGGCAAGTGGAAACAAGGCTAAGGCAGGACAACGCACGCTAGGCAATGCACGGCAAGGTAAGGAAAGGGTAACGCATGGGCAAGCACGGTCAGGCGAGGCAAGGCTATGGCACGACAACGCAAGGCTACGCAATGTACGGAAGGCAAGCAAAGAGTAACGGAAGTTAAGGAAGGCAAGGGAAAGGAAAGAAAGGCAAGTGTAACGGAAGGAACGGCACGGCAAGGGGAAACAAGGCTAAGGCACGACAACGAACGGCTAGGCAATGCATGGCAAGGCAAGCAAAGGGTAACGCAAGGCAAGGCCCGTTGAGGCTAGGCAAGGCTAATGCACGACAACGCAAGGGTAGGCACTGCACGGCAAGGAAAGGAAAGAATAACGGAAAGAAAGGAAGGCAAGGCAAAGCCAGGCAAGGCAAGTGTAACAAAAGGCACGCAACGGCCAGGGGAAAAAAGGCTAAGGCACGACAACTCAGGGCTACGCAATGCACGGCAAGGCAATGAAAGGGTAACGCAGGGGAAGGCACGGTCAGGTGAGGCAAGGATAAGGCACGACAATGCAAGGCTAAGCAATGTACGGCAAGGCAAGGAAAGAGTAACGGAAGGAAAGGAAGGTAAGGCAAAGCCAGGCAAGGCACGTGTAACAAAAGGAACGCCACGGCAAGGGGAAACAAGGCTAAGGCACGACAACGCACGGCTAGGCAATGCACGGCAACGCAAGGAAAGGGTAACGCAAGGCAAGGCACGGTGAGGCTAGGCAAGGCTAATGCACGACAAGGCAAGGCTAGGCAATGCACGACAATGCAAGGAAAGCTTAAAGCAAAGGAAGGCACGGTCAGGCGAGATAAGGCTAAGGCACGACAACGCAAGGCTAGGCAATGCAGGGAAGGGAAGCAAAGAGTAACGTAAGGTAAGCAAGGCAAGGAAAAGCAAGGAAAGGTAAGGGTAACAGTAGGAACGGCACGGCAAAGGGAAACAAGGCTAAGGCACGACAACGCACGCTAGGCAATGCACGGCAAGGCAAGGAAAGGGTAACGCATGGGAAAGCACGGTCAGGCGAGGCAAGCCTAAGGCATGACAACGCAAGGCTAGGCAATGCACGGAAAGCAAGCAAAGAGTAACGGAACGCAAGGAAGGCAAGGGAAAGCAAGGGAAGGCAAGGGTAACGGAAGGAACAGCACGGCAAGGGGTAACAAGGCTAATGCACGACAACTCAAGGGTAGGCACTGCACGGCAAGGAAAGGAAAGAATAACGGAAAGAAAGGAAGGCAAGGCAAAGCCAGGCAAGGCAAGTGTAACAAAAGGCACGCAACGGCAAGGGGAAACAAGGCTAAGGCACGACAACGCAGGGCTAGGCAATGCACGGCAAGGCAAGGAAAGGGTAACGCAAGGGAAGGCACGGTCAGTTGAGGCAAGGATAAGGCACGAAAATGCAAGGCTAGGCAATGCACGGCAAGGCAAGGAAAGAGTAACGGAAGGAAAGGAAGGCAAGGCAAAGCCAGGCAAGGCAAGTGTAACAAAAGGCACGCCACGGCAAGGGGAAACAAGGCTAAGGCACGACAACGCACGGCTAGGCAATGCACGGCAAGGCAAGGAAAGGGTAACGCAAGGCAAGGCACGGTGAGGCTAGGCAAGGCAATTGCACGACAACGCAAGGCTAGGCAATGCACGGAAGGCAAGGAAAGAGTAACGAAAGGCAAGGCACGGTCAGGCAAGGCAAGGAAAATGCACGACAACGCAAGGGTAGGCGCTGCACGGCAATTAAATGAAAGAATAACGGAAAGAAAGGAAGGCAAGGCAAAGCCAGGCAAGGCAAGTGTAACAAAAGGCACGCAACGGCAAGGGGAAACAAGGCTAAGGCACGACAACTCACGGCTAGGAAATGCACGGCAAGGCAAGGAAAGGGTAACGCAAGGCAAGGCACGGTGAGGCTAGGCAAGGCTAATGCACGACAACGCAAGGCTAGGCAATGCACGGAAGGCAAGGAAAGAGTAACGAAAGGCAAGGCACGGTCAGGCAAGGCAAGGAAAATGCACGACAACGCAAGGGTAGGCGCTGCACGGCAAGGAAAGGAAAGAATAACGGAAAGAAAGGAAGGCAAGGCAAAGCCAGGCAAGGCAAGTGTAACAAAAGGCACGCAACGGCAAGGGGAAAGAAGGCTAAGGCACGACAACACACTGCTAGGAAATGCACGGCAAGGCAAGGAAAGGGTAACGCAAGGCAAGGCACGGTGAGGCTAGGCAAGGCTAATGCACGAAAACGCAAGGCTAGGCAATGCACGGAAATCAAGCAAAGAGTAACGGAACGCAAGGAAGGGAAGGGAAAGCAAGGGAAGGCAAGGGTAACGGAAGTAACGGCACGGCACGGGGTAACAAGGCTAAGGCACGACAACGCAGGGCTAGGCAATGCACGGCAAGGCAAGGAAAGGGTAACGCAAGGCAAGGCACGGTGAGGCTAGGCAAGGATAATGCACGACAACGCAAGGCTAGGCAATGCACGACAATGCAAGGAAACCTTAAAGCAAAGGAAGGCACGGTCGAAAGGGAAGGCAAGGGTAACGGAAGGAACGGCACGGCAAGGGGTAACAAGGCTAAGGCACGACAACGCAGGGCTAGGCAATGCACGGCAAGGCAAGGAAAGGGTAACGGAAGGAAAGGAAGGTAAGGCAAAGCCAGGCAAGGCAAGTGTAACAAAAGGAAAGCCACGGCAAGGGGAAACAAGGCTAAGGCACGACAACGCACGGCTAGGCAATGCACGGCAACGCAAGGAAAGGGTAACGCAAGGCAAGGCACGGTGAGGCTAGGCAAGGCTAATGCACGACAACGCAAGGCTAGGCAATGCACGACAATGCAAGGAAAGCTTAAAGCAAAGGAAGGTACGGTCAGGCGAGATAAGGCTAAGGCACGACAACGCAAGGCTAGGCAATGCAGGGAAGGGAAGCAAAGAGCAACGGAAGGTAAGCAAGGCAAGGAAAAGCAAGGAAAGGCAAGGGTAACGGAAGGAACGGCACGGCAAGGGGAAACAAGGCTAAGGCACGGCAACGCAGGCTAGGCAATGCACGGCAAGGCAAGGAAAGGTTAACGCATGGGAAAGCACGGTCAGGCGAGGCAAGGCTAAGGCACGACAACGCAAGGCTAGGCAATGCACGGAAGGCAAGCAAAGAGTAACGGAAGGTAAGGAAAGCATGGGAAAGCAAGGAAAGGCAAGTGTAACGGAATGAACGGCACGGCAAGGGGAAACAAGGCTAAGGCACGACAACGCACGCTAGGCAATGCACGGAAAGGCAAGGAAAGGGTAACGCATGGGAAAGCAAGGTCAGGCGAGGCAAGGCTAGGGCACGACAACGCAAGGCTAGGCAATGCACGACAATGCAAGGAAAGCTTAAAGCAAAGGAAGGCACGGTCAGGCGAGATAAGGCTAAGGCACGACAACGCAAGGCTAGGCAATGCAGGGAAGGGAAGCAAAGAGTAACGGAAGGTAAGCAAGGCAAGGAAAAGCAAGGAAAGGCAAGTGTAACGGAAGGAACGGCACGGCAAGGGGAAACAAGGCTAAGGCACGACAACGCACGCTAGGCAATGCACGGCAAGGCAAGTAAAGGGGAACGCATGGGAAAGCACGGTCAGGCGAGGCAAGGCTAAGGCATGACAACGCAAGGCTAGGCAATGCAGGGAAGGGAAGCAAAGAGTAACGGAAGGTAAGCAAGGCAAGGAAAAGCAAGGAAAGGCAAGTGTAACGGAAGGAACGGCACGGAAAGGGGTAACAAGGCTAAGGCACGACAACGCAGGCCTAGACAATGCACGTCAAGGCAAGGAAAGGGTAACGCAAGGGAAGGCACGGTCAGTTGAGGCGAGGTTAAGGCACGAAAATGCAAGGCTAGGCAATGCACGGCAAGGCAAGGAAAGAGTAACGGAAGGAAAGGAAGGCAAGGCAAAGCCAGGCAAGGCAAGTGTAACAAAAGGCACGCCACGGCAAGGGGTAACAAGGCTAAGGCACGACAACGCACGGCTAGGCAATGCACGGCAAGGCAAGGAAAGGGTAACGCAAGGCAAGGCACGGTGAGGCTAGTCAAGTCTAATGCACGACAACGCAAGGCTAGGCAATGCACGGAAGGCAAGGAAAGAGTAACGAAAGGCAAGGCACGGTCAGGCAAGGCAAGGAAAATGCACGACAACGCAAGGGTAGGCGCTGCATGGCAAGGAAACGAAAGAATAACGGAAAGAAAGGAAGGCAAGGCAAAGCCAGGCAAGGCAAGTGTAACAAAAGGCACGCAACGGCAAGGGGATACAAGGCTAAGGCACGACAACACACGGCTAGGAAATGCACGGCAAGGCAAGGAAAGGGTAACGCAAGGCAAGGCACGGTGAGGCTAGGCAAGGCTAATGCACGACAACGCAAGGCTAGGCAATGCACGACAATGCCAGGAAAGCTTAAAGCAAAGGAAGGCACGGTCAGGCGAGATAAGGCTAAGGCACGACAACGCAAGGCTAGGCAAGGCACAGAAGGCAAGCAAAGAGTAACGGAAGGTAAGGAAGGCAAGGGAAAGCAAGGAAAGGCAAGTGTAACGGAATGAACGGCACGGCAAGGGGAAACAAGGCTAAGGCACGGCAACGCAGGCTAGGCAATGCACGGCAAGGCAAGGAAAGGGTAACGCATGGGAAAGCACGGTCAAGCGAGGCAAGGCTAAGGCACGACAACGCAAGGCTAGGCAATGCACGGAAGGCAAGCAAAGAGTAACGGAAGGTAAGGAAAGCAAGGGAAAGCAAGGAAAGGCAAGTGTAACGGAAGGAACGGCACGGCAAGGGGAAACAAGGCTAAGGCACGACAACGCACGCTAGGCAATGCACGGAAAGGCAAGGAAAGGGTAACGCATGGGAAAGCACGGTCAGGCGAGGCAAGGCTAGGGCACGACAACGCAAGGCTAGGCAATGCACGACAATGCAAGGAAACCTTAAAGCAAAGGAAGGCACGGTCAGGCGAGATAAGGCTAAGGCACGACACCGCAAGGCTAGGCAATGCAGGGAAGGCAAGCAAAGAGTAACGGAAGGTAAGGAAGGCAAGGGAAAGCAAGGAAAGGCAATGGTAACGGAAGGAACGGCACGGCAAGGGGAAACAAGGCTAAGGCACCAAACGCACGCTAGGCAATGCACGCAAGGCAAGGAAAGGGTAACGCATGGGAAAGAACGGTCAGGCGAGGCAAGGCTAAGGCATGACAACGCAAGGCCAAGCAATGCACGGAAAGCAAGCAAAGAGTAACGGAACGCAAGGAAGGCAAGGGAAAGCAAGGGAAGGCAAGGGTAACGGAAGGAACGGCACGGCAAGGGGAAACAAGGCTAAGGCACGACAACGCACGCTAGGCAATGCACGGAAAGGCAAGGAAAGGGTAACGCATGGGAAAGAAAAGTCAGGCGAGGCAAGGCTAGGGCACGACAACGCAAGGCTAGGCAATGCACGACAATGCAAGGAAAGCTTAAAGCAAAGGAAGGCACGGTCAGGCAAGATAAGGCTAAGGCACGACAACGCAAGGCTAGGCAATGCAGGGAAGGGAAGCAAAGAGTAACGGAAGGTAAGCAAGGCAAGGAAAAGCAAGGAAAGGCAAGTGTAACGGAAGGAACGGCACGGCAAGGGGAAACAAGGCTAAGGCACGGCAACGCACGCTAGGCAATGCACGGCAAGGCAAGTAAAGGGGAACGCATGGGAAAGCACGGTCAGGCGAGTCAAGGCTAAGGCATGACAACGCAAGGCTAGGCCATGCACGGAAAGCAAGCAAAGAGTAACGGAACGCAAGGAAGGCAAGGGAAAGCAAGGGAAGGCAAGGGTAACGGAAGGAACGGCACGGCAAGGGGTAACAAGGCTAAGGCACGACAACGCAGGGCTAGGCAATGCACGGCAAGGCAAGGAAAGGGTAACGCAAGGGAAGGCACGGTCAGTTGAGGCAAGGATAAGGCACGAAAATGCAAGGCTAGGCAATGCACGGCAAGGCAAGGAAAGAGTAACGGAAGGAAAGGAAGGCAAGGCAAAGCCAGGCAAGGCAAGTGTAACAAAAGGCACGCCACGGCAGGGGTAACAAGGCTAAGGCACGACAACGCACGGCTAGGCATTGCACGGCAAGGCAAGGAAAGGGTAACGCAAGGCAAGGCACGGTGAGGCTAGGCAAGGCTAATGCACGACAACGCAAGGCTAGGCAATGCACGGAAGGCAAGGAAAGAGTAACGAAAGGCAAGGCACCGTCAGGCAAGGCAAGGAAAATGCACGACAACGCAAGGGTAGGCGCTGCACGGCAAGGAAACGAAAGAATAACGGAAAGAAAGGAAGGCAAGGCAAAGCCAGGCAAGGCAAGTGTAACAAAAGGCACGCAACGGCAAGGGGAAACAAGGCTAAGGCACGACAACGCACGCTAGGCAATGCACGGAAAGGCAAGGAAAGGGTAACGCATGGGAAAGCAAGGTCAGGCGAGGCAAGGCTAGGGCACGACAACGCAAGGCTAGGCAATGCACGACAATGCAAGGAAACCTTAAAGCAAAGGAAGGCACGGTCAGGCGAGATAAGGCTAAGGCACGACAACGCAAGGCTAGGCAATGCAGGGAAGGCAAGCAAAGAGTAACGGAAGGTAAGGAAGGCAAGGGAAAGCAAGGTAAGGCAATGGTAACGGAAGGAACGGCACGGCAAGGGGAAACAAGGCTAAGGCACCAAACGCACGCTAGGCAATGCACGCAAGGCAAGGAAAGGGTAACGCATGGGAAAGCACGGTCAGGCGAGGCAAGGCTAAGGCACGACAACGCAAGGCTAGGCAATGCAGGGAAGGGAAGCAAAGAGTAACGGAAGGTAAGGAAGGCAAGGGAAAGCAAAGAAGTGCAAGTGTAACGGAAGGAACGGCACGGCAAGGGGAAACAAGGCTAAGGCACGACAACGCACGCTAGGCAATGCACGGCAAGGCAAGGAAAGGGTAACGCATGGGAAAGAAAAGTCAGGCGAGGCAAGGCTAGGGCACGACAACGCAAGGCTAGGCAATGCACGACAATGCAAGGAAAGCTTAAAGCAAAGGAAGGCACGGTCAGGCGAGATAAGGCTAAGGCACGACAACGCAAGGCTAGGCAATGCAGGGAAGGGAAGCAAAGAGTAACGGAAGGTAAGCAAGGCAAGGAAAAGCAAGGAAAGGCAAGTGTAACGGAAGGAACGGCACGGCAAGGGGAAACAAGGCTAAGGCACGGCAACGCACGCTAGGCAATGCACGGCAAGGCAAGTAAAGGGGAACGCATGGGAAAGCACGGTCAGGCGAGGCAAGGCTAAGGCATGACAACGCAAGGCTAAGCCATGCACGGAAAGCAAGCAAAGAGTAACGGAACGCAAGGAAGGCAAGGGAAAGCAAGGGAAGGCAAGGGTAACGGAAGGAACGGCACGGAAAGGGGTAACAAGGCTAAGGCACGACAACGCAGGGCTAGACAATTGCACGTCAAGGCAAGGAAAGGGTAACGCAAGGGAAGGCACGGTCAGTTGAGGCAAGGTTAAGGCACGAAAATGCAAGGCTAGGCAATGCACGGCAAGGCAAGGAAAGAGTAACGGAAGGAAAGGAAGGCAAGGCAAAGCCAGGCAAGGCAAGTGTAACAAAAGGAAAGCCACGGCAAGGGGAAACAAGGCTAAGGCACGACAACGCACGGCTAGGCATTGCACGGCAAGGCAAGGAAAGGGTAACGCAAGGCAAGGCACGGTGAGGCTAGGCAAGCCTAATGCACGACAACGCAAGGCTAGGCAATGCACGGAAGGCAAGGAAAGAGTAACGAAAGGCAAGGCACGGTCAGGCAAGGCAAGGAAAATGCACGACAACGCAAGGGGTAGGCGCTGCACGGCAAGGAAACGAAAGAATAACGGAAAGAAAGGAAGGCAAGGCAAAGCCAGGCAAGGCAAGTGTAACAAAAGGAACGCAACGGCAAGGGGAATCAAGGCTAAGGCACGACAACGCACGGCTAGGCAATGCACGGCAAGGCAAGGAAAGGGTAACGCAAGGCAAGGCACGGTGAGGCTAGGCAAGGCTAATGCACGACAACGCAAGGCTAGGCAATGCACGACAATGCCAGGAAAGCTTAAAGCAAAGGAAGGCACGGTCAGGCGAGATAAGGCTAAGGCACGACAACGCAAGGCTAGGCAAGGCACAGAAGGCAAGCAAAGAGTAACGGAAGGTAAGGAAGGCAAGGGAAAGCAAGGAAAGGCAATGGTAACGGAAGGAACGGCACGGCAAGGGGAAACAAGGCTAAGGCACGACAACGCACGCTAGGCAATGCACGGCAAGGTAAGGAAAGGGTAACGCATGGGAAAGCACGGTCAGGCGAGGCAAGGCTATGGCACGACAACGCAAGGCTACGCAATGCACGGAAGGCAAGCAAAGAGTAACGGAAGTTAAGGAAGGCAAGGGAAAGGAAAGAAAGGCAAGTGTAACGGAAGGAACGGCACGGCAAGGGGAAACAAGGCTAAGGCACGACAACGAACGGCTAGGCAATGCATGGCAAGGCAAGCAAAGGGTAACGCAAGGCAAGGCCCGTTGAGGCTAGGCAAGGCTAATGCACGACAACGCAAGGGTAGGCACTGCACGGCAAGGAAAGGAAAGAATAACGGAAAGAAAGGAAGGCAAGGCAAAGCCAGGCAAGGCAAGTGTAACAAAAGGCACGCAACGGCAAGGGGAAACAAGGTTAAGGCACGACAACGTAGGGCTACGCAATGCACGGTAAGTCAAGGAAAGGGTAACGCAGGGGAAGGCACGGTCAGGTGAGGCAAGGATAAGGCACGACAATGCAAGGCTAAGCAATGTACGGCAAGGCAAGGAAAGAGTAACGGAAGGAAAGGAAGGTAAGGCAAAGCCAGGCAAGGCAAGTGTAACAAAAGGAACGCCACGGCAAGGGGAAACAAGGCTAAGGCACGACAACGCACGGCTAGGCAATGCACGGCAACGCAAGGAAAGGGTAACGCAAGGCAAGGCACGGTGAGGCTAGGCAAGGCTAATGCACGACAACGCAAGGCTAGGCAATGCACGACAATGCAAGGAAAGCTTAAAGCAAAGGAAGGCACGGTCAGGCGAGATAAGGCTAAGGCACGACAACGCAAGGCTAGGCAATGCAGGGAAGGCAAGCAAAGAGTAACGGAAGGTAAGGAAGGCAAGGGAAAGCAAGGAAAGGTAAGGGTAACAGTAGGAACGGCACGGCAAAGGGAAACAAGGCTCAGGCACGACAACGCACGCTAGGCAATGCACGGCAAGGCAAGGAAAGGGTAACGCATGGGAAAGCACGGTCAGGCAAGGCAAGCCTAAGGCATGACAACGCAAGGCTAGGCAATGCACGGAAAGCAAGCAAAGAGTAACGGAACGCAAGGAAGGCAAGGGAAAGCAAGGGAAGGCAAGGGTAACGGAAGGAACAGCACGGCAAGGGGTAACAAGGCTAATGCACAACAACTCAAGGGTAGGCACTGCACGGCAAGGAAAGGAAAGAATAACGGAAAGAAAGGAAGGCAAGGCAAAGCCAGGCAAGGCAAGTGTAACAAAAGGCACGCAACGGCAAGGGGAAACAAGGCTAAGGCACGACAACGCAGGGCTAGGCAATGCACGGCAAGGCAAGGAAAGGGTAACGCAAGGGAAGGCACGGTCAGTTGAGGCAAGGATAAGGCACGAAAATGCAAGGCTAGGCAATGCACGGCAAGGCAAGGAAAGAGTAACGGAAGGAAAGGAAGGCAAGGCAAAGCCAGGCAAGGCAAGTGTAACAAAAGGCACGCCACGGCAAGGGGAAACAAGGCTAAGGCACGACAACGCACGGATAGTCAATGCACGGCAAGGCAACGAAAGGGTAACGCAAGGCAAGGCACGGTGAGGCTAGGCAAGGCAATTGCACGACAACGCAAGGCTAGGCAATGCACGGAAGGCAAGGAAAGAGTAACGAAAGGCAAGGCCACGGTCAGGCAAGGCAAGGAAAATGCACGACAACGCAAGGGTAGGCGCTGCACGGCAATTAAATGAAAGAATAACGGAAAGAAAGGAAGGCAAGGCAAAGCCAGGCAAGGCAAGTGTAACAAAAGGCACGCAACGGCAAGGGGAAACAAGGCTAAGGCACGACAACTCACGGCTAGGAAATGCACGGCAAGGCAAGGAAAGGGTAACGCAAGGCAAGGCACGGTGAGGCTAGGCAAGGCTAATGCACGACAACGCAAGGCTAGGCAATGCACGGAAGGCAAGGAAAGAGTAACGAAAGGCAAGGCACGGTCAGGCAAGGCAAGGAAAATGCACGACAACGCAAGGGTAGGCGCTGCACGGAAAGGAAAGGAAAGAATAACGGAAAGAAAGGAAGGCAAGGCAAAGCCAGGCAAGGCAAGTGTAACAAAAGGCACGCAACGGCAAGGGGAAAGAAGGCTAAGGCACGACAACACACTGCTAGGAAATGCACGGCAAGGCAAGGAAAGGGTAACGCAAGGCAAGGCACGGTCAGGCGAGCCAAGGCTAAGGCACGACAACGCAAGGCTAGGCAATGCACGGAAATCAAGCAAAGAGTAACGGAACGCAAGGAAGGCAAGGGAAAGCAAGGGAAGGGAAGGGTAACGGAAGTAACGGCACGGTACGGGGTAACAAGGCTAAGGCACGACAACACACGGCTAGGAAATGCACGGCAAGGCAAGGAAAGGGCAACGCAAGGCAAGGCACGGTGAGGCTAGGCAAGGATAATGCACGACAACGCAAGGCTAGGCAATGCACGGCAAGGCAAGGAAAGGGTAACGCATGGGAAAGCACGGTCAAGCGAGGCAAGGCTAAGGCACGACAACGCAAGGCTAGGCCATGCACGGAAGGCAAGCAAAGAGTAACGGAAGGTAAGGAAAGCATGGGAAAGCAAGGAAAGGCAAGTGTAACGGAATGAACGGAACGGCAAGGGGAAACAAGGCTAAGGCACGACAACGCACGCTAGGCAATGCACGGAAAGGCAAGGAAAGGGTAACGCATGGGAAAGCACGGTCAGGCGAGGCAAGGCTAGGGCACGACAACGCAAGGCTAGGCAATGCACGACAATGCAAGGAAACCTTAAAGCAAAGGAAGGCACGGTCAGGCGAGATAAGGCTAAGGCACGACAACGCAAGGCTAGGCAATGCAGGGAAGGCAAGCAAAGAGTAACGGAAGGTAAGGAAGGCAAGGGAAAGCAAGGAAAGGCAATGGTAACGGAAGGAACGGCACGGCAAGGGGAAACAAGGCTAAGGCACCAAACGCACGCTAGGCAATGCACGCAAGGCAAGGAAAGGGTAACGCATGGGAAAGAACGGTCAGGCGAGGCAAGGCTAAGGCATGACAACGCAAGGCTAGGCAATGCACGGAAAGCAAGCAAAGAGTAACGGAACGCAAGGAAGGCAAGGGAAAGCAAGGGAAGGCAAGGGTAACGGAAGGAACGGCACGGCAAGGGGTAACAAGGCTAAGGCACGACAACGGCAGGGGCTAGGCAATGCACGGCAAGGCATGGAAAGGGTAACGGAAGGAAAGGAAGGCAAGGCAAAGCCAGGCAAGGCAAGTGTAACAAAAGGCACGCCACGGCAAGGGGAAACAAGGCTAAGGCACGACAACGCACGGCTAGGCAATGCACGGCAAGGCAAGGAAAGGGTAACGCAAGGCAAGGCACGGTGAGGCTAGGCAAGGATAATGCACGACAACGCAAGGCTAGGCAATGCACGACAATGCAAGGAAAGCTTAAAGCAAAGGAAGGCACGGTCAGGCGAGATAAGGCTAAGGCACGACAACGCAAGGCTAGGCAATGCAGGGAAGGGAAGCAAAGAGCAACGGAAGGTAAGCAAGGCAAGGAAAAGCAAGGAAAGACAAGGGTAACGGAAGGAACGGCACGGCAAGGGGAAACAAGGCTAAGGCACGGCAACGCAGGCTAGGCAATGCACGGCAAGGCAAGGAAAGGGTAACGCATGGGAAAGCACGGTCAGGCGAGGCAAGGCTAAGGCACGACAACGCAAGGCTAGGCAATGCACGGAAGGCAAGCAAAGAGTAACGGAAGGTAAGGAAAGCATGGGAAAGCAAGGAAAGGCAAGTGTAACGGAATGAACGGCACGGCAAGGGGAAACAAGGCTAAGGCACGACAACGCACGCTAGGCAATGCACGGAAAGGCAAGGAAAGGGTAACGCATGGGAAAGCAAGGTCAGGCGAGGCAAGGCTAGGGCACGACAACGCAAGGCTAGGCAATGCACGACAATGCAAGGAAAGCTTAAAGCAAAGGAAGGCACGGTCAGGCGAGATAAGGCTAAGGCACGACAACGCAAGGCCTAGGCAATGCAGGGAAGGGAAGCAAAGAGTAACGGAAGGTAAGCAAGGCAAGGAAAAGCAAGGAAAGGCAAGTGTAACGGAAGGAACGGCACGGCAAGGGGAAACAAGGCTAAGGCACGGCAACGCACGCTAGGCAATGCACGGCAAGGCAAGTAAAGGGGAACGCATGGGAAAGCACGGTCAGGCGAGGCAAGGCTAAGGCATGACAACGCAAGGCTAAGCCATGCACGGAAAGCAAGCAAAGAGTAACGGAACGCAAGGAAGGCAAGGGAAAGCAAGGGAAGGCAAGGGTAACGGAAGGAACGGCACGGAAAGGGGTAACAAGGCTGAGGCACGACAACGCAGGGCTAGGCAAGGCACGGCAAGGCAAGGAAAGGGTAACGCAAGGGAAGGCACGGTCAGTTGAGGCAAGGTTAAGGCACGAAAATGCAAGGCTAGGCAATGTACGGAAAGGCAAGGAAAGAGTAACGGAAGGAAAGGAAGGCAAGGCAAAGCCAGGCAAGGCAAGTGTAACAAAAGGCACGCCACGGCAAGGGGTAACAAGGCTAAGGCACGACAACGCACGGCTAGGCAATGCACGGCAAGGCAAGGAAAGGGTAACGCAAGGCAAGGCACGGTGAGGCTAGGCAAGGCTAATGCACGACAACGC